>NC_088927.1:10752500-10857500 GCF_038396675.1 Hydra vulgaris
AGTTATATTTGTGTGTGTGGATGTACTATATTGGTGATCATTTATTCCTGTTTATGCAATTGCTAGCAATAAATTTCAACAATCCATTATTTATAATATATATTTAGATATATATTTTAACATATAAGAAAACTAAAGCAAATTATTACAAACAAATCTCTTTGTATAATTTATTGTTAAGTTGTAGTAGAATTTTGTTAATTTATAGTCTGAAATGTTTTAGATTGATTGGGCCAACAAAAGGCGATCTTTTGATCCATGTTTGGGTGTCACTAATCCAACATTTAGTGAACCGAAAGTAGCTGAAAACATATGCATTATTTATTTTCTTGTTACTGGACGAGGCATTTCTCATCAGTGTACCCAAGCTGCTGGAAACAACTTAATTGGTCACTGTTTACAATTAGGAGAATATGCAGAACAAATAGCCAGTGCTTTAATTAAAAAAAAGATGGAGAGCGAAGGTATAGAAAAGGGAAAATTTTTAAACTAAAAACACGAGGAACACCTATCTCTATTAGAGTTGGAGCTCCCAATTTAAAGAGTAACAGAAGCAGTAAACAACTTTCTCTTTAAACAGTCATGGAACTGCAAGTCTCTCTTGAACTTTCTGATAATGCAACTAAAAAACTTTGTTCTACAATTAGAACTGGATTAAATAGTAGAGACTCTGTGGAAGGAAATATAGTTCAAAAACTAGATAATCTTAAAGAACAACTAGATGAATTTTATAGCGTAGAACAAATTGAATTTTTTTCTAACTAGAATGAAGCTATCAGAAGAGATTTAGTATATATTAAAAATCCCTCTGATTTAATCCTGCATATTATCAAAGAAATAGGCTTAAATCCATGTGTAGGCTTTGTACGAGTTTCTTTAGATGGTGGAGGAGGTTCCTTAAAGTTGTTGTGAATGTTTTTGAAGAACAAGAATCTGAAAATAAATTTATGAATAGTGGCGTTCAATAAGTTCTTATTATAGCGATTGTTGAAGATATTCCTGAAAAATATGAAAACCTTAGATTAGTGCTTGAGAAACTTAATCTTGAGGATGCAAACTATTGTATTGCTTTTGATCTTAAATGTGTCAATGTATTATTTGGTCTTTCATCGCACGCAGGTAAAAATGCTTGTTTGTGGTGTAGTGGCAAATGTACGCTTGATATAGGAACTCTTAGAACTATTTACAACCTTTATTCCTGTTATGAAGCATATATTAAAAATGGATCTATCAGATCGCTCATAAAGGTATTTGATAACATTGTGAACAAACGCCTAATATATCTTAACACTGATAAAAATACTTTTCTAGAAAATTTAGTTGCTCCACCTGAGCTGCATCTTCTCATTGGAGCAGTAGATAAAATAGCAGGGTTTCTTTTAACTGAGTGGGATGGTTTTGAGTTGTGGTTGAAAAAACACAATATAATTAAAAGAGGATATCATGGAGTTGGTTGGGATGGTAAGAATGCAAATAAAATTTTAAAATTGATTGATGAACTTCAACATGAAGTGCAACTTAAAGTATCTTATCTACTTCCTGTAATCCAAAGCTTAAGAGCTTTTAAATATGTAAAAGAAGCTTGTTTTGGAATAAATTTCGATCCTGACTCAGAACACAAAATAGCGTTGTTTAACGATGCTATTTTATGCCTACAAGAGACAGCTTCTTCATTCGGAAAGACACTAACAGTGTCATGGAAAATCCATTATATATGCTGCCATGTTTTTCCTTTGTAAAGCATGCAGGATGCGGCTTGTCAAAGTATGCAGAACAGTGTGGTGAGGCGATTCATGCAAAGTTTAGGCCTATAAACGTAATATAGATCATAAAGATAATGGAGATAGATTAAAAACTGCTGTTGTTGATTTTGGAATTAAAAGATTATAATATTGTATAGTTATAGAAATTATGCTTTGTAAAATTTTTCAATTTTATTATATTGTAAAATAAAGCTGCCTTAGAAAATGTTGTGGGATTGGAGCATAGGGACAAATATAACCCACAATTTTAGACATCCCATGCCCACCTGTGTTAAGTAGGTTTTCAATAAAAACTTTTTTACTGACATAAACTAAATCAAAATTAATCAATAGATTTCAAATTTCATCAACAAATACTTTGGCATTCAAGAGTTGTGATTTTTTCACTTTTAGGAAATTAAACTAATTTTAAATATGATTAAATCATGTTAGTATAATGAAAACAATACTTAATCAGTAAAAAAATTCTAGGTGACACTCCATCAAACCTAATATGCCTTCTGGTCCACTGTGTAACTGGAGAATAACTGATGTCAATAAAAAATTAGAAAAACAATTTTTTTTCAATTTTTGAATGAATGATTTTGCTTGATAATGATAACTCGTTTTTTCGCATTATAAAAAATCAATCTTAGTCTTAATTCATTTCCTTGTCGTTAGGGTTTCTGAAAAACAGTTGTTTTCAAAAAACAGCTGTTAACAGCTGTTTTACTGTTTTTTTAAAAAATACAAAGAAAATAGTAAATTTATGTACTTTTTATTTAAATACTATATTGTATGACTTTTCTTACATGATTTGTTATAAAAATATTTACGGAACACAAGTGCATTTAGTGATTTGTCCGATAATTGTGATCGAATTTTTGTACAGTAATTTGTGCATACTGAAAAAACACGCTCAACGTCAGTCGATGTTGGTAACGTCAGTCTGTATTTTTGAAAAGGACAAATTCACTTTTTAACCATTTGAATTTATCTTGCCCCAATATTTTTAATGACTTTTCTTTTTGAAGAAGCATGTTAAGTTCATCTTGAAGCGATAAACTTTCTTGCTCGGCATCGTTAGACTCTGTGACTGTCATTTCATTGTCATTTTCCTCGTTATTGATTCCAAAGAGGCGAGATGCAAGTTTTACAGCAAAAATCAAAGTGTTATTTGACGGTGTCGTGGAAGGATCGTTCAAGCTTCGCAAGAGATTCATTATATCGCTTGTCCAGCGCTCATCAATTCGGCGTTTATGTTCTCGTACAATGTTTTACTTATTTCGTTGTTCATCATTGAAAGCATTTTTAACATAAACTCGATGATTGTATCAGCAGTCTCTAATGTTGCGTCTTCTCGACTTAAATTCTCCACTGCAAGTTTCACAGGATCTAAAGCTATGAGCAAATTTTTAAGCGCACCAAAATCCAAGGAATCGATTAGATGAAGTGAGTTAAAGTCAAATATTGTTGCTCGAATAGAATTTTCTGTTTGTATAAGTGACTCAAGCATTGTTGGAATTGAGTTCCATCTAGTTTTAACGTCGAGATGAAGTTCTTTCTCATGCCCTAACTCATTTTTGACGTGAATTTGAAACGCATGGTTTTTGACAGATGATTTTTTTATAAATTTAACAAGTTCTCGTGATTTCTTAAGAAGGCCCTTGTTTCAGTTTCGACATCATAAAAATTTTCCTCGAGGAATTGAAGGTCACCATTCTCGTCAAATTCATCTGTTTCTGATACATCATCGCTATCAATGTATTCCAAATCATCGACTAGATTATTTTTCTTATAGAGTGTATCGCAAACGGCAAGATGAATTCCGTGATTTAGACAAAATTGCCCCTCTATCTCAGCATGACGAATAAATTTTTTGTTTACAGAGGCACCATCCAAAGTAGCAGCAACAATATCGGTTTTCATTGATAAACCAAAACTTAAAAAATGCTTTTTCATAATTTCTATCATATCCATAGCTGAGCATGAGCCTAATATGCGAACAAGTCCTGTCTTAAAAGTCAGCTTATTAACATTATTGTGAAGATTCACTCCGATGTATCGCCGTTCTCGTATGCTTGTCCACTCGTCAACCGAGAAGGTAAACTTTGCATTCTTCTGCAGCAATTCTTTGATATTGCCGATCATTTTTTGTTTCTTATCATCATAATCATCGTGAATTAATTTCATGACGTCGCTCTTGTTTCTTGGCAACTTAAAATCGTCTCGTGATATGGATAAACGGATATATTTGCTGTTTGTGATGGCATGTATTGAAATATTGTCAGTGGCCAAGTCACTTACTATCTCCTTAAGTGTCATTTTTTTAGAAAAAACATCAGGGATCATCATTGTTCTCTTTTCAGTTACAGCTTGTTGACTGGATTCAGCTGTATCAGGTGGTTTATCAAACGTAATACCATGTGAAATCAAGTGCCTCTTTAATGTGGTCGTTGAGTTACCAGAGCACTTAATAACTTTGTTGCAACTTTTGCATTTACCTTCGAGATCTTTTGTTTTTGCATTCTTGCGTTTAATTACAAAATCCCAAACAGAAGACATAGCTGAAATCTAAATAAGTATTAAATAGTGCAAGACATTTAAACTTAATTCGTAATATAGCTTACTTTTTGTTAAATAATTATTTGTTATAATAAGTTATTATTTTAACTTAAATTGTGACAAAATCACTTTCTTCAAAGCGAAGGGAAAAGCCCCGCGATTTTTTTTAAAAAAAGTAGTTACTTGTATGGACATTTTTTTTTTCAAATCACTTCAACTTTAGAAAAGTAAAATGTAATCGCGGTAACATATCAAAATTTAAAAAAAAACACAGTAAAAAACAGTTACAAAAAAACAGCTGTTTGCTGTTCTTAGTTTTTGGCGAAAAAACAGCTGTTTTACTGTTACTGTTAAACAGCTGACAGAAACCCTACTTGTCGTGCGTACTAATTGCGTATTTTACTAGTCTAGCGCGACACTTTAAATCTGAGACTGATTTAATTTTTTTTTTTGACCATGATCTTAAAAACTTTTGAGAATTTTAAACCAATTGGGAATACCGCGTTATATGCGTTGCCATCAGGCTGGCTAACACCCTGACTTAGACCCTGGTCCTCTTTTATCTATGAAGGTCAAACTTGCCACTCAAGTTAATAGTTATCAGGTTGCTTCTGCATTATATTGCTGCTCAAATACAAATTTACTTTCTTTAAGTGTATTACTAACAACAAGATTTGTTGAACGCATGAATACTTTATTCAATATATTAAATTCATATAAATTATATTCAGATAAACCATCTCGTTGTGCTCTAACTTTAAAAGGAGCCAGTGGTAGCTTTAAACACACCTGGGGCAGCTTTGAATTATCTCTGGCAAATGGAAATAACCAGAGATTAATTTTTTTTTTAAATAGAGCATTGATTTACTTTTAAATTTCATTAAGTTTAGGTTTCTAATAGTAAAAATATTTTTTTTTTATACTATCTAATCTTATAATCACTCTAAAAAATTGATCAAACAAAAGTTATATAAAGCTCTTTAAGCTGTAAATAGAAGCAGCTTAAAACAAAAAAGCTAACAAATCTAACTAAGCTTTAAACTTAAAAAAACCCAAATATACCGGTAAATAGTAATGGATAAAGTTCAAGTTTCTATTAGTAACAATAGATAAAACAAAGGTTATGTAAAGATATTAAAAGATTTACTGATCTTATTAAAATCTTACACCTCAAAAATACAAATTCTTGTGTTTGTGCATTGTTTAGTATGGTATTGTATTATAGAACATTTAAAAAAACTAACAATGTAATAAAGAATATATATATGTATATATATATATATATATATATATATATATATATATATATATATATATATATATATATATATATATAAATATATATATATGTATATATATATATATATAATAAACCTCAAATAATTTTTAAAAGAATCTTTACAAACAACAAAATCTAAACTTTCAAAAAAAAAGAACTGTGCAAAAAATCAAAATAATTAAAAGTTAAGATAACTCAACATAGGTTAAAGCATTTTTTGTTTTAGCTTAGCTTTTGAGGATCTATTTTTATAAGTTTCTTGTTTTTTAATTCCTAATGATGTTTCAAGTATTGCCTTGCGTAAAAGACAAGATTTTTTTATTTTTTCTCTTTCTGGGGTATCAGTGAGAATCTTAGATTTCCCACTTTTTCTGCCTTTGTTAGTTTTTTTTACGAGATAGAGCTTTTGGATATGGTCTTACTGATTCAGGTGTTATTGTGTGCTGTGATTGTAAGGCATTGCTTGTAATTTTTTGCTCATCATCCTTATAATCAATCATACAATCTTGTTTTTGAATAACTATGCCTTCAGGCTTAATAGGAATTTGATGTAAATTATCAAAAGAAGCTATACTAAATGTTTCTATCAGAGGGCAATTAGTTAGTTCAGCACTTTGAAAGTTGTCATTGCAGAAAAAAAGTCGTGCAAAAGAATATATTCCAGATGTGGAAAAACCTGCAACAACATTCTTGACAATATATGTTGTAGTATATGCTGGTGTTGCTATGCCAACTAAATCATGTATTGTTGTTATTTTCCTGGATTGCATACAAGCCAATCATTCTGAGACAGTTTTTGCTTGAAAGGATCATTAACTGCCACATCCAAAAGTTGCATTTCTATGAGTGCAGTGAGAAGGAAATGTTAAAACTACCATTACGTTTTCACAACAGTAATTAATGGCATCTAATATACAATGGTTTTCATGATTATCAATTAAAAGTAAAACAGGATCCTCATTTGTTATGATTATCCATTAAGAGTAAAACAGAATCCTTATTTGAACATCTGAGCATTTTTTTTATATTTTCTAGAACTTTTAAAAACAATGGCCCTGTCATCCAGCCACTTGTTGGACTGTTTGCATAATCAATACAACCAGGTGGTCCTCCTTTTATCATGGTATCATGAAACTGTGCTCTTGGAAATATTAACACAGGTAGAATGAATTTCCTATGGCATTTCCTATACCACAAATAGTAATTAGTTGTCCACGTTCAGCAGACACACACTGTCCTACTTGTTTTGTTCCACATGATGCTATATCATGGGGTGCTTGTACTACTGTCATAATGCTGGTTTCCTTGATATTATAATTTCTATCAGGAGTGAAATTATATATATATTTTTTAACTTTTTCATAGTTATCAAAAAACTGATTTACATTGTACTGATTGAAACTTTTTGAATGAGAAAAACTTGTATTTTCAGGTTTTCTAAGTAAAAGTTCTTGGTAATTTTTTTTTTTTTTTTTTTTTTTTTTTTGTTATTTCACCTCCCCAAGGCCCAGAAGACCACTACAGATAAGGAGGATACTTAATTGTGGTTATAACCCTCTCTTAACTCTATATCTCCGAAACACGAACCTTGACGATCAAGGCCGCTGCGCGGAGAAACAAGTTGAGCACGGTACTACCAGGGACGTGTTGGGGATTGAACTCGGAACCTCTCGCTTATGAGGCGAGCGCTCTACCACTACACCACTACCGCATGTTTCATGAAACGCTTCAACCACTCTATACCAGTTTGTTTATTTTCCATCCATTTACTTGGTCCATTTAATGAAATGCTAATTCTTTTGCTTGCTTATATGTTAGGCCATAATTCTTTTTAGAGCTTTTTATTAGGTAGTCTTTTAACATTATTTCCTCATCTTTGTTAAATACTTGTGCATCAATATTTTTAGCTGTCAAACAAAGCTTGGTATTAGATAATTATTTATACTTCTTTATTCTGTAATGTAAAGTGTTATATTATAAGTTTTAGCAGCTTCGCTTGGCCTCATTGATCCATTAACAACTTGGAGAATAGCATTATTAATATCTTCCTCTATGACTTCTATCACTCTCTTTTTTTAATAATTTTTAACCATTTTAAAAATAAGACAATCAAAATTCAGGCCGTAATAATCAAGCAATACAGTGTGAGACGTTTAAACGATTCAAAGGTGCCCCATTCGTTTTATTCAAAACTGCCCCAACAGCATTTTATGATTTTTTCAAACAAAATTATCTCAATTATTGATATTTTCTGCTTAACAGTAAATTTTATGAATCATTCTATCTTATAAATTACATTAAACATCTCACAAGTAAGAAGCGTGGTCAGGAAAATCTTACAACTTAACATCGAAATGTTTACGATTTGTCCTCAAAAAAAATTAATCAAATATTTTGTTCAGTTTAAGCAAAATGCCAGGAAAAACAGATGACAGATGCGAGGGTAAATATTATCTTCACAAAATATCTAGTTTTTTTAAGCTTAAATACAAAAACGCTTCAAATATGGATTTTTTCAAAGCTTCCCCCTCTACCCTATACACTCATGTATATATATACTCATATATATATATATACATATATATATATATATACATATATATATATATACATATATATATATATATATATATATATATATATATATATATATATATATATATATATATATATATATATATATATATATATATATATATATATATATATATATATATATATATATATATATATATATATATATATATATATATATATATATATATATATATATATATATATATATATATATATATATATATATATATATATATATATATATATATATATATATATAGCCTCCTTAACTTTGAGCATTTTAAGTGGAAGCTTTTTAATGGAGAAGAAATCAATATTTGTTGAATTTTTCCACATTTGTGATATATCAAGTTGCTTGTAAATATGGTCTTATCAGTAAAGTCTTATCAGAATTTAAATGTTCTGAAATACTTGTTGTCTAGTGTTTGTTGTTTCAATAAAAATTTCAGAACATTTAAATTCTAATAAGACCTTCATATTTACAAGCATCTTGCTTTATCATAAAAATACTAAAATTCAACAAATCTTCATTCCTTCTCTTTTATTGACAGAGCTCCCTCTAAATATGAACTTAAATTTAAGAAGGGTATCCATATGGGAAAACTTTTACTTCATACACAATTAAAATCATACTCCATTATTACTTTTAGAGTAAAATTCATACACAGTTAAAATCTTACACCATTATTAAAAAAAGATAATTTATCAATTATCTTACCATTTATTCATATTCCTAATTTTTTTTTTTTATTACTTAACACTTTTTATAAAATCTTTTATAAAATTTTTTGGTAATTGTTTATTTTATAAAAATGTTGTTAAAATATAAAAAGTTAAAAAGAACTTTAAAAACTAATTAAATTTTTATGGATCCAAAAAGAATATTATATACAGAAATTAAAACTAATTTATTTTATTTTAATAATCTCTTCTTTCACATGACCAGATTTTTTCATCAAGTAACTTGTCCACAAATTGGATTTTTATTTGTTGCGTTGTCAATATATTTAGGTAGTGCTGTGTATATAATAACGCTCTTCTTTTGAGGTGCAGGTGATAGTTTTGGAGGTTCAAGTCCTCCTCAGGAAGATTTTTGTGTGTAATTTTTAATGTTTTATTTCTAGAAGGTCATTATTATGCGCTCGTACAAAAAATGTTTCCATTACATTGTAGCTCACATTCTTCGTACAAATGATGTCTACATAATAAAAAATTTATTTCTACCCAAAAAAATGTTTAAATCTTTTTATTTTTTCTTATTGATATAGTGTAATCATGTGGGTGTAATAGGTGTCTAATTTTAAGGTGCTGCTAGCAGTATTGGGGTTCAACTCCTCTCCAGGATGCTCTTTTTTTCAATTCTTATATTTTTTCATTGATTATGAAAAAAAATTATGTTGGCTTTATATTGCAGTTTCAATTTAGCCAGTATTGCAAATCAATATTTGCAAAATATATATCAAAATGTGCACATTTTATCTTGGTGCAATCTTGTTAACAACATTTAGGCAACATTGAAATAAATATTGTACCGATATATTTTTGCTGCATTTTATTTATAACTGATGATTTCAGTTGTTATTGATAAAAAATGTTGTTTAAAAGTTTTTAAAAGATTGCTATTTATTTGAAAATTATTACTAAGTTAGTGCAATATATATATATATATATATATATATATAAATATATATATATATATATATATCTATATATATATATATATATATATATATATATATATATATATATATATATATATATATATATATATATATATATATATATATGTATGCATATATATCTATATATATATATATATATATATATATATATATATATGTATGTATATATATATATATATATATATATATATATATATATATATATATATATATATATATATATATATATATATATATATATATGTATGTATATAATTATATATATATATATATATATATATATATATATATATATATATATATATATATATATATATATATATATATATATATATATATATATATATATATATATATGTATATAAATATATATATGTATATATATATATATATATATATATATATATATATATATATATATATATATATATATATATATATATATATATATATATATATATATATATATATATATATATATATATATATATATATATATTCATGCATACAACAAATAAAGTCACCCAGTGTGACATTTCATATATATGCACATACACAGTCGCCAGCAGTGAGTTGTACACAGCAGTAAGTTTCTATGTTTTTATTACTTTGTACTTGAATTTAAATAAGTTTTCATAATTGGTATTATTATTTGAAATATATTGTAGTATTTTCTCTTTTTAGTTATGGATTAGTTATGAAATAAAAAATACAAAATATGTAACCATTGAATTACAAGACGAAAAGTTATTAAGTAACCAAAATTACTGCTGTGTACAATTCACTTCTCACGACTATGTATATATATATATATATATATATATATATATATATATATATATATATATATATATATATATATATATATATAAATACATATATATATATATTTATATATATATATATATATATATATATATATATATATATATATATTAGTGCATATGACAAATAAAGTAACCCAGTGTGATATTTCATGCTCGTAATACTGAAACACGTTATCAACGAGCGCGATTATGTGCACTCGGCTTTAAGTCTTTAAAAGAAATAATCAGAGTGCTTTGCTTGATTGCGTACATTATAAACAACAGAAACGTTTTTAATTTAATTGAAAACAAATAATAGTTAAAAATTTATTTACAAAAGATGTGTGAAATATTAAAAACAATAAAGCAGAAGAGTCTTAGGTTTTTTACAAGTTCTTGAGAATTAAAACTTTCGATTTTTCAAAATTCAATCATATTTTAATTTTTTAATTCAAATTATCTATTCTCAATTTTTTATATGCTTGATTATATACTTAATAAATATATAACAGACTTAAACTAATATACATAGGTGTGTCTACGGGTTTTGCTTGTCATGCACAGGCATGACCTGCAAAATTTGATCAAATGTATATATAAATATATATATATATATATATATATATATATATATATATATATATATATATATATATATATATATATATATATATATATATATATATATATATATATATATATATATATATATATATATATATATATATATATATATATATATATATATATATATATATATATATATATATCAAATATATATAAATATATCCTAAATATAGAATTTAGAATAAAATTATCCTAGGTAATTATTTATCAAATAAAGCAATATTGTTTTTTATTCGTAATAAAAATAACAAAACTTATTTAATCATTATTAGATGATAATAATAAAGCTTATTAAGAAAGTTGGGTATCATATTCCTAAACCGAAACCTAATTCTTTTCTTTTGGTGTTTGTGAGCACGCTTCTGAAAGTTTAATTCAAAGTTATGTAAAAAATATATTTGTTATATGTATTGTTTATTGAAACTTTTTTTTTTTAATTTTTTGTTTTGTTTAGCTTCAACTTTTTTAATAAATAGTCATTTTTATAAGCTTAACTGATTGGAAGATACCAATAAAAATATTTAGTTTATTAACTTATATTTGACAAAAATATTTAATATTCCAACGTCTTGAATTTTATTTGATGTTTTTGAATTTTAAATATAATAGTCATTAATTAACAGAATGTGATCGAACCTGTATGAAATCGAAGCTGTGAATGAAGTTTTAGTTCGATAAATTTTTTAGGCTCGATATTTACTTATAAGATATTTATAAATATTACACTAGAAATTTAATTTTTTCACATTTAAGTTTGGAATCTTCGTTGAAGTGATGCAAGTTTTGATACTTTATTACATGAACTTTTATTCAATTCGAAGTAAAAGTTCCAGTTAAGCGAAGTTTTTTGTCAAATGGACCTTTAGAAACTGTATGAGTTAGTGAATGGTTCGACTTAACCAGGGTACCAGGGTAACTAGGGTACGATTAAGTGGATAATATGATAAGTTTATCTGGAAAAAAAAAAAAAACAAGCTGAATTTGGCTTTTAAATAGATGAAAATAAATTATTTTTAATTTGAACTAATGTTGCATAAATTAAAATTAAAGTATGCCACGCATGAATTATGCGTGACGTTCTTTATTGTGAATTTTACTTCTTTATTTAACAATATGCAAACTCTACCGTTTAAACATTTTCTGACTAAAGCAAACTGTTTTACTAAAAATATTTTTTAAAAAATCAACTTTTCTCCCTCGCAATTTCTTCAGATGAGTGCGATATTTTACTCTCGTAATATAACTAGTGAGCGCTATTTGTCGCGCCCAGAAGGTCATTTAGGAGCATGTTTCATGTGTGGGTAGCGGTTGCTCCCGCTTCATCACAAGAAAAGATACTGTGGAAGAAGTTTATTATAAAAAGTACCTCAAAAATACCACCATACACAAAGCTACACTATCATCTCTGCCATCTCTTGAGTTGCAAGGTTTATCTTCAACTGATTTATATTACTAATTGATAGTCTGTCTGAGAGCACCAGACCTTCAAATTGGTTTATCGCTGTAACCGAATGGTATCTATATGTAACATTTTTTGTTGCTTAAATGATATTTTGTGTAAATGATAGGTTGTGTAACTATCATTAAATAGAAACTAAGGATAATATTAAACTTTTTTTTATTTATTTGCAAGAAAGATTTTTGTTAAACAACCCATAGTTCTTGGATGACATAATTTAAGAAGTTTATAGTTTTTTGTTAAACTATGTCATCTGATGGTCCGAATAAGATCCAAAAATAACCTAAAGCAAGAACTAGATAAATGACAATATTAGATGACATTGTTTATCTTTTTCTTGCTTTAAGCTATTTATGGATCTTATTTGGATCCTGACTAGTTCTTTGTACATCCAAGCTAAAATAGATTTGATGGGATTTAATCTGGCAATTAAGCTGTCTAGGTCTAATTTTCTGTTATTATTTTTCATCAATGTTTTGACTGTACAAGCTATTTGGGCAAGTGCCATATCTTGTTTATATTGCCACCATTCATTTCAACCAGTGGATAGCTAGTCTATTGATGGAACCATGTCATTCTTGCATCTCTATATAGGTGTGCTCTTTTGTTAGTTGGCTAATTTTTTAATAGTAATAATAATTTTTAATAATAATAGTTGGCTTTTTTTTTACTTTTTATTTTAGTTGTTTTTTTCTAAAATAATACAAAATCGACACAAACATTTATACTAAACTAAGTTGAAATTTTTAATTAGCTACATATGTAGTTTTGCATACTAAAAACAAATAAAGTTTTATTCAAAAAGAAATTTTTATTAAATCAACTTCAAATAACTTAATATATTTTTAAATTACCAACAACACAATAGTATTAATTAATAATATTACCTACAAATTTATTATTTTGCTATCAGAGTTGAAAGTATTTTAATGAAATAACGATTTTTAAAAGGTAATTCTAATAAAGAAATACTTAGTTTACAAGAAACACTCATATACTAATTGAAACTTTTTATTTTATGTAATAAAAAGATTATGAATTCCAGGTTAAGTCAAACTTAGGATCATTATGATCATCCTGCTACTGCTATTGTGTAATCTAGTACTACCTGCCTCATGGCCTACTGCCATGTAGAATGTGTTTTTCTAGAAAAAGGCTAGGAGGAACAAACTCAGATGTAAAAATCCCCTATCTTAGGGCTCTTGGTTGAGTAAAGGCTAGAGGCGGTGTCTCTATAAAAATACTCATCTTGGCAGATATTAACTGCATCCAGCTGAATTTCCCCTGTCTTTGGGCTCTTGGTTGAGTAAAAGCTAGAGATCATGTCTCAATAAAAATGCGCATCTTGGGTAGATGTAACTGCATCCAGCTACTGTCTTGTCGGAGGCCTCGTATGCAAAGACTTTAGGGGTAAGCAGAATAATTCTGCTAGCCTGCTTGAAACCCCTTCTTCATCTATTAGGCTGGCATAAATGTAAATCTGTGTTACATTGTTTCCTGTCAAGAGTAATGAGTGCTGGGTTTTCTTGACTCTTCTCATTGGTTTTTGCTTGTGCCTCCTAGAAAGTGACAATGAAACTCTTTCTGTTATCTCCTAATGAGGGTACAGCTTTAAAACTTAGTTTAATGGTTCTAAAGCCAGCTGGTAGTAAGGTTACCTAAACTTTGTGGTAGCTCTTAGTGAGGCTAATTTTATCAACAGCTGCAATATATCAGAATTCTAACAGTGACATTTACGTATGGATGGTGTCCTTGCTAATGCTTTTGGTGTGAATTGTTGAAGCCACATAAGGAACCCTATGTTACGACTTAATCCACATAAGGAACCCTATGTTAATTAACAGGACTTATAAAATTGCATAGCTCATTGCTTAGGAGGTTGTGCTCTATCTATGAATTAGTCAAGATCATTTTAAACTTAAATCATGCCAAAAATATCCCCGCTAACACAAAACGTTCACGCACGTTCAACGAACGTTGCGAACGTTCGAGCACGTTGTATGAACGTTCCACGAATGTTCTCTAAAATTGTATTATTTTGAGCTCTATATTTGGTTGGGCGAGTTCTTCATTCCCGATAGCTTCTTATTTAAATATACGAAAAAATTTACTCGAGTCACGCGAAAGAAGTACTGTTAAGTTATTTGAAAAAAAGCTGAAAATCCTAATTTAAGATTTTTATAATACATATAATACGTAATATTATTTAATATAAAAATTTTTTATAGCATACCTATTGAAATAGGTCTAATACTATTGTAATATAGCCTATATTAATAATATAGGCTATATTATAATAGTATTTTACCTATTTCAATACTTAAATAAGTATAATACTATTATAATTATTATAATATATTATAATAATATAGCCTATAATACTATTACAAAAATTCTACCTTATACCTACATATAAAATACCTATATAATATACCCATATATTTTTAGCCTGTATTATATAGGTATATTATATACCTATAATTATATAAGTATAATACTATTATAGTGGGTTTATAATTAATTATAAACCCACTATAATAGTATTATACTATAGTAAATATATATATATATATATATATATATATATATATATATATATATATATTTATTATATATACTATATAGGTGCTACTGCAGTTTCTCCCCCCTTTTTTTTTTTTTTTTATTGCAGAATATGATAGAATTTTATGCTGATTATGAATCGTATAAAAACATAGGTCTGAAAACCAACAAAAAGTGCTCTAAATTGCTGTTGAAGTTTAAAAAATTATACTAAAAAACGCTAATATTCGCCATTTTTTCATGCTCAGTTATAAATAAAATCCTTTTCAACGATAAATTTAAAAAAGCCTGGTTTCTATCAAAAATGTAAAGCAAAACTGTTAAAAAATGCTGAGCGCATCATTTTCTGGATTATCTCTGACCCAAACCCTAACCCTGT
Source organism: Hydra vulgaris (assembly GCF_038396675.1). Taxonomy (NCBI): domain Eukaryota; kingdom Metazoa; phylum Cnidaria; class Hydrozoa; order Anthoathecata; family Hydridae; genus Hydra; species Hydra vulgaris. Next base: position 10,768,179 of record NC_088927.1, read on the forward strand.
CTCAAATCATGTACCTTTAATCGCGCCAATCCCTATTTGTCAGTCGATATATGTGCATTTAGTCGTGCCAATCCCTATTTGTCAGTCGATGTATGTACATTCAATTGCGCTAATCCCTATTTGTCAGTCGATATATGTGCATTTAGTTGCGCCAATCCCTATTTGTCAGTCGATTTATGTACATTTAAAAAGCAAAATCTTAAATTAATTTTTAAAAAATTAATTAAAAATATATAAAATATATTATTAAAAACATTTAATTTAAATATAATTTAATTTTGACGCCTATAAAAACCGGGTTGCATAATTAAAAAAAGATTTTCTAACCGATTGATTTCAAAATGTAAACTTTGATGTAAAACGTTTTAAAAAATGGCGAATATTAGCGTTTTTTAGTGTAATTTTTTAAACTTTAACAGCAAATTAAAGCACTTTTTGTTGATTTTCAGACCTATGTTTTTATACGATTCTTAATCAGCATAAAATTCTCTTTCATAATCAGCAATAAAAAAAAAAGGGGGGGGGGGGAGAACTGCACCTACTATATATATATTATATATATATTTAATTTATATAATAAATATATATATATATATATATATATATATATATATATAATGAATAAATATATATATATATATATATATATATATATATATATATATATATATTATATATATATATAATATATATATATATATATATATATATATATATATATATATATATATATATATATATATATATATATATATATATATATATATATATATATATATAAATTATTAGAAATCACTTATCAATTTTAATTTTTTACACAATGTTGCGTCAATTAATAATATTGACGAAACATTGACTTTTCGTCAATAAGTAAATTAACGAAACATTGTGTAAATAATTGAAATTGATAAATGATTTCTAATAATTTGTTATTCCTCTGTTTTTTTAAGAACACTGAGCACTCTATTTTATAGAATAAGTTATAATTGTTGTTATAAATAAATATATATATATATATATATATATATATATATATATATATATATATATATATATATATATATATATATATATATATATATATATATATATATATATATATATATATATATATATATATATATATATATATATATATATATATATATATATATATATATATATATATATATATATATATATATATATATATATATATATATATATATATATATATATATATATATATATATATATACATATATATAAATATTTATGATTATATTTTACTACTTCAATTCTGTTTTAAACCAGTATCTGTTTTGGTAGTATCTATTTTGATTATATTGTCATACTAGTAAATAGTTGCAATGAAGCGAAACAATAATAATCGTCAGATATATAGACGAAAGTGGATGGCATCTAAGAGGTCTCTTATACAACAATTGCAACAATAAAAAAACAGTCAAAGCGACAGTGACTCTGGAAGATATTGTTTTGACAAAATAACTTTATGTTGTAGCAATGATGGTGTGGCTAGTCCATTTTCTAGTAATATTCATTTAGATGTGGAGAATCAATTGGTATCAAGTAAGTGCAACTCGGAAAAAAAGTTTTCCCTTCAATCTGATTCAGATTCTGACTCAACTCATAAAAATAGTATGTCATTCAGTGAGAGCAAAAAAGAATGGATGCAACTGTTCCCTGATGTAAAACACAATGCTGGTGATGATTTGTTAAAGCGACTAAAAATCAATGGACACCCTGAATTACCAGTTACAGTAAGAACTCTGTTGCAAACATGCAGAACTCTTGAGATTTATTGCAAATCTGGCATGCAATATGTTTATCTAGGAATTGAAAAATATTTGTTACAAATACTAGGTCGTTTTGAAGAAGAGGACAAGTTAAACAATTTATTAGACTTGGAAATCGCTCTAAATATAGATGGGCTTCCGCTTTTTAGGAGCACAAAAGCATGCATGTGGCCAATTTTATGTTCTATTCTTATTGTTAGCTCTGTTCCCATAGTGTTTCCCATAGCATTGACTTACAGTAAAGCAAAACCTGACAACCTCCAGTTTTTAAATGAAGCAGTGGAAGAACTGAGAAGCTTGCTTGAAAATGGATTGGAGTATAATGCAAACAGAATAAGCATAATATTAAAGTTTATTGTTTGTGATACGCCTGCCAAATGTTTCATAAAATGTGTAAAACTATATTCTGGTTACTACGGATGCGACAAGTGTAACCAAAAAGGTTTTTACTGTGAAAGACGGATGACATATCCAAAAATTATTGGACTGCAACTGAGAAATGATCATTCTTTTCGTCAAAAATCAAATGCAAATCATCACCATAATGGTTTGGTATCATCATTTTGTGTTTTATCTATAAATATGGTTGAGGATTTTCCAATTGACTATATGCATCAGTCTTGTCTTAGTGTAATGCGAGAATTGTTGGTGACCTGGATTCGAGATACTGACAAAAAAGGAGTAAAAATATCTGCAGCTCATAAAAATGATGTTAGTGCTAAATTGCTTGAATTAAAAAAATGTGTACCCAAAGATTTTGTAAGGAAGCCACGTTCTCTTGATGAAATTGATTTTTGGAAAGCAACCAAGTATAGGCAATTTTTATTGTATACTGGAAAAGTTGTGCTGAAAAGCATCTTGCGAAAAGACCTATTTCAACACTTTTTAGTTCTAAGTGTAGCTTTATCTATATTAGTTAGTACAAGGTTAGTTAGAAAATATGAAACTTATGCGCACCAATTACTTTTATATTTTGTCGATCAAGCTAAAGATCTTTATGGACCACAGTTTCTTGTTTATAATGTACACAGTCTAGTACACCTCGTTGCAGTTGCTAAACGATATGGCAATGTAGATAGGTGCAGTGGTTTTAGTTTTGAAAACTATCTTCAGGTTTTGAAAAAAAAAGTAAGATCAGGTAGAGCTCCTCTTAGCCAGGTTGTTAAGCGTCTTAGTGAAATGAATAATATGATCCCACATCAAAAATTGCACACTAAAATAATTTGCATGTTTCGCCCCAACAATTCATATATGTTGGATGATGGAAGATTCTGTGAAGTTCTTTGCAAAGAAGGGGAAAATCCAAATTTTGACTTGCAACAATATCGTTGCAGAATATTTCAAAGAACAAAGTCATTGTTTGATGTCCCTTGTGACTCTCGACTAATTGGAGTTCATGTTGCAAATTTTGACTACTCTTCTATTGAAGTTGTTTTATCAAGGGCCGTAAAAAGCAAGGTTTTATGATTCAAAAAGAAAATAAGAAAAAAATTATACCTATGACTTTGCTACATGACATGTAAAACTTAATATTTAAAATATATGTTTAGAAAAAAAGTTGTATTCATCTGACTGAATCAATTCGCTTATGTTTTAATTATTCTTTTTTAATTATTTAGTTCACTATCTAATTTATTATTATTAAGATGCAATAACTTATTTTTCTTGTTTAGAAAATGAGTAGCGGTCCCTTTGTTGTTGTTGAGTTTGTTGATGAGCAATCAGTGGAGGTAATGCCAAAAAGTTGGATTGTTTACGAGAATGAGGTAAATTGTTGCTACAATTAATTAGTAAGGCAGTGCAGTTATCTGTTTTGTAATAGTTGTACTATTTCTAACAGTGATGCAGAAATTGTAAATAAAGATTTAATTATTGATAGTTATTACACAATGTTGTTGAACGCATGTGTTAGAATGTTTTTGTGGTTGTTTTTGCAACTGTTTGGTTATTGGCCCAGAAAGGATCCAGTATGCAGAGTCAAAAAGAGTGAACTGCCTGATCCGAAATGGCCACTATACAAAATTAGAACTTTTGGGGCGGCAGGTAAAGACTTTAAAAAATTTTTTGGTTGCAAGTTTGTTATTTTGTTATATGAGCACTGAATAAAAAATGAATAATCTGCTTTTTAAACAACAGGTTAAACGTACATCTACTTATACGTCTTTGCATGTAGTGATATTTACTATTTGTTAAATTTTGGTAATTCAAAAGTTTAGCATTTTAAAGTTGAACTAAACTTTGATGCAAAATTTGATTTTGGTAATTCAAATTCATTTTTACAACATTAGCATTATGCTAATTTATAAAACTGTAATAAATCTATAAAATTGTTTTATTTTAAAATATCGCGTATTGTATAAGCAATCTATTCAAGAAATGTAAAGCTATAAAAATATATTTAATACAATAATGTTACATTATTCTTTTAAGCATATTTGAATCAGGTTTTAGTAATGTTACAATAAAGTTATATTATTCTTTTAAGTATATTTGAATCAGGTTTTGGTAATGTTACAATAGTTTTACATTATTCTTGTAAGTATATTTGAATCAGGTTTTAGGCAGGTTGTATATTTTAAGTTTATATATTACCAGTGGAAAGTTATAGCAAGGCATCAGATTTAGCTAAGAAAGCATTAGTAATGTCAAATGTGGAAGATACTGATATAAACAAAGAGACTTCTTCTGATATTGAAGATGGTATGTAGTTGTATAAATTGTATACTGTAGCATGATTTTACCAACCATTTATTACCTAACATTTATAATTCCATGCTGTTGTAACTCAAATTTGTTACCTTTTTATTGTTAATTTTACAGAAACCTCATCTGGTGATCACAGTCCTCCAAGGAAAAAAATCCAACTTATATCTGCACAAAGGTATAATGCAAAACAAAGCAAAGGCAAGAGTTAGTTTCTGTTTTAATAATAAAGTATTTTACATTTAACATGTGTTGACATTATTATGACATATATCACTAATCTATGTATCTGGAATGTAGTTGATTAAGTTATGTATTGTAGCACGATTTTAATTACACTAACATCTATCTAATACTAAAATTCTATTCTGTTGTAACACAAATTGTATTAATTTTTATAGTTACTTTTACAGAAACCTTCTGGTGATCACAGTCCTCTGAGCAAAAATATTAACCTTCCATCTGCACCAAAATATAGTGCAAAACAGAACAATGGCAAGTTTGTTTTGATATTATTAATGATAATTCAATACTTAAATTCATAATTCATATGTTTATTATAAAAGCCACCAATTACAATGTGTAAGTTGGATGATAATAATATTAAATAAATTATTATTTTTCAAAGAAAAAAATGCTTCCCTACAGTCTTCAAATGCATCCCTACAGGAACAAACAGCTGTTTCATCTTAAGTGTTTCAGCATGCGGGAAATGCTGCTGTGTCAGCTGCTGCAAATATTATTCATTCACCTTCGGCATCTGTAAGTCAAGTGAATCTTGCACGTATTGCATCTGACAGGATGTCTAGTGAAAATGGTTGGTAGAAGCTAAAATACTTTAATTTATTTTTGTATCAAAATTTAAACAAACGTATTTATGGATTTTACAAATTTAACAAAATTTGATGGTATTTTTTATCAACTTTAAAAAACAAAAAAAAAATTTTATAGCCAGTATCAGAAGACTATTTATTGGTGGGACAATGGTCAATAGTTTGACAGAGAGTAAAAATTTTGCTGGTGGTAGAGCAGGTGAAAATACTGCGGGAACACACGGTTTGTTGATTTCAATTTATATAACAGGGTTGCCACCAAATCAGGGATATCTGTGAAATTTAGATAAAAAATTAGGGGGAAATGATTGGTTTAGTAAAAAAAAACAGGGAAAATCGTTTAATTTTTCAATTTATTACAATTTTTTTAATGCTTTGAAATTTGTTAATAAAAATCTTTCTTTACCAGGGTTAATGTTTAACATTTTTTAACAAAATTAATTATAGAGTATTAATGTAGATGTAGATTTCGTTTAAAAAAACAACATACTTACTGATTACTGTTTGCATATTATACTTTGTTCTATAACTTTAATTTTACTTCAAATTTATCCTATAGAATAAATTTGAAGCTAAATATATTTAGCTATGAAACTAGACATAATAATTGAAAATCAAGAGGAGATCAAAGCGATGCTGAGAAGTCTTGTGGCTGTTAGCAGAGATGATGTTTCTGACGATGTGTTTCCCCAGAAGATGAAAAATGAACATAAATTGCGACAGCTTGAAATAAAGTTGAAGGATCCTAGTTTTCGCAAAAAAATGGTAATTATTGTCAATATTATTTAAATTAGGACTACTTGTGTTTAATTTACGTTATTTATGCATTGGTTGACAACAGACCAAAATTTCTACAAAGTGTTGTATTGTGGTATATTTGTAAATGTATATTATCATCCCCTGACTCTCTTTCTCGCCATACTTTGTCAATTAAATTCATACGGGTTTTGGTGGACAGTACTAGATAACTTGACACACTATATACTAAGAATTATGTTATACAAATTTATTTAAGCTTACATAAGCTTTCAATTAGCAATTTAAAATTATGTTATAGACGCATTTTGCAAATTATATATAATTTTATAATAACAATATATTACTTTATATGCTACTTTTTGCAAATACAATAGTTGCTTCTTTAGATACAATAATTACAATAGATACAATAATTGCTTCTTTAGATTAATTATTTTGGAAGTCTAGTTAGCCGGAATTGTAAAGATGTGATTCGGCGCATTATGCGCACAACAGCAACGAACCAACTTTGGTCTTTGTTTAGTTTCAATGGCAGAAAAGGAAAACTATCATTTGAGAGCTGTTTACTCTGCCAAGTAGTGATGAGTAAGTTTTTTCAAAGTTTTTTATAAGGCAAGTTACTTTAAAAAGCAACGATTGGTTATGCAGTTAATCTTTGACTACTTTTATTAACTATTGTAAATATATGATTTAAAATTAATCATTTAGAAGCTTGTAAAAAGATTATCAAAGATGCTAACGATCAAAAAATAGAGGACGAGATTAGGGAGGTATTAAAGCATGCTCCTAATCGACCAGGAGGAGTTAACTATGAGGCACATGAATTGAATTGCTTTTTTCTCTCTGTAAAGATCATTTTTAGTAAATGTTAACTATTAATGCTGATCTTAGTGTATTTCATTTATTCTTTATGATGAAAATGTTTATTTATTTATATTTAGGCAAAAATTGTAACAAATACTCCGAAAAAAGATGTATTGTTGCGACAAGCCGAAGAAAGTTCCGATTCTGAAAATACGAATTAATATTAAAATAGTTATGTCATTCTTTGTTTTTTGATTGTATTTATAATTTATGATTGATTTATAAAAATTTTTTTCCTACGGGATTATAGATAATAAATAAACTTTTTCATTACTTATTTGTAGTATTTTTTGTTATAACTTTTTTCTAAACATTAGTTTAATGTTAAGAAAAAGCATTGTATTGTTTATTCGTAATATTAAACTAGCAAATGTATAGGTTTAAACCGTAAGTCCGTTTAAATCAATGCATTTATACATTTAATTTAAAAAAAAGAAACGTTCCGTAAACGTCCGATGTTCGTTATTTTACGTTTAAAGTGAACGTTCAAGGGCTATTAAAATATCGTTCGCATAACGTTTGCACTGAATGTTCGATCGACGTTCGCTGTTAGTTGTTTGAACGTTCGTATTGAACGTTCAAGAACTGTAATTCGGAGTTCACAGAAGTTAGTTCATGTAACGTTCGCGACGAATGTTACGCAAACCTAAACGAACGTTGTGGCAACATTCATTGAACGTTAATTGTTAGCTGGGATCCAAAATATTAAACATAAAAAACCATCCTAACCATCTGACTGTTTTAATATATCTTTTACTAATATTTATGTCTACAAAGCAACCTTCCGTCAGTTGAATCTTACTTCTTGCAAAATTCACCAGACTCATTTGCTCTTAGTGAGACTAATTTAAATTCTGCTATTCCTTCTTTTGATCTCAGCGTTGATGGATACTATCTTTTTGACTTTCAAAGACTCCAATAGCAACATGCTTAACTTGGGGGTATACATATGCATCAATTCACCTATTTGTTGTGAAATCAGGTTCGAATCCTTTGACCATTCTTTTATGTGCTTCTGCTTAGCAACTCTTTACTCTTTGACCTTTGTCTTTGTTCTTTATCATTCTTTTTCTTTCCAAAACTGCACTCTTTTAGATGTAATTTCTAATCAAATTGGCCATGCACTTTCTCTTTACCCCTCTACAAATATTTTTAATGTTGGTGACTTTAATGCTCATCAAATTGAATGACTTGGCTCTAACGCAACTGAACCTGCTGGCACTGAAACCTTAACTTCTGCATTTTTCAATCACTTGCTCAGTTAGTTAACTTTGTGACTTGTTTTCCTGACAACCCTAATCATTTACCTTTACTCTCTGATTTATGTCTTGCCTCTGATTAAAACTTGTGTTCAGTTTTTTCTTTTTCTCCTTTTGGTGGTTCTGACCATGCAATGGTCTCTTTAAATATTTCATCTTGTACTTTGTATTTGGACTCACCCTATCATCCCACTACTTACTACTACCCTAAAGCTGACTGGTATTCTTTTTAAGATTTTCTTTGTCACTGTCCTTGGGCTGATATCTTTTCCCTCTCAGCTGAAAAATATTTTGTATCCAGCTATGCTTACAATTCGTTTTTACACCTTGTCTGAGAGAAAGATCATCATTTGAAAATCCGATATGTTAACATATGAATCTGGATTAAGAAAGTGCCAAGCAGAATATAGAAATGCAATCTTAGCAGATGCTAATTTTGCAATGGATTTGATATATGGTTTCAAAGAAAGATCGAAATTAAGAGTTAATCCTAGACTAAGGGTAAATGACTCATTGAGTACATTACTGCTCATAAATATAGGAAAATCTAGTTTGCTGTGATGATGATTAGCTGAAAAAATTGAGTTTTGTTTGAGTTAAAGTTTACCAGCCACTAAGAACCCTATGCTGTAGCAGAAGTGAGATCTTTTTCAAGCTCAAATGACCCTCAAAGCAATCAGAGAGTATTGGCTTCTTATCATGACAAGAATAAATGGCAGTATCATCAGCGAACAATACCATCTTAGAAGTGAGAATATTAGGAAGATCATTAATGTAAATTTAAAAAAGTATAGGGCCAAAAGAAGAAACTGGAGGAACCCTAAAGTTACAGGAAATGAGGAAGAGTTCTGTCTATAGACATTGATATATCAATACAACTTTAATACTACGATTGCTAAGGAATGGTTCAATGGTCTTAAAGGTGTTACATAATACACCATAAGAAGAGAACTTATAAAAAAAATCAGCATGCCACACTTTATCAAAGGCTTTAGAATTGTTGAGAGCGATAGCCCTAACTTTCCCACATCTAATGCATGATAAGACCCATTAGTTATTACCGTTAACAAATCAGCAGTAGAATGAGAAGATTGAAATCCATCTTGATGATCAGAAAGTTATTATATTTAAGAAAAGAGATCAGTTGTATGTTAACTAAAGTTTTAAAAACCTTGCTTATGACAGGAAGAAAACTAATGGGACTGTAATTAAACAAGTCAGATGACTCTCCAGAATTTTTTACAAGACTTTGATAAGCATTTGTTAAATAGTTTTGAAAGTTTAGACAACACCTCGGACAATATTTTAAAAATATTGGATTTTGTAGAGGACTCAATGAAACTCAAACTTTAAACGAACAATTGGAACTCAATAAGAAGAGGGTATGTTTCCCTATCGATTTGCCATTAAATAGGAAAAGTGATGCAGGACTTTGGGAAACTTTGAGGATATACAATTTTGGATAGAGAACGGTCCATTAAGATGTCAAAATGCAGATTATGACTTAAAATTGATATGGTCAAAAAGGTTGTTTATGGGGAAAAAAGTAAATGGTGAAGCGTTTAATAGAGAATGGCTTATATATTCTCCAAAATAAGGTTGTGTATTCTGTTTTGTCTGCAAGCTTTTTGAACTCTCAAAATGTGCTTTGGGCATCAATTCAGGGGCATAAACACTCATCAGACCACAGAAAAGCTTCCTTAGCATACTTTCACAGAAAAAATAACAAGGTTTTTTTTAAATGATCAACTTCTTCACAAAATTCGCAAAGAAAAAAACTACTGGAGAGAGGTTTTAAGAAGAGTTACAGCTACAATTTGCACATTGATCGAAAGAAACTAAGCTTTTAGAGGTTCAAATGAAAAATTTAGGTCTGAGAACAGCAAGAATTTTATTAGTCTGCTTGAGTTGATTGCTCAGTTTGATCCTTTATTGGCCAAACACATAAAAAATTATGGTGACAGTGGTTCTGGAAAAACGAACTACCTCTCAAAGAACACATGTGATGAATTAACCGTATTGATGGCAAGAAAACTTTTGCAATCAATCAGCGATGATATTTTAAAATCTAAGTAATATGGATTATCAGTAGATTCAACACTTTATGTGAGTCACAAAGATCAACTATGTGTGATCTTGATGTACATTAATCAAATTTTTAATAAGCCTATTGAAAGATTTGTCAACTTCATTCACATCGGTAATAACACCGGGGAAAACTTAGCAAATGCAACAGTGGACTTTTTGAATGTAAAATTGAACTTGGAAATCAGCAACTGCAGAAGCCAGTCTTATGATAACTCAAGCAATATGACTGAAAAATATAATGGAATGAAAACTAGAATTTTGGAGTTCAATAAGCTGGCAAAATTCTTGCCATGTTCAGGTCATTCTCTTAACTTGGTAGGAGAGGCTGCTGTAGATTGCTGCATCGAGGGAATCATTTTTTTTGTGATATTGTTCAAGAACTGTGCAATTTTTTCTCTGCATCTACAAATTTGTCGAGTGTTTTAGAACAGTTTGCAAGTAGTTCATTGAAATCACTACTGAATACTCAGTGAAGCACTCATACTGACTCGGTCAAAACCATTCACCAGAACTACAATAAATAAATGGAAAGATTGGTCAAAATCAATGAGTGTGAAAGTTTTGAAACAAAAACAAGAGCTGCAGCTGGAAATTTACTATCGAAAATGGAAACTTTTGAATTTGCTTTACAAACAAAAATTCTGGGATCAAATTTTGCAACAAATTAATACTGTTTCCAAATCATTGCAAAGTGCAACTATTACTCTAGATACATGTGCTGAAATTTATTCAACTCTTGGAGATTATCTTCTCGGATTAACTAACACATTCGATTTAATAGAGCAAGATTACTGTTACCAGACATAGATTATTTACAAAAGAGACGCTGTAATAAGAAAGCGCTATTAGGTGAAAACTGATCAGAAGAACCTCAATTAAAGTTCACGTGAAGAGTTTAAGACAAACGTTTTTTTTAAAAACATCAATAGTCATACTACAAATTTAAAAGAAAGAGCTCAATGCTATCAGGAATTTAATGATAAACTCATATTTTTAATAGACACAAGATTCAACAAAGATAAACTGAAGAGATGTGTTAATCATCTGGTGGAAGACTACACGGAAGATATGGATGATAATTTATATACAGAAATTGAACATCTACATCTGTATTTGAAAGAACATTTTAATACTCAAGTTCTTGAATTGTCCCATTTGGATTTATACAAACTTATAAAAGAAAAACAAATAGAGGCTACATTTCCTCTGGCTCTGGAAAAAGGCCATTTTTAAAATTAAAATTAACAAAAATTGATTTGCGATCAACTATGTCACAAAAAACGTTAAACAATTTTGCATTATTATCAAGCAACGCAGACAAAATGAAGTCATTTAATATAGATTCATTGATTGAAGATTTCGTTAATGAAAAATACAGAAAAAAAATTATGTAGATTTTAAACATTATTTTAAAAAAATTGAAATAACACTTTTAATTACATTAAACTAAGATTGTATTTTTTCAAATTAGCATATTACTTCAAATATAGGGCCCCTAAAACTGTAAATCCATATATATATATATATATATATATATATATATATATATATATATATATATATATATATATATATATATATATATATATATATACATATATATATATATATATATATATATATATATATATATATATATATATATATATATATATATATATATGTATGTATGTATATATATATATATGTATATATATATATATGTATGTATGTATATATATATATGTATATATATATATATATGTATATATATATATATATATATATATATATATATATATATATATATATATATATATATTAAATATATGTATATATATATATATATGTATATTTAAATATATATATATATATATATATATATATATATGTATATATATATGTATGTATATATATATATATATATATATACATATATATATATATATATATATATATATATATATATATATATATATATATATATATATATATATATATAATATATATATATATATATATATATATATATATATATATATATATATACGTATATATATATATATATATATACATATATATATATATATATATATATATATATATATATATATATATATATATATATATATATATATATATATATATATATATATATATATATGCTTATATACAGTGCTGTGCAAAAGTCTTTATAAAAAACCATTAGTTTTTTTAAAAAAAAGTAAAATTAAGTTTCAAATGTGTATTATTTTTTATTTAATTACTTGTCAGTAGTGATACATTATGTAAACTAAAATATGTAATGTTTTGACTTATATGATGTTAAAAAATAGGCAAAGCAAAACAGTTATATTTAGCCCCTGTAACATTTTAATATTACGTTACGTATTGTAACATAAAAAAGATTAGTTTCGTTATGTGCAAAATAACCGTTATTTTGACGTAACCGAGACGTAACATTTTACGTAACACTGTAACGTAACATTATGTGCAAAATGTTAGTTATTTTTATGAAACAGAGATGTAACACTGTAACATAACACTACGTGCAGAATGTTACATAACAATGCATAACATTTTGACCTAATGACACATCACATTGTAATCTATAGTCTATACAATTTATTTCTGTTTTTCCATATGTACATTTATACATATGAAGAGAGAGACCTACTATATATATAAAGAGAGCAATATTAAGAGAGAGAGAAAGAGAGAGAAAAAAGTGAAGTCAAGTCAGAGAGGGTAGACAGATATTGCACAGAGAGCGCAAACGATACACTTAGTTGGCTTATGCTTAATTATTTGTGATATACATTGAATTAAATCATAAGAAAGGTTGACATTTTATATACATTTTTACTTGTGGGTTTATAAAAACTTGTGAAGTATTATGCTTGTATTATTGACCAAAAAAAAAAGGCGTTATGTAAATTAACAAAATCTAGATATGAGATGTAGTTAAAATACTTCTCAAATATAGATTTTTTTAATGTTAAGTTACGTGTCACTCTACACTTTTTAAAAGTTGCACTTTCATAAGTTAAAATAAAATAATTGAAACGTAACTTTGCAAATCGAAACTTTTTTTTTCCTCTCTTTAGTTACACAAAAAAAAAGCTCTCTACTTTAGTTAGACACAAAAAAAAAGCAATCTAAAGTACTTATTACCTTTAAAAGTAGAATCAACTGAGACACAATGTAACGTAAAACATTTAAGAATTGAAAAGTAAATTAAAATACGTCACAAATATAAATTCTTTTACATTACATTACGTTTTTTTTTTTTAAAGGGTAACTAACTGAGACGTAACATAACGTTAAAAAAATCTATGTACGTATTTTAGTTACGTCTATAGACGTATTTTAGTTACGTCTCAAATCTAACTTTAGTTACATTACGTTACGTCTCAATTGGTTAAACTTTAAAAAGTTAAAAAAAAAGACAATTAAGACGTAATGTTGCGAATTAAGACTTTTTTTGGTGACAATGTAAATAAATTAGTCGAAGCTATTTTACAATAAAAACAAAATAAAAGATGATATTTAACAATATGGCAATGTTAAACAAATATTTACTGCATTTTCAAGTTTATTTACTTAATATTTTATTAATAATTAGAGAATGTAACCTTGTTAACAATTGTAACCAATTGAGGCGTAATGTAACTTTAAAATGTTATAGGGGCAGGTCATGAATCTATTGCTTGGCTGAAGAAGATTCACCTGTTTAATTACTACTCAGCTGTAAATACTCTAATCATTTTGAAATTAAGGTGTATTTTGAATTAAAAAAAAGTCAACTCAACTGGTTACATCAAGCAGGAAGCGAGATCTAGAAGTCTGTCATAAATTGCACTCCCTACACAAAGTAGAATGGAAAGAACCATAAAAGCAAACATGTTTTTGTCATTGCGAATTATTCCTGATCTGTAAATTGTTTCGAGATCAATTGTATGTTTTGTATTAAATAAAAGTCTTAGTTTACCTGTTGTCAAACCATTAAAAAAATTCAATGATAATAAAAAATTACATATTATGATAAAAAGTTACATATTCTTTATATGTTGTTGACCGATTCTGTCAACAACATAAAAAGTGGACACAATACCAATGGTCTACTGTGATTTGAAGTGATGAGAATACATTGCATCCATTTGCATATGAGGAACAATATGCTTGACAACTTTGTGGTTCAAATCCCTGCATCCCAGTCTACACAAGACCAACTTTTGAGCATCTTTTGTCAGTAGTGATGTGGAGGTGTATGTGTGCTGCAGGACAATGTTATCTATGCTTTCTCAAACAGACATAAGAATTAACTACTATCAAATGCAAATAAGTATTAAAAGATCAAACAAACTAATAAAAGCAAATTTGCTTGACAGACTCACCAACATTCATATTTCAAAACAATAAATGCATTAGCACAATACATATTCTTGTAACATTCTCTCCAAACAAAATAAGTAAATTAACCTTTGATCTGTATGTATGTATATATATATAATATATATATATATATATATATATATATATATATATATATATATATATATATATATATATATATATATATATATATATACTATAGCATATTTATTTGAGCACTTGCTCACTCTTTTTTGCTTATCTAAATGGATACATCTTCTTTAGAAAAAAAAGAAGAAGAATAATGAATGAAAAGATTGCTGCCCCATCCCAAACCCTCAGTCTATGTAGCAGCAATCCACTGCGAGTCAGGCTATTTGTCAGTCGATCTATGTACTGAAGCCCCCAACAGCAGGCTATTTCAGTATGATGTCAATTGCTCACCTAAATCAGCAGTATAAATGTATATATGTATATATATATATATATATATATATATATATATATATATATATATATATATATATATATATATATATATATATATATATGTATATATATATGAATATATATATATATATATATATATATATATATATATATATATATATATATATATATATATATATACATATGTACATGTATACATATTCATAAAAACCAAATTTTTAAGTTTCGCTTGAAGAAAAGTATAAAAGTTTTAGTGAAAGAAAAATCTATATTATTTATTTGCACATTTTATACACACACTGCATGCTAAAAGTTAGGAAAACAGTTCAACCTATTCGACTAACTCCTAATATATTGTTTTGTATGCAAATTAAGACACTTAAAAAAGATAAAAAATAAACACTGCCACTATATGGCAGAAAACAGTTTAATGAAGTATACATCTCATAAAAAAATTATTTATTTGATGCCAAATGTATTATTTATTATTTGGATAGATACCTTAAGCTTGGTAATTTTTTATTATATTTTCTTAAAAAAATAAGTTGCCTTAAAACAACTTTTGGTTTAAAGCACATTTTTTCATCACATTTTGTTGCGTAGCTTTAGTGATTTACAGTTAATTCTCAATTACTTGAACCTCCAAAAGCTCAAGAAAAATAGTTTGACTTAACGAATGTTTAACTTAAGCAAACTTCGACTAATATGAAATATTAGTTCAAGTTTTTTTTTATTAAATGCTGAAGTATAAACATTAAAAATACACTATTACACTAATAAATGTGTGAAAAATGTTTCAGTGAAAGAAGTTATGTATTGTATTCATGTTGTACACTTTAAAGGTAACATTGAAAAAAATTAAGCAACACAATAACTTTCTTATTATTTGGTAATAGAATTCCATCTAAACGATAGATCTTTTATTGAGAAATTTGTTAAAAGTAATAAATAATTGCTTTTTCAAGGGTATTTCATTATGATTTATAATGTAATAGTTTTTATAACAGCATTATTTTACGTCAGATAATATTCTATTCAGATCTAAATACAACAAAAAAATGTAGAAAATATTAGGCTACTGTTATTTGTGTTTTATATAGAATGACTACTAAAATAAAATTTAATCAACGTATTTTGATTTCTATGTTTCCTAAAAAGTTTGAGTTATATATATATATATATATATATATATATATATATATATATATATATATATAAAATATATATATATATATACATATATATATATATATATATATATATATATATATATATATATATATATATATAAATATATATATATATATATATATATATATATATATATATATATATATATATTTATATTTAAACACCTTTAAAAAGTATTCTACCCAATAGAGTGCTCAATGTTCTTAAAAGAACAGAGCAATTATATATTAGTAGAAAATCACTTAACAAAAATTTTTTTCCATTTTACACTGTGTTTCATCAACAAAGATTTTTGTGATGTATATATATATATATATATATATATATATTTATATATATATATATATATATATATATATATATATATATATATATATATATATATATATATATATATATATATACATACACATTTGTGGAATTTACTGACACTATTATAAAAAGAATTCTTTGGAAATGATTACTTATGCCTTTTTAGAAAAATATTTTTTTAAAGGGGGATTTAGTGTAACTATTTGAGTTCATTTATTTTCATAGTTTTTTAGGAGAAACTTATTTTCGTGCCTACATTTAGAAATTCATTCAGATTTTTTGTTTAATAAGCATTCTTGGTTTGCATGAGTAATTATTTCAAATTTTTCTGGAAGGCATAGTATGCATTTTTTTGGAAATATTGTTATATGCAGGCGCTGTTTTAGGATGGACCAATTCAGTACAAAATTTTCAATATTTTTACCTTTTGATTCTCATATATATTTTGACAGCATGGTGTCTTTTGAATACTTTTTATTTTTAAAAGATTGCCTATGATTGGTAAATGGTTTTTTCCATTCACCTTCTGTTATGCCAATATATTGTTTATCATTCATTTCTGATGAGTCTTTATTGATGAAACACAGTGTTAAATGAGAAAATTTTTAGTAATTTATAATTGTTACTAATTTATAAATTTCTTGTAATTTATAATTGCTCTGTTCTTTTAAGAACATTGAGCACTCTATTTTGTAGAATATATTTTAAAAGTTATTTAAATATATATATATATATATATATATATATATATATATATATATATATATATATATATATATATATATATATATATATATATATATATATACACACATGCATATATATATATATATATATATATACATACATATATCTATATAAATGCATATATATATTATATATATGTATACATATATACAATATATATATATATTTATGTATATATATATATATATATATATATATATATATATATATATATATATAAACACACACACTCACATATTAACTTATTTTATTTAATACATTATATAGATATATACTATGTTTAGGTATTAACTACAGAGGAAATGAAAAAAAATGTAGAAAATCTCAGTGAGATTAATAAACATGTTGAAGCAGCCAGAACAGAAGCTGAGGTTTGTAAAAAGTTTTTTTAAATTCTAAGTATATGATTTTGCTAATATAATGGTCGAACAATTGTTTAAGATTTATGCAAATAAAGATTTAGAATGTGGACTGCTGCACAAAGAGTCATGTAATATTTTATCAAAGTCTAAA
The DNA here is from genome assembly GCF_038396675.1 of Hydra vulgaris. Lineage (NCBI taxonomy): Eukaryota > Metazoa > Cnidaria > Hydrozoa > Anthoathecata > Hydridae > Hydra > Hydra vulgaris. The sequence goes on from NC_088927.1 coordinate 10,786,047, forward strand.
GAGTTTAATGTCTAAGGTCATACAAAAATCTTTTTTAATTGAATTGAGTTTTAATTAAGAATAGTTTTTGTTTCAATTGACCACAAACGTTTGAAGCAAAAAAAACTGATCATAAAGTTTGTATGCAGTAAAATAAACAATGAAGTGTTTATAACAATGATGAACAGAAGCATAAATTTACTTCTTAAATAAATTAGTTTATTTAAATTTATTAATTTGATGCAAAAAATTTTGTTTGAAATCTCTAAAACATTTTTCTAAAGAGGAAAAGTAAAATTTTTTGTAAATATCATAAGTTGAATTAATTTGTTTTGACTTATTTTTTCAATAAATAAATTTTTATTTTTAAATAATAATAAATATAATTTTAATAAGCTATAAATAAAAATATAAAATTTCAATAAATAATTTTTTTTTATTTAATTGGCTGAAGAAAAAAAATGCATATTCATCCTTTTAATAATAAATATGTGTCTTTAAATCTTTATTTATTGCTGTACATCAAAACTTATTATTCAAATTTTGTTGCTGTCTCAAACTTGTAAGTTTTCTTCATTTCAACTTTTTATAATGCATAAAATGTTTATACATAAAAGTTTTAAATTTAAATAGCAAAATTTTGATAAAGTATAAATAATTTTTTATACTTTATTTTGTTAAAATATGTTTTAATGAAACATTCAATTCAAAAAATCATTTAGTGTAGCTCATATGTTGACTCGAAATCTCTAAATAACTGGATTTTTTTAAATAAAAAATTAGGAAAATGAAATAGTTGTACAAAAAAAATAACTATAATTTTGATTTGAGACATAAAACTTTTGATTTGAATTAGATATAAAACCAATAGTTTTGTGAAAATGGGAATTTCTGCCAAAATATAGTTTTTGTAAAGCATTTTAATATAAAGCTATTTCTGTGAGTGATTTTTTTTGTTCTGTGAGCATTTCCATTTTTGTGAGTGTTTTTACAGAGAAGCATTGAACTTAAAACACTATACATACTATTATGATTATTTTAAAGAACAATTATAACAAAAATTCTTTTAATATATTTTAGGCTGCATGATTGTTGGCTACCTAAATATGTATATTTTTAATTTTTTTGTGTGTGTGTTAATGTTGCAATAGCTTTTAAAATATACAATGAGATTTTACTCCAGAAATAATTTGACAATTTCTATTTGTTATTAAAAATATGTTAAATATAAGTTGTAGGGATATAATATTTCACTTGAAATACTTACAAGCAATTTATTTTCATAAAGCTAACAACATGAACTCAATAATTTTGCAACTTCCATGCCTTATTTCTATTACGACCATACATGAACTGCATTTAAATGGTTGCTGTGACTCTATGATACTTAGTGCAATCCTGAAACTTTCTGGAAATCTTTAATAATATAAAATATAATTTAAAAAGTATACTGCTAAAACTTTTCCGTGGAATTTGTGAAACAAAAGATCTATAGAAATAATTCAGGTCAATTGAGCAACAGACAAGTTAAAAATTTATCAAATATAAATGTACTTGCACATGCTTAATATTAAAACGACATACACTTAAAAAAAAAAATTATAAATGATATAAACACTTAAATATAAATTTTAGTGGATATAGTAGTGTATTATTTATCTGTGTCAAAGATAAAGTAGCTATGTTACATGTAGTTTTAACAATCCAGGTATGTGGTTATATAATTAATCAACATTTTTTAAATGAATTAGTGCTTATGTAAAGAAGATATGCTTCTGGGATGGGAAATTACACAGTATCCACTCCTGCAAATCTTAATTACAACTAAAGAACCATATGAAAAACTTTGGAATACTGCATTGCAGTTTACAAATTCATATAATAGTTGGATGAGTTGTAAGTAAATGTCACATAATTAAAGCAATTATGACAAAGTACATTAATAGAAAAAAATAAAGTTAGCTTATAGGTGTTTTACTTTTTTTATAAGTCCATTTAAAGATATAAATGCTGAGAAAGCAGAAGAAGAGGTAATGTCTATGTGGCGAACAATGGTCAAACTAATCAAAATTTTCTCTGAAGTTTCTGGCCCGCGCCGCATTGCTGAAACCATTAAGTTAAAGATTGATAAATTTAAAACTAGTCTTTCTTTATTAAGTTCAATATGTCAGCCTGGACTTCGAGATCGCCACTGGGAATTAGTAAGTACATGATTTTATAAAAGCAAAAAAATATTATAAAATGGTTTAAAAGTTAAGTAAAGGGTGTTTTTTTTTTTTAATTTTTTATGTCATGTTTTTTTTCTGTTTTTGCTACAATATTGATATTCTTTTGCAGATAAGCAATCTTATTGGTTCTGATATAAAGCCTGACAAAGAAACATCTCTTACAGAAATCATTGATACAGGGCTATTGAAATTTCTTATAGAGTAAAAGTTATTTTGTGCTATTAAAAAAAGGCATTCACATTTTGAATGTTTTTTTTTTTTTTTTAATATTTTATATCTGCAAAGTTGTTGATATTTTAAGGTCATCAGTGAATTTCTGAAAATTAGTTGATTTTTGAAGGTCAACTTCTAGTTGTGAGAGAAGGTCAACTTCTAGTTGTGTTTTCATGAGATATTTAAAAAAAGTAATTTTTATAACTTTATTTTTACTCAGTCTGCCAGTCTTTTTTTAAATATTGTTTTCTGACTTTTGACCTGATATTTCTGCATTTTTACATAATTCTCTGTTGGTTTGTGCAATATTTGCTTGGATTTGCACAATTTATGTTTTATGCTTTTACATTTTTATGTTTCATGCTTTGTGATTTTATATTTTTAATAAAAATTTTATTTTTTGTAAACATTTTATTATTATTTTATATGATCTCTTTAGCAGCAGCTTTTGGTGTTCAATAACTTTTTTTTTAGTGATAGTGATTTATTTTTATCAATTTTTATTATACTATAGACATTTAAGAAAATTTAAAATTATTAAGCTATTTCTTGCTTTTTCATAAGATTTTTTTTAAGTAGATTTTTTTAACTACTTGCAATCTAATTTGTCAAATTTCTAATACCAAGTATAAAAAAAAGAATTATTAAAAGTTATACTTTTTTTCAACCACCAAAATTACATTATTATTTGTGTCTAATTTTTTATGACCTTATGCTAAAATTGAGGTTTTCTCCTATATACGTTAACCAGGGCTTTAATAGTGTATACCAAGCTATTTCTTGTTGCTAACATCTACTAAATTTGTTATACTTAGGAGAAAATAAATGCTTTTAAAAGTGAAAAAATAGACTATTTTTAAGTTAAAATCAAACAGGTTTAGATATAAAAGTTATCAAATATTTTTGAAATTAATTTCTAAATGTTATTTATTTATACATTATATTATTTCAGATATATTATTTTCCATAGATCCAAGCATTTCTCCTTTGCTTATTTTTGGTCTTTTGATGCGTTTTAACAGAATGAAATTTTTGATTTCATTTGTGTCTCTATTTTAATACCTAACATGAATATTGTATCTCAAATTTACTATTTTTCCAAAGTATTGAGTATTGAGTAAAGTTGTTTTGAAAATTTATAGAAATTTCCATTAAATTTTTAAATTATATACTCAAACTGGTAAAATTTCTTAAAAACTAATTTACTTTAATAATGTTTTAATCATGTGACTTGAGTAAATATTTTACACTGCATATTAGGTAATTGGCCTGTTTATTAAAAATAAATCAAATAAGATTTAATTGTAAACAAATAAAAAAACTTTTAACTTAAATAAATTCTAAGAAAAGTTACAGCATATTCAAGAACTGGTAATAAAATTGTTTTATAAGCAAACTTTATACTTTTTTATATATGATCATCACAATGCATCAAAAATGACATCATCAAGAATGATGATGTCATTTCACATGTTTCATGTCTCAAAAATGACCTGATCAAGAATGACAACCTTCAGAAAATTTTGAAAAAATGATGAGACTATTATATTTATTTTATATGTTACTATTAATAAATACTTTAGTTAAAAACAGCTTTTTATACAATTAGACTTGAAGAAATAAGTGTTACGGCTAGCAAAGAATACTCCATTGAAAAAGCTATCGACAAGAAAAAAAATGAATGGGCTGAAATAATCTTTGAATTTTTACCATATCAGTTAGTTAAATAAACTTAATTTTAATTTTGTTATTAAAACAGAAAATAAAATTTACTACTTAAATTTACTTATAAATGATAAAAATACTTTAATTTTGTTTGTTAAAATTTTTGTTCCCTGTTTCATTTGTAGTATTTACAAAAAAATTTTATTTAAATTTTTTGCTATTTAATTTGATTTTCTTTATTTTTTTTAAATATTAAAAGATGATCTTTTTTTTCCTTTTTTTTTTTTTTTTTTTGTATATACTTTTTTTTAAGTTTTTAAGTACATATTGTATAGCACATGTAATATTGAACCAATGACTTATTATATAAAATATAGAATCAATAGCTTTTTATTTAGGGAGTTTCAGTTCTATCATCTATAGATGAAATACAACTGTTGCTTGATGACCATATCATTAAATCTCAAACAATGAGTGGCTCACCTTTTATTAAACCTTTCGAGACTGATATGAAAATTTGGAAAGAAAATCTAATCATGATCAAGGATATACTTGATAATTGGCTTCAGGTTTTTTAAGACAAGTTTTGTTAAATGTTATGTGATTGTATATTAGGGTTATAATTTTTTGATGTTTCATTGATTAGCCTTATAAAAAATAGATGAACTTTGGTAGAAAGTAACTAAGATATCATTGGGTTTGCTTAGTTTTTGAAAAAGATCACCCTGCATGTCCCTTAATTACTTGGTTAATTTATCAGTAAAAATTTTGTTTTATATATCAGTAAAAAAAATTTTTTAGATTATATCAATCTAAATCTCAAAAGAATTTTTAGAGAGATTTCATAATCTTATTTATTAAAACTTTTTAAAAAATATTGGTTTAAAATGTTATAAAAATAGACTTTGTTAATATTTGTTAAAAAAGTTTTTTTTTTTTAAATAAAGTTTGAGTAATTTATTTTTTTTAAAAACAATCCTTCTTTTCTTTAAAAGTATATCCCAGCACATAATCAGATTTCATGTTGGATAATCTTTTTCAAAAAATAAACAAAACAAACAATCTTTTAGTTTCTTTTAAACTGAAATTTTGTCTTTTTTTTCATAAAGTCAACCTTTGAAACCAAAAACTTATAACCCCATAGTGTGAGTATATATATATATATATATATATATATATATATATATATATATATATATATATATATATATATATATATATATATATATATATATATATATATATATATATATATATATATATATATATATATATATATATGTATATTTATATACATATATATACATATATATATATATTTATATATATACATAAATATATATATATATATATATATATTTATATATTTATATATTTATATATTTATATACATATATATATATATATATATATATATATATATATATATATATATATATATATATTTATATACATATATATATATATATATATATATATATATATATATATATATATATATATATATATATATATATATATATATATATATATATTCTAATGAATTTTTAGAAAGAGTCACCCACAACACAAAATGTTAATAATGGTATATAAGTAGTATTTGCAGGCAGTAGCATTATGACTTTCTGAAGCCTAGAGTTTTCTTGAACCTTATGGAACTTTCTAGAATTTTCTGGACTGTTCTGGATGGTTTTAGAAATCTCTGAAACTTTCCAGAATTCCAGAAGTTTAAGGAAGTTAGCAAGATTTAGACTATATAAGCTGCCTGATTGCGCATACCAGATTTACCAGATGGCAGTCGAATAATACAATAGCACTTATAGTACAATAGCACTTATATTTATTATTATTTTTCAGATATATATTCAAGTATTATCTTGAATTATAATGTCCTATAAGAAAAGTGCTTCCACCACCGAAAAAAACATAACCCGCTTGATGAAGAATCTCTTTTGATTTTACAATTCACACTAGAAGAATTATCACTGTAAGATAACAGTAGGATACCACTGAAAATCCAAATTGTTGTTATCTGTTCCTGAGAGAATCCATCAAAGAGAGACAAGAGTGCATAAAGCAAAATAAGAAAGAAATTGAGAAAAATTTTTCAATTCAGGTCATACAGGAAAAACTGGATCAAGTGCTGAAAATGTGCAATAAATTTGTAAAACAAAGTAAATGCGATCTATTGAATGAATTTTTTGACAAAAGATGGCAAATGGCTCTGCAGTGAGGATAAAAGATTGTATAATCTTCAGATTAAAAGCAAAGAACAGGTCTGGTATACAACTGGGAAGGCTGCTAGTTCAAAGACTATCCATCCATTTAAAAAAAGAAAAATGGTGTCTACTTCAAACAGTAATGACAACAGCAACAACTTCAACTTTAGAATCTGAGTCTGAGGCAGAATTTTAAGAGTCTGAGGCAGAATTTTAAGAGTCTGAGAATTCAGTAGAACAGTCCACAAGTACCAGCAAGAACTACAGCAAAGTCAAAACTGCAACCAAATTAGTAACATCTTTGAAGTTATCAACCAGCAAAGCAGCTACCATTTGTCAACAATTATCTCAATATGAGATTGACATTCAAACACCTTCACAGTCTGGTATGTTCAAATTAACTATTAAAAATGCAGTTAAACTTAAAGAAGAAATGAGGAAAGCACTACATATAGAAAGGTCACTGCACTTTGGTAGTAAACAACCAAGAATGTTAAGTGTTAGTGTTGAAGAATAAACAAAAGAAGTTAAGTTACAAGCGCTAGATCTACCAGATGGAAAGCAGATACTGTTGTTAAAGGTAAAGGCAGTCAGCTACAAAGATATTTTACTAAAGAAAGAAAATAAACCACAATTCATTGGTTGTCAACAACATGATCTGACTGAGTCCTTCACATAGTTACGGATGTAGAACTTGGTGGAAATTCTTGATGGAATTTCTGAGCAATACTAGCACTTTTGGCATTTATTCTTCTATCAGAGATGAAGAGACTAATTACTTGACATATGTAGAATTATCTCTTACAGATGGGTAAATCATTGGTTTACTGAACAAATGTACAATGCAGATGATTATTGGGAGCTATGTAGCAGCTTGCATGGTCACGAAAAAGCATTTAACTCATTGAAAAAGTTTTGGAATTAGGAACTCTTGAGGCTGGTAATTTACAGAAGAAATCAGTGTGCAAAACAAGCAGTCAAGTGTCATTAAGATATTTTTGGCAACTGTAAAAAGAGAGAACCTCCAGCTTAGAGTTATTTTGTCTAACAAAGCTTAAGAATTATATAGTATGCTTTAATTAAGCAGAATTCTTAACAACATTTTTTCAATATATAGAATAGCTTTCTGTACTTGTAGAATTTATTTAAGTTTGTAATTTTATATTTATTTATAATTTAAAGTATTATGATGTAACAATAAACTGTTAAATGCTTAAAAACTACTTAATAACTTAATAATAATTAATTAAATTAGAATTAAAAAATAATGATCATAAAATTGCTTGATATTTTATCCATACACATATATGGTGAATTTGAATTATTGGTTTGTGGTTGACCATTTTTCAACAAGAAAATCAAATGAATGTTTTTTTCAATACTCTTGTACTAATATTCATAGATTTATATAAAAGCCATATAAAAGTCATCACAATAGTAATAATGTAAAATTATATATACAAAAATAAAAAAGCAATTTTTATTTATCAGTGTCAAGCCACGTGGATGTATTTGGAGCCAATTTTCAGTTCAGAAGATATAATGAAACAGATGCCTGAAGAAGGAAAAAAATTTAAAATTGTGGATAGTTATTGGAGAGACATTATGTTAAATTCAGTATGATCTTGTATTGTAGCTTCCTTAAATTCCTATGTTTTTATAACTCAAATACAAAAAAGTACTTTATAGTAGAATAAGAATATACAGATTTTCTGATTGCAATAAAATTTAATATAAACAAAAATATGCTTAGGTTGTTGACCCACACGTGCTTGTATGCACTAGTCAGCCAAAAATGTTAGATAGGCTTGTTGAAGCAAACCGACTTTTAGAGGACATTCAAAAGGGACTTAATGCTTATCTAGAGCAAAAGCAGCTTTTCTTTCCCAGGTATAACATATTAAGTATTTAATTTTTTTGTCACTTTTTAGTCTTGATGTGTGCATGAAACAATTTTAAAACTAACTGAACATTTAGAATTGTCATGGAATAATTTCAAGTATCAAGTTTGTCTTTAAAAAAAACTAATATTATGTTAATAAGTTTGTTAAAATGTTAGTTGATTACACAGTAAATAAACAAATAATTAAATAAAATTCTAAAATTTTTTGTTACTTAAAACTACTTCAACAGATTTATCTTATTTATCTCATTTGAATTGCTAAATATATTACTAAAGGGTTTTTTCATTTCAAAATCTTATTTCAAATTCTTAAAAATATTTCATTTTTTAAACTAAAGGAGCAGATTACTTGCATAGAAGCAATCCAAACCAAATATCTTTAAATTAGTTTAAATAGTTTCATTTGTTGACCTGGAGATTGTAAAAAAAGTTTGTTTGCAAATAAGTTCTAGTGAAAAAGAAGAATTTTGAAGGAAATTTTCATTTTTCAAAACTCAGTTTTTTTTTATCTTGTTTTGAACTTTTTCTAGATTTAAGACTTGTTTTTTTATTTCAACTCAAAAAACCAACTGTGACAAATGTTAAAATTATTAAAAATTTAGTTGCCTTGTGCTATAAATTAGGAAAATCTATATAGTAGTTTTTAGAGAAGACTAAGGTAGTTTAATCAAGAATCATAACTCTATAATTAGTTCAAGTAATCAGTAATGATTAAGTGATTAATGGAGTTTCATCCTTTAATTGTGTTTAGCTGATATTAAGTTTTTTTTTCTTGATATAAAGTTAGTTTTGATTTTTTTTCAGATTTTTCTTTCTCTCGAATTTATGAACTTTTGGAAATACTTTCTGAAACAAAAGATCCTCTTCGTGTGCAACCACATTTAAAGAAATGCTTTGAAGGTATATCAAAGCTTAAATTTACTGAAAATCAAGAAATTGTTGCCATGATAAGTGCTGAGAAAGAAGTTGTTCCATTTACGGAAAAGATCATTCCTGCTGAAGTCAAGGTTTAATTTTTTTTGTAAATATTTTTTGTTAGACTATTTCATCGATTTATAGTTAAGGCTCTTTTTTAATAACTTTTTTATTGTAGCATGTATGGACACCATCTGGTACAAAATAGTTAATTTAAGTAAAGAAATTTCAAAACATAACTACAGATAATAAAATATTCTTATTTTGATCACATAATTTTGATAAAATAATATTGTTATATTTCATATATTACATTTTGAAGGGCATGGTAGAGAAATGGCTTCTTCAAGTTGAAAGTGTTATGATCATAAGTTTACAAAAAGTTGCTGAGGATGCTCTTAAAACATATTCTTTAACACCTCGAGAGAGTTGGGTACAAGAATGGCCAGGACAGGTGAGATATTGTAATTATTATAATTTATAAAGGAGCTAAACTATTTTTAAATAAAAAATGGGTAATTCAGTGTTATCAGGTCAAGCTGACTTGACATATTTATTTAACATGTTTTATGTTGGGTTTATCTATTTAATAAATAAGCTGTTTTAGTGTTAAAAAAACAGTTATTAATAAATAGCTCATGTTAGTATTAGGCAATCCCAACATGCTAACTTGTTGACCCAACCTATTGTCACTCTGAGGCGTGATATAAATATGAAATTGTTTTAAATGCAATCTTTCACTACCACTATAGTTTTAAATGCAATCTTTTAATACCAATATAGTTTTAAATGCAATCTTTTAATACCACTATAGTTTTAAATGCAATCTTTTAATACCACTATTCTTTTAAATGCAATCTTATAATACCACTATAGATTTAAATGCAATCCTTTAATACCACTATAGTTTTAAATGCAATCTTTTAATACCACTATAGTTTTAAATGCAATCTTTCAATACCACTATAGCTTTTTTGAAATAACTATAGTTTTTCTTGTAATTGCTTAAGATAAATTTTTTTTTAATATACAATTTCATATTCATCAAATGTAAAAATCCATCAAAGGCATTTGAAACTATAATATATAAAGTAGAATAGCTGTGTGTAATTATTTTTTTTTTTGTAATTTTTATTTGCTTTTAGACAAAGTTATAAACTGTCTTTTTTTGTGATCAAAGTTTACTTTTTTTTCTAACTAGATATTGAACTATTGCATAAAACATGTTCTTACAGTATATACGCACATTCCTTACTTAAACATAAATGTATGCACTAACATTCCTTAGACATAATGTATATGCATTATCATTGATGTTTTTAATAATAATAATTTACACAATAAAATTTTACAACTTACATCTTAGAAACAATGTTATTAAAGGAATTAAACAGTCTTAAATGTTTAACAAAATGCATACATTTAAAGTTAGAGTTTTAATATAATGCTTACATTTGGTTTTGCACAGAAACTTATGTCTAATTTAGTACTAATAAAACACAAGTAGTTATCACATAAAAGTAGCATATCACATGCCACTTGTCGTTTCATTTTATTTAAATTCTTCATTTTAAGTGATTTTAATTGCAGAGACATTTTTTAATCTTTCTGCAACTTATTTTACTATTTTTAAAAATGCTACATCCATCAACATCCATCAATATTCATCAACATCTATCAAGCTCTTATTGTATTAGTTTGCAAAAATCATTTCAATTGTTTAAGTGCATGGAAAAATTTTTTACTAGCAGTGTGTATATAATCCAACTTGTTCTATATAACATTATCATATAGAGAATTAGATATGAGAATTATTTGATTGTTTTAATGTAGGTAAGAGGATTCTACAATTATATGTTATTTAATATGCAGAAGTGTAGAAACCATTCATATGTTATATAATACAAAAAAGTGTAAAAACCTTTTATATGTTATTTAGATAGTTATAGCAGTTAGTAGTATTTATTGGACTGCAGAAGTTAGTGAGGCAATACTTAAACCCAATGCCCTTTTCAGCTATCTAAATAAGTCCAATGATCAAATTAGCAAACTTGTAGAATTAGTTCGTGGAAAATTAGATAAAGGAGTACGGCTGACTCTTGGTGCTTTAGTAGTCATTGATGTACATGGTAAATTATTTTTATTTTTTAATTTTTGATAATGAGTTTATTTCATTTTCATTAATATTTTTATTTAAAAAAAAATAAAACTTCAAAGTTTTTTTTTATTAGCTCGTTATGTAATTGAAATGATGACAAAGAATAATATAAGCAATCCAAATGATTTTCAATGGATAGCTCAATTTCGATATTATTTTGAAGAAGGATTAATTGCTGTGAGAATGATTACAACTACTATTATGTACGGGTATGAGTATCTTGGAAATTCTGGAAGACTTGTAGTAACTCCATTGACTAATCGATGTTACAGGTGCAATTCTCAATTTTTATCATTTTTTTTAGTGATATAGTATATTATTATTACAATATTAATATAGTATATATTTTTTTTTAATAATATGATATATTATTATTACAATTATAATTCTTACTAGCAGTAAACAACTGTAATTCTTATATCCTTACTAGCAACTTGATTTATTAGTAAATAAATAACTAACAGTTTAACTTGATATATTATCCAAAAAATATATAAAAATGCAAATTTTTCTAAAAGTAATCTTTTGAGTTGTGTTCACTTTTAGATAACAAGATAAAAAAACTACTCAACACTTATCAAATCAATAAAAATTGAAAATTTTTTAATAAAATACCGGAAATGTCTAAGAACAGAGTAATAACATAGAGGGTTCCATTTACAGTTATTTTATTAATAAATCCTCAATAGATAGACAGAGGATGCAAGCATTTCCACTGTGTTGAAAAGCTTGCAGTTGTGTTAATATGCTATAACTTAACCAATTGTAACATTAATATTTAGATACTAATTGCAGTAGGATTTATACTTAGTTCTCAGTTCCAAATAAATTTAAATAAATCAGACATCGCAATAAAAAAATGACATTCAAGCATCTTAACTCAAGGTTGCCAAGTTACACCACAATTTAGCGACACTGCTTAACTGGCATAGATAACAATCTTGCACTATGTGTTGTCTAATAACACCACTTTTAAAATATGGAAACAACTTAATATAAACATATATATATACTATAAACATATTATATAACACATAATTATTAACAATTAGTTATTGAAAACTAATAATATCCAGAAATACAACATTTCTAAAATATTTTCCAAATGACATGCCTAGAATATTTATTAGCTATAAAAAAAAACTATTAAACATTCTTGATCTAAAACATGAATATTATTTAATAAACCAGTTAATCACAGTCAAGGACCTTTTGACAATAGTAAGTTATATTTATGCATTGCAATTGTTCACGCATTAATGATCTTTTAAAAACTATGATGCTCCTTTAAGACCATGTATTAGTAACATTAGAAAGTATAACATTATTTGAAACATTTTTCATCTACCATACCATAAATGTGATGTTTATCAATTTAGAAAAACAAACTATTAATTGTTCTTCTCCATATAGTTGCACCTAAGAGAAACATAGTTTTTTTAGATTTACACCAACTTTGTCGAACATTTGATCTTGACTTTTATCAACTATCATTGAATATGCCAACCTGACAGGAAACTGACTAAGTTTCAGAACAAAAAGCAAATTAAAATTTGATAGAGACAAATAAATTCAAATTACAACTACCTGTCCATAAATTTAATTATTGTTTAATATAATTATTATAAAAAATAATTTTAATAAGACTAAAGACAAAACTGAACTGAAGAGAAATCACTACTAAAAAATCTACCTTGTCATTTATTTTATACTTTATAAGAAACAGATTCAATAAATTAGTGAACAAAAAAGTTTGTTCATTAAAACAACAAAATTAAACTAATATTAATTTGTTGAATTAAACAAAGAACAACAACAATTTTCCAGGAAAGCTAAAAGAGATTTATCAGCTCTTAGTTGATAAAAGACCTTGTTGGAAGACCCTGTGAAGGTAAGAAACCTGTTCTGTTCAGAAAAACCTGGAAACAACATAAAAATTGCATAAGATGATGGTAAACATTAAACATTGAACATTAGCTGTAGTAATAATATTTTGATTATCAAGTTTGTTATCTTATTACTATTTCTTTCATTGTTATTGTTGTTACTATTATTGTTATTTATATAGTTATAAATTATTATTAAAAAATAAATAACTTGTTGTTGTTTTTGTTGTCATGGTATAGATAAAAAGCAGAGCTGGTAATGGTAATGCTCAATTACCTCTCCTGAATATTAAAAAATATAGAAAGATATACTTTCTATATTTAATATTTATACATGTGTTTTATATAAAATTTGTAATCAAGTTTTGCTCTTTATACATGTGTTTTATATAAAATTTTAAATCAAGTTTTTATCATTCTAGAACTCTAATGGGCGCTCTAAAGTTAAATTTGGGTGGGGCTCCAGAAGGTCCTGCGGGAACTGGAAAGACAGAAACAGCAAAGGACCTTGCTAAGGCTGTTGCAAAGCAGGTTTGTTTTTATATTTTTATTTTTGTTATAGTTTTTTAATGAACGGGCATGTATACACTATACTGATAGTTTTTTTTTTTTTGATAATTCGTTTTTTTATTATAGTGTGTAGTTTTTAATTGTTCAGATGGATTAGATTTTAAAGCAATGGGAAAATTTTTTAAAAGTCTACCTCAAGCTGGGGCTTGGGCATGTTTTGATGAGTTCAACAGAATTGAATTAGAGGTTGACCTTTGTTGTTGTTGTTTCGGTTCTTATTTTTTAATATTCAAAGTAATGATATTTCTAAGCTAAATGTTATTATAGGTACTATCAGTTATTGCTCAGCAAATTTCAACTATTCAAAATTCTATCTCTGTTAAATGTAAAACATTTATTTTTGAAGGCACTGAATTAGTGCTGAATCCTACATGTACTATATTCATTACTATGAACCCTGGTTATGCAGGGCACCAAGAACTACCTGATAATCTAAAGGTAAGAATTTTATCAATATTATTTTCAGTTGTATGTAAAAAAAAAATTGTTTAATGTATTCACCTTTCCAAGCCAAGTCAAGTTGTATACTCATTTTTAATTTTACTATTTTTGATTGTTGTTACTCTTGACTCAATAACTCTAAAGCAGGAGGAAAAACAAAAAGCCTTAACAAGCTGCTCTGAGAAACAAGTTAACCACATTACAATCAGGGGAGTGATGGGAATTGAACTTGGAACTTTTTACTTACAAAGCGTGAATTCTACCATTACACCACTATCACATAATTATGGTATAATATTCATTTTCATTTTAACAACGTTTTTTATATTATTGGTTTTTTATTTAGATATTGTTTAGGACTGTAGCAATGATGGTGCCAGATTATTGCCTTATTTCTGAGATTTCATTATACTCAATGGGGTTGATTAACGCAAGAGCGTAATACCTTTTTATTTTTATTTTGTTTAAAATAATTATTTCTAAAGTTTAAAAACTTGTTTGGATTAAATATGCAATTTATGTGTCAGTAACTGTTCAACTTTTTGTTAGTATGGCAGTTAAAATAGTTGAAACATACAAGTTGTGTTCTGAGCTTTTATCATCTCAGTCACATTATGATTATGGCATGCGAGCTGTTAAAGCAGCTGGTAATTTAAAACTAAGATACCCAAATGATGGCGAGGAAAATCTTATTCTTAGAGCAATCCTAGAAGTTAATTTAGCTAAGTTTTTGTCACAGATGATTTATTTTTTATTTTTTTGAATAAATTTTATTTTGAAACTTGTTTAGGGTGCCATATTTAAATTAAAAATTCTTGAATGAAAATAATGCATCAATACTGATAATGATAATTCTTTATTATTAGCTATTTTGTAGTTAAAATAAAAATATGAATAGGCTTCAGATTTCAAATTTTAAAAAGGGGGGATCAGGTTTTAAGTCAAAAAAATATATATTAAAAACACAGGATATTTTTGAAATTTTTAAAAACTTCTTTTTTACAGGATGTACCATTGTTTGAAGGAATTATCTCTGATTTATTCCCGGGTACATCGTGGCCATCTCCAGACTATGGTGTACTTATGGAGGCAATAATAAATAATTGCAAACAAGAAATTTTGCAGACTACTGATTGGCATCTCAAAAAAATTATTCTGGTTTGATTTTTTTTTAGCTTTTTATTATGTAATGTTTTTTCTTTTTGAATTTTGTTTTTGACATCAGGTATGTTAAGATATATGAAATGATGATTGTAAGGCATGGTTTTATGATTGATGGAGAACCACTTGGTGGAAAAACTAATGCTATCAAGGTTTGTTAGCATATTTTTTTATTAAAAAAGCAGCCATTTATAATTGTAGTCATTATTAGCATATTTTCAATAAATCTATAATTTTTGTTATTTTTTATTTAGATTTTAGCCCAAGCAATGTCAGATTTAGAAAAATTACAGACCCCAGATTTTTTTAAGGTTCTATTGTTTTTTATTAATGCTGTTTTGATTAGATAAAATTGCACAAATAAACAAATACAAGAAAATATACCCTACCAAAACTAGACTTGACTAGATTTTTTTTCATATTTTATGTCACTGGAAGGTTGACTATGGATATTATTAAACACTTTCACTCAAACTTTTACTCGCACCTCACACAATGATATCTGTGTTCCTTTCTATATACATTTTTGTTACGGTTAAATAATTTGTATGGTAATTTTGATCCAGTTTCTCATGAATGGTCTGATGGTATTCTTGCTGTTTTCTTTCGTGAGCAAGCTATTTCCACTACTGATGACCGTATGTGGATTGTTTTTGATGGTCCAGTAGATGCAATATAGATTGAAAACATGAACACAGCACTGGATGATAATAAAAAGGTATGCAATTTTTTGTTTCGAAAGTTTATCAAACTCCATAAAACTTTTATAAAATGTAAAAAAAATAATTTGGTATTTATATTTAATTTACACAACTTAAAATAGATTCCTAAAGTAGCAACTTCATAAACACATAATTGATCACAGAAAAAAATATAGTATCTAAAAGAAGAGAAAAATATCCAAGAAGCATTCAAAAATATTCAAAAATAGCAGCACTTGCACATGAAGTCCAGGAAGGAGAAAGAAATCAAAAAATATTATCAATTTTGGTACCAAAACATCTCCTTCTCCAGTCGCCGCTGAACATATCAAACATGACCAAATGCTGGTATCATCACTCTTAAACAAACTTATATTGAATGTAAACATGTTGCTATTAAGCGCTTCAGAGGTGGCAAAAGCACCTCCAGCTCATCCAGGTCCTTTACAACTAGTTTTTAACAACTTAAAGGAAAAATCATATTCAATGGTAAGAGAGTAGTATAGATGCTTTATATCTAGATAATGAAAAAGCGTTTGACACACCTCCTCATGATCTTATGCTCCACAAATTTTCTAACAGATCATGAGTTGTCATAGGTTCCGCTACTTCAGATTGGTTACCAGTCACTAGTGGTGTCCCACAAGGATCTGTTCTAGGACCTCTTCTTTTCAACTTATACAATAATGACATCACAGACTTAGTTAGCAATTCAATGAAGTTTTATGCTAGTGACAGTAAACTTATTTTTATTAACTCAACCCATAACAGCCCAATTATGCTACAAAACAATAATTCAAATCATATATTGGACTGCAACCTGGCTCTTGCGTTGGTTATGGTATGGAATTCTACTTCTGCACACAGCATTAAAATACTTGAAAAAAGAAATTCCACTTCTCAGAGTCTTATACAGCAAAGACAGATAATTACATCTTCATCTCACATCACTAAATAAAAGATGCATTCAAGGTAATTTATTCTACAACTTCAAGTTTATTAACAAGTTTGAAAATATTTGTTGGCTTGACCCTCAAATTGGCCATCCATCTGTTTGAATAACTTAAGGACACACTCAGCGTCTTGTCAAAGAGTTCTTTAATGCTTCTGACCTCAACAGCAATATGCAAGCCATCTAGACTTTTTTTTAGAATTTCTTCCTCTTTTTTTTATATAAAAAAAAAATTCTTTTACTTATACAATAAAGTATAAAGTTATATTTAAAAGTATTTTGAAATTTCAGCTAAGCTTAATGAGTGGAGAAATTATTCAAATGAGCGTTAAACAGAGTTTGGTATTTGAAACTGCTGATCTTGAACAGGCATCACCAGCTACTGTCAGTCGATGTGGCATGATCTATTTGGAACCACACTAGGTAAAATTTGAAAATTTCACATTTTATTATTTTTTGATTTTTCTAATTATGTATAATATTATTAAATGTTAATTTTGATATTTGCCATAAAAAATTCAATTTTATTTATAAAGTCATTTTTCTCGTTTTTTTTTCATTTTTTTGATAAAAAAAAAAAAAATTTTATATAAAAAATTGCAAAGAAAAAATTGCATTTTATACCAAGTTTATATAATTTTTGTTTAAATTTGAACATAAATATATGCTTCCAGCTTGGTTGGGAGCCACTTATGATTTCGTACTTGCAAAATATACAAGAGTCTTTGAATAAAGAGCAGATGGAACTTGTACAAGATTTATTTAAATGGCTGATGCAGCCTTGCTTAGGTAGACTTTTAAACAAAAAAATTTTAAGTTGGTTTAATATAAAATATCTGTACTATAGCGCCAATTTTCTATTATTGGTTCATTTTTGCTAAGAGGCATTTTATGCCATTTATATTTGTAACTATAAAAAAGAAAATACTTAAAAGAGCTTTAAAAAGACTAAAGTTTTTAACTCTAAATAAAACATTTTCTAAAAAAAAGCAAATAAAATGAAAGTCTTCAGAAAAATAATTGCGTAAAATAATAATTTTTTTTTTCTAATTTAGTAAGGTTTTTCAGATTGGTATTTTTATTAAATTTAAAGTTTTAAAATTTTATAAACTGTAAAAAACTACTATTGTTATATAGTTTTAGTTGGAAACATTACATCATCAAATACCTGGTTTAAAAACTGTTAAATCATGTGGAAAGCATATCTTATTTTTCAAGTAAAAGACAGAATTATTTGCAAAGTAAAAGACAGAACTATTTTCGTTTCTTCTAACTTATCTTTCTTTCATCTTTAGAATCTAATGACCAAACTCTTCCTATTGCTTATTAAGAGGTTAAACCATTATTAGACACTAATTACTCCCATTTCTTGTTTTTTAACATTCCTGTCACAGCCTTGCATAAATGTTCTGCAGAATTCTCTTCAATACTTGGTTTGCTTTTTAACATTCCTGTCACAGTCTTGCATAAATGTTCTGCAGAATTCTTTTCAATACTTGGTAATTATTTAACAAGTGCTTAACTGAATTTTGTTATCTGCTATAAAATGATATCTAAAAATTATATGATTCTAATTTTAAAAACATTTATAGATTGCTTTGACTGTTCTAATAATATATTTATATATTATATATATCATTTTTACCTAATCAGTTTTTTTACTATTATTAGCAAGTTCTTTAAGTTTTTATTTACAAAGTTTTAATATCTTACCTTAAGTCTAACTTACTCTCTAACATTCAATATGAATTTTGATCCTCTTGTTTTACTGATCATTTGTTAACCAATAGTAATTGAAGTGTTTTATGGTGCATTCAATAGAATTAATGATGCAAAGATGACATATCAAAGGTTTTTAAAAAACAACAAGTTGTCTAACAAGTTTTTATTTTATTATTAGACTACATTAAAAACAACTGTCTGTTACTATGCAGTATGTCAAACATGTTTTTGGTTCAGAATTTTTTCAAGCTCTACTCATTGTTATTGGAAGAAGTATATCATAGTAAAGAATCAGACAATGCAATTAAGTATCCAACAAGTCAGGTTTGTGTTATGTAATAAGCATTACTTTCTGAAAATATCCTTAAAATAATCCAATATTAAAATACTGACAGATATAAGAAGAATGTGATAATTTTTAGCTCTTTTTTTTTTTTAACAAAAATTTTTGCAACATTTTAGTTCCAATTTCTTTACACTTTAAATTAAAAAAAAAATGTTTTAGTATTTTTGTATCTTTTAAAATTTTTTAACAAATTTTAATAAAAAAGAATTTTTTTTTTTAATAAAAAAAACAGTAAGTAGTGTTTAGTTTAAATTATTATTTCAAAACTGAAATTATCAGCCAATTGATTTGTGAACAAACTAACAAAGTATATTTTTAAACAGGCTTTTTATTGTAAATAATAGTAAATAATTTTTTTTAGATTTTATCCTGGTTGGTGTCCTGCTTTATTTTCTCTATTGTATGGTCTCTTGGTACATTCATAGACTTAAAGAGTAGAATAATATTTAGTGAATTTTATAGAACACTTATTAATGGACAAGATAAACTAAATCCAAAGCCAAAAAAATTTTAAAGGTTGGTTTTTTGTATGAGTTATTTTAAAACCAATGGTATCTTGCATTACTTCAATATTGTTTGCATTATTTTTTATATAAAATATTTTCATATACTTGGTAAATATTTTTTGGTTTTAGAGCAATCTTATTCCTGATGCTGGAACTGTTTATGATTATGTGTTTGTTAAACAAGGAAATTATTCATGGCTGCATTGGAGGGAGACTGTTGATAAAAATTGTCTTGTTATTCCTCAAACTGCACAGGTTCAAACTTAATTTTTAGGTTCAAACTCAATTCTTTTTATTTCTCTAACTACACAGTTATTTTTGCAGATTTAGGTTGCAACTGTTTATTTTGTTCACTTTATTTTTTAAATACATATGCCAGTTTTCAGAAAAAGAAGTATTATGAAAAAACAAAGTTTTTTGCTGCAATAAATGTTCTATAAACATGTTTCATTTACCTTATCTCTCAGTATGTATCCATTTATTTAACCAAAAATTGAAAATTACAAATTTTTATAATTTTACAAAATTAGGTTAGTTGCCACTCATATAGTTAAAAACTAGTCATTGGAGTGACACCTAAATAAAATAAACAAACAAACAAAAAAATTCAACTGTAATATTAATAAATGAAAGCAAGTGTAAATTAAATTAATTATAAAAAAATAATAATTAAGATATAATAAATTAAATAAAAAGACAAAAAATATGAAAACACTCAATTAATAACAACAATAAAAATCATTAGCAGCAACAGCACAAATAATAACAAACTTTACGCAAATGAAAAGGCAAAAACTACAAAACGAAAACAAAAATTACACAACAAAAAAGCAAATACAAAAACTTCTACAAAATAAAATAAATTATATTTGTTACTCTTGGTAGAACCACAAAAGAGATTTTTGGCGGAAACAGAAAAATGTTTCTTTGATAATTTTTCGATCTTTTTTTCTTTTAAGTTGTTACTTTGCTTTTAATTGCTTGTTTTTGTTGTATTTTATTTAATCTATTTGTTCGTTTTACTTTTTTACTTATTTTCTTCTTTCGTCATTTTTTAAAATCTTTTTGTTCCTTTTTACATTTTTGTTATTTTACTTTATTTTTAACTTTTTTATTTTTTTAAATAATTTCTTTCTGCTTTTCCCTTTCTCTTTTTTTACTTTTCACCGTTAAATAAACACTTTCGTCATTTGCAATGTATGATGTATAATGCCATTGCAAAGTGTGATGTATAATGTATCTAATGTATCTTAACACAATAAATGTATGTATGTATGTGTGTGTGTGTGTATATATATATATATATATATATATATATATATATATATATATATATATATATATATATATATATATATATGTATATATATTTTGGCTTCAGATCTGGAGGTCTGAAGCCAGAAATCAAATCATAAATATTTGTAAAAAAAAATACATATTTTGACATATATATTGTTAGGTATCTGAGCTAATAATTAACACAGACGAAACAACAAGACAAACATTTTTCTTGGATTTACACAGCAAACTCAAGAACTAGTGATGGAAAAGCTTGACAGGTAAAAACATTTTTTTATATGAAAAGATTATATTGGTATTTTTTTCGTTACTCAACCTTTAATATTAATAAGTTTTACAAATGTTTTTAAATCTATGTTACTTGACTGGCGGCACAAAGGTGTATACGGACCACCACCTGGTAAAAAGTGGGTTTTTTTTATTGATGATAAAAATATGCCAGCAAAAGAAAAGTATTAAAGTTTAGGCCAAAAAAATCTCCAACCCCCAATTGAGCTTCTAAGGCAGGTATAATATTGTATAGAATTTTTTTTATATACTTTTTTTAGGGTTGGAGATTTTTTTGGCCTAAACTTTAAAAAAATTTTTGAAATTGAATTGAAGTTAAATTGTGAAATTTGTAAAGCTCATCAGATTAAGCTATGCGAACAACTTTTACAATTTTCAACTTTACAGTTATTAGATCAAAAGAACTGGTATAATTTGAAAGATACTTCAACTATAATTTTAGAAGATATTGTAAGTTAAATGAAATTAAGTACAATGCAAAATTTTGAATTATTATTACATTGTATTAACCTTTTTTGTATCAATTTTCTTAGTTGCTTATAACAGCAATGTGTCCTCCTGGAGGAGGAAGAAATGAAATTACAAGTCGTTTCATGCGACACTTGAATGTTGTTTCTGTTGCTGATTTTGACGACAACACACTTACGAAGATTTTTTCCACTATCTGTGATTGGCATCATGAAAGAGGTTTTGAAGCAGATTTTCTTCGACTTGGGTGAACAATTTTTGTAAAAAGTCTAAAGCTATATTTTTTTATGATTTTACATTCAAGTAATTTTTAGGTTGCTTTTTTATATATATTATTTTTTTTAAATATATTAATTATATATATAAAAAAAATGATTATAATTTTATTATATTTTATAACAGGACTTACATTGATTACAGAATTGTAATAATTTCTGAAGTAATTTATCCTGTATAAGTATTCGTCAAATAAATAAATTAAATATTTTTTTTTATTAATTATATTTTAAGATAATTGTAAATGCCACAATGCAAGTGTATAAATCAGCAATGGCTAATTTTCTTCCTACACCATCCAAATCACATTATGTATTTAACCTTCGTGATTTTTCTCGAGTCATTAGAGGCATACTATTAGTACCCAGTACCTATTTACAGGATACTAATAAACTTCTTAGATTATGGGTTCATGAAGTCTATCGAGTTTTTTATGATCGACTTATTGACGATTCAGATAGATTATTTTTCTTTGATTTGATAACTGACACTACAAAAAAGCAATTTAATAAAGAACTTGACACTCTAATGAAACATCTTGTACCTAGTGGACCTATCACAGATTCTAGCATTAGATCATTGTTTTTTGGAGATTACATGCCAAGCAATTCTTCTGAAAAAATATATGATGAAGTAACAGACCTTATTTTATTGACATTAAGAATGGAAAGGTGTGTATATGTATTTTTTTATTATTTTTTAAAGATACATTGATATACATTATATATATTGATGATACACAAAGATATACATTAAAGATATACATTTTTTTAAAGATATATTTTTTAAAAATATACATTGCTTTCGAAAAAAACATGCATTTTAAAATTTTGTTGCTTTAAGCATATTTGAACTACCATAAAATAGAAACTAAAGGAAATATATTTAAAAATATTTATTTGCTAGAAAAATCTTTTTTAAACAAATATTGCATCTTGGATAACATACTTAAACATAAAAATGTATATAAAAACATTATTAAACATAAAAACAAAAAATATAAAAAATTTATATTTGCGACAAAAATAACGTTCAAACCAGTGTTTAAAATATCCCTCACAAGCTTTTTCGTAAGCAACTCATCTTTTTTGTAAGCAACACATTTTTTTTGCAATGCTTCAATATAATGCTATTTTCAAATAATTGATTGTTTTTTTCCCTTAAAAAAAAAGTTAACAATCGTTTTTTATTTCATTTGAAAAAAAGTTGTGCCTTTTTTTTTTACCTACTGTATATATAGATCTTATTTATAAATTGAATAATTTTTTGTCTTTTCAAGGTGATAAAGATTCAATTGGATTCAAAACAGGCGATCAAGCTTGTCAAGGACATAAAAACTTTTTTTTCTTTCTTTTTTCATCCTTTTACTGTAGGAGCTGTGTGGACAGGCACTAAATTCTGTTGAATTTGTCATCATTCATTTTGATCATTTAGCATTTATGCTGATGAATCCATGCAGTTTTTTAGCGCCTCTTTATAAATATGTTGGATGATTTGGTCTGTATAAATGATATATACGCTACTCTGCTAAAATTAAGATACTTCTAACACTTTTTTAGAATTAAATCTTTTAAATAGAACTTTGTTTTTTCTATTTGTGTTTTTTATTTGTAATACTTCAAAGCTACTTTCATCAATAAATGCATTGATAGATTTAGTGAACTTACTTAGTGATCATAAAGTTGATTCCACTTCTCCAACTTAGTAATCACTAAGTTAGTGATCTTACTTGGTGATCTTAGTGTTTCCACTTCTCTAACTTCTCAAACAACTAGTTGATCCCTAAGTTATTTCCACTTCTCCAAAGACCACTCAAACATCTCTTTACACCAACTTAATCTTGTGAGCTGTTTTCTAGCAGTCAACATAGGTTTTCTACCGGCTGCATAAACACTAATTTTTTCATTTCTATCTATATTTGAAGAAATGCATTTTTTGCGGTTTTTGTTGAACATGTTAAGTTCACTATATCATAACCTTGCATTGGCTTTTAGTTTATTCAACCTTTTATAGAAAAATCTTAAGCTAATATTTAAATTAATAAATTAATTGTGAGTAACTGTAAGTTTAAAAAGAAAGTAGAAAAGAAAATGAACTGAATATTTTACTGCACATATTTTTTTTTGAAAGCACTGTTTATAATATTCAAAGTTGTATATTGTATTCAAATACTTTAATTTGTTTTTATTAAAATGCTTTTGATTTTGTAAAACAAAATTTTAAATATCATAATATTATAGTTTGGTAGAGAAATTTTTTTTAAATTGAGTTTTAAACAATATATATATATGAGTTTTAAACAATATATATATATATATATATATATATATATATATATATATATATATATATATATATATATATATATGCGGTAGTGGTGTAGTGGTAGAGTGCTTGCTTCATAAGCAAGAGGATCCATGTTCGACTCCCACCACATCCCTGGTAGTACTGTGCTCGACTTGTTTCTCTGGACAGCAGTCTTGTTCGTCAAGGTTCGTCTTTTGGAGTTAAAGAGTTAAGAGAGGGTTATAACCACAATTAAGTAGCCTCCTCGTCTGTAGTGGCCTTAGGGACTATATATATATACATATATATATATATATATATATATATATATATATATATATATATATATATATATATATATATATATATATATACATATAAATATATATATATATATATATATATATATATATATATATATATATATATATATATATATATATATATATATATATATAATGTACACATGCTTTATTAGTTGGTACTAATTTTACTTAATACTTTATTTTTAACCAGGTTTTTAATGACTGGATGGTTTTGATTAAATGTATGATTAATGGAAATCATACATTTAATCAAAAATTGAAAAAGTGATTATAAAGCAGTTGTTATGAAAACAATAAAAACACTTAAAAATATATATTTCAATTTATTTAATAATTAAAAGTAGATGAAAATTTTTGATCATAATATAAAAATGTAGATTTTAGGTCTTGGAGGACGTGGCCGTCAAAGTATTGAAAAGTTAGCAACTTTCATTGCAGATTTTGCACTGTTTCAAATTGAGATATCAAAATGTTACAATAAGATTGATTGGCACAATGATCTTAAAAAGGTTTTATTAAAAATTTCTTTTAGTTATATTTTCAAAACAAAATGTTTAAGTATTTTAAATGTGTTTTAATTTTAACTGTTGATTTTATCTGGAGTTGATGGTAAACCAACCGTTTTTTTGTTTATTGATAACCAAATAAAAGATGAGCTGTTTGTTGAGGACATCAACATGATTCTAAATACAGGTGATGTGCCAAATATAATTGCAGCTGACGAGAAAGCTGATGTAATTGATAAAATGCAAGGAATAGCAAGAAATGAAGTAATTGAATAGCTTTGTTTTTATTTCTGTTTATTATGCTTTTATAAGTTATCATTATTTTTTATGCTTGTTTGTTTTTTATGTGTTGTTTTTAATTTTTTTCTTTTTTGATATAATCATTCTAGGGTAAAAAAAATGATTCTACACCATTAGCAATGTATAATTACTTCATTGATAGAGTGAAAGCAAACCTTCACATAGTATTAGCAATGAGCCCAATTGGAGATACTTTTAGAAATCATTTAAGAATGTTTCCTTCACTTATTAATTGTTGTACTATTGATTGGTTTCAGGTAATTCCATTTATACATTTAGGATAAAGATAGTGGAATCCATTTTTAGTTAAAGGGATAAAAAAAATGAGGGGCTGTATTAGTTTTTAAAATAATATTTAAACTTGTTGATTTTATCCACATAAAAAACTTTTTCAATCTTTGATTTAATCTGTGACTTTGTGTTTGAATCTGTGATTAAATTTGTAATTGATCACAATGTT
Organism: Hydra vulgaris; assembly: GCF_038396675.1. Taxonomy (NCBI): domain Eukaryota; kingdom Metazoa; phylum Cnidaria; class Hydrozoa; order Anthoathecata; family Hydridae; genus Hydra; species Hydra vulgaris. The sequence continues at coordinate 10,811,821 of NC_088927.1, forward strand.
TGTTAAGTGCAAAAAAAGCAGAACACTTAAAATTACTTAAATTATAATTTAAATAAATTATAATTTAAGTAATTATATAAATATCAAGTATATATAAATAGCAAGTCAATTACATGTCAAGCAACAACAAAAACAAGGTCCAATAACATTTTTTTTTTTGGCAATGTGATTTTGGACCTTGTCTTAAATAAAGAGGGTTTTATTAGAGAATCTGCATCTGTTAGTTGATTAATTAATTGAATACGAATATTGTTAAATATTAAAGAAAGATTAGTGTAAAAGAGCGAGGAAACGTTTGACAGAAGAAAAGTTATTGATTGTGTGAGTCAAGAAAACATGAAGATGTGCAAAGAGAAAAAACTAGATGAATAAAAGTTTTTAGAGCATAAATTGCCAATACAGTAAAAGGATGTGACTTTACTGAACGCCAAGTTAATGGAAATAGTGATAAAAGCTCATTTGAATAGCAACCATGATGGAACAAGGAAATTTGATCAAATGAAACAAATCAAAAAGAAACAACTTTTTGATGATGGAAAAGTCGCTCAAGTAGGTAATGCAGGTAGAGCAGGCTTAACTACTTTTAAAAAGTGTTTTTAGACATTGTTTAGGAGAGAAAGTGCATCATTAGAAGAACATGCCCAAATATGACAATAACGTCTGTTCACAAAAAATCCGGAATGAAAAATTGTATTTAATTGAATACAAAATTAATCGATTTTTGACAAAAATTTTAACTAAAATGAGTGACTGGACATGGTTAACTATTTTATAACCGAAAGTGGTCCTAAATCAGCGGTTTTTCGAACTTTAATTTTGACTGAATCCATTAGGTTGAAAAAGTATTCTGGATCAAACTCTTTCAACTTTAATCGAATTCTATTCTTAAGGTGGTCAAGATTTTTCGCAGTAAATCCATTTTCATAAACTTTTGCTTTTAAATGTGCCCAAAAATTTTCAATTGGCCTTAACTGCGGTACATTTGGGGGGTTATCTTTAGTGTCGACAAAGTTAATACCTAAAGTGTTGTAAGTTTCTAATGTGTGTTTTTCATAATGACATCTCGCTCCGTCAGGCCAAAATAAAATTTTCATGTTTTGATGCTTGGAATTTATAAATGGAAGAAGTCTTTTTGTAATACATTCTTTAGAATAAGTTTTTGCATCCAGTGCACAGTTTTTTACAGCAAAATAAGGCGATGAATGACCAAAATGACTGATTGCAAACCAAACAAGAACTTTCTCGTCAAACTTTTTTTTGAAGTTGAATTTAATGTTAGGATCAGTTTGAGAACTATCCTTTGTATAGTAGCCAGAGTTTTGTGAACAATTTGCACCATTTACACAGAAATAAGATTCATCGTCCATGATGATTTCAAACTCATTTGATGGCTTGAAAAAAGTTTTTTAAAGTGTTAATAAGTTTTTCTTTTGTTTAATTTCTTGCTTTTCTGTTGTTTTTGGTGCATTTTTTCTTTTGGTATACTTTAGTCCATGCATACTTAATTATCTATTTATGTATGAAATGCTTTTCTTATATTTTAGTGCCAATTTTCTTTGCGAAATCCCGATTCTCTCTTCTGCTCTTGCAATCATGGACTCTCTCTTTTCTGGATTTTTCTATTCATTGGCAAATTATTTTCAGACCTTTTAATTATGTCATAAATTGTAGATTTAGCGATTCCCATTTTCTTAAAATGATCCACTGTAAATTTCTTTCCACTGTTTATGTTTTGTTTATAAAAATTTCCAATCACATTTCTAACATCGTTCTCTTTTAGATGCTCCATGTTCATTTGAATTAATTATTTAAACTGCTTAAATTATTAAAAATTATTTAAATGCGGTAGTGGTATAGTGGTAGAGCGCTCGCTTCATGAGCAAGAGGTTCCGAGTTCGATTCCCGCCACGTCCCTGGTAGTACCGCGCTCAACTTGTTTCTCCGCGCAGCGGCCTTGTTCGTCAAGGTTCGTGTTTCGGAGTTAAAGAGTTGAGAGAAGGTTATAACCACAAGTAGCCTCTTCATCTGTAGTGGCCTTCTCGGCCTTGGGGAGGTTAATTATAAAAAAAAAAAAAAAAAAAACTCAATTTTGCCACAAAATGAAACTGTTGTTGTTGACCGAATAAATTTAAAAATTTCGAATTGAAAATTCGAAACTTAGAACAATTTGTGTACATTTGAAATCAGTCCGGATTTTTTGTGAACAGATGTTAGTATTCCATGCAGGAATACTATTGTCATATTTGAATAAATCAGGACTAAGAAAATGGCGAGCACGATAAAGAGAAGCAACCTGAGCAAATGCTAACTTTGCAATAGATTGAACATATGGTTTTCATGAGAGGTCAATAGTGAATGATAATCTAATAAGACTTAAAGAAGAGGACTTTGAGAAAATATTGACAATATTGTGATATTAAATAACTTTTGTTGGAATTAAAATTCACAAGCCACTGTAAGCCCTAAGCTGTTTCTGAATAGACATCGAATTCAAGATTGTATTAAGCAATCAAAAAGAGAAGACAGGAGTATAAAGTTGAGTCGTCTGCTAATAAAGAGCCACTTTAGATATAAGATTGTCAGTAAGATCATTAATGTAGATAAGAAACAAGACAGAACCAAAGATAGAATCTTGTGCTACCCCACAAATTACTGGAAAACGAAGAAGAGTGTTGGGCTTCAATGACAACTTTAATAATGGGGTTAGACAGAAATTGTTAAATAATCTCAAAACCCATATGAAACAAGCTTATGAAGAAGACCAGAATGCAAAACTTTATCAAAAGCTGTCAATCATCTCCGTCAATAAATTTAAATTAATTTAACGATTATTTTTTTAGTATTTATGATTGATTGTTATATTATTTGTTTGATTATTAACTTAACGAGGATGCTGTCAAAAAAATAAAAAACAGTATTAAAAGAAATTTAAATCACCATAGCTATATAAATTGTTTCATAGGCATCGCCTGATGATGCTTTAGAAATGGTAGCAAAAGCATTTTTAAAAGATACCAATATAGAGCCAACTGTTCAAAATGCGGCAGTTCAAATGTGTAAGTATTTTCATGAAAGTGCCTGTACGCAATCAGAAAAGTATGTTATAAGTTTTTTTTTTTATTTTGATTTGTTTTTGAATTAATTTATACTAAGGTATAAACAGTTACTAAAAACGAAGCAATGCTAAGTTGATTTAATCAAGTTATGTATATAGTGTCTTAAATTGTATTTATTTGGTATTAACTAGATTCATTTTTACTTCTGAAACATTAGCATCATTAGTTTTCACTCAAAGTGAAGTCGTTTTGTTTGTCGGCATTATTTCAATGTTATTTTTGCTTGCTGAATATGTTTTATTGTGAAATAAAATTAAAAAAGCTATGAAAAATTTTTTTTTAAATTTAACATGTAGATACTTACTCATATTAAGAAGATACAATTACGTTACTTCTACTTCTTATCTTGAGTTGCTTCAAGCATTTAAAAACTTGCTTTATGTTAAACAAGATGAGATACAGTCACTCAAAAGTTGATATGTCATTGGCTTAGAAAAACTTGAGTTTGCAGCATCTCAAGTTAGCATTATGCAAGAAGAGTTAATATCACTGCAACCAAAGCTTGTTGAGACTTCAGAAGAAACTAAAAAGTTGATGACTAAAATTGCGCAAGACACTGTTGAAGTTCAAGCAAAGAAAGAGGTTTTCACTTTACTCCTGTATTTACATTTGTAAATACAGGAGTAATCATTGTTTCTTTTTTCTTTTTTTATTTGTTATATGTTGTAGACCTTATTACATTACTTTTGTTTAATAGTTTTGATTTTTTATTATTATTTATTTTATGTTATAATTATTTCCTTTAATTAAATTAGTTATAGTTTTAAATTTATAACTTTTTTTTTTAAAGTAAAAAGTAAATATTGCAAAAAAATAATACTTTAGGTTGTGTCTGCAGATGAAGAAATAGCTAACAAAGCAGCTGCCATAGCTCAAGGAATTAAATCAGACTGTGAAAGTGATCTTGCCGAAGCCATTCCAGCCCTTGAAGCTTCAATTGAGGCTTTAAACACTCTTAAACCAAGTGATATTAGTCAAGTAAAAACTATGAAAGTATGTATTTTTACATTGTTTTTTTTTTTCTTTTTTTTTATTAATTTTTTTTTTATTTGTTTTTTTTTGCTTTATTTGTTATTTATTTTATTGTTATTTTATTTTTATATTTATTTATTTTTTTTATTTTAATTTTTTTTAATTTTTTTTATCTAGAATCCTCCTAGTATAATTAAATTAGTGATGGAAGCTGTTTGTATCATGAAAGGTATTAAACCAGATCGAAAGAATGATGCATCTGGTGCTGGAAAAATCGATGACTATTGTGACCATCTCAAAAAATACTAAGTGATTTAAAGTTTCTAGATCAACTGAAATCTTTTGATAAAGACAACATTCCACCAGCCATTATGAAAGTCATAAGAACAAAGTAAGTTGATTGTTCTATCAAAATATAGCTATATGATTTTCACTATGGAGTTAGTATAATGCAATTGAATGAAATTAAAACTGTTTTAAAATGTAGGTCGCTATTAACTCTCCTGTGTTGTGCCATGTCATGTCTCTGACGTGGTTGTATTTTGCAAAATATTTTAGTAAAAGAATGTGCAACAAAAGATGGATGATGTTTTTTTTTGAACTCAAAATCAAATTTGAGTTGATTTTACAATTGTGTAAATTAAATTCAAGTTTATGAAAACTGTTAAAAAAAAACTTGTTTACTTCTGGTGATGAAAGATGGAGATTTTTTATGATTTTAAATTGATTTAACTTGTAAACATAAAAACTTTTTTTCAACCACTAAGCTGTTGGTTTTAACTGAAAGAATTTAGGGGGTGGAGAAAAAAATTTAGGGGGTGGAGAAAAGAATTTAAGGGGTTGGAGAAAAGAATTTAAGGGGGTGGAGAAACAAAAAACTTATTTTTATTTGCATTTCAATTTATTTTAGATACATCACAAATGATCAGTTTGTTCCAGACATAGTGAAACAAGCTTCTGAAGCTTGCGAGGGGCTTTGCAAGTGGGTGCGAGCTATGGAAGTGTATGACAGGGTTGCTAAAGTATAAAAGAAGAACTTTGTTTCAAATATTTTCATTAAAAAATTTATTAAGTAAAATGATTAAATAATGATTGAACATTTTTTAGGTTGTTGCACCCAAAAACTCAAACTTGCAGAAGCAGAAAATGAGTTGCAAATGCAAATGACAAAGCTTAATGAAAAGCGTTGTGTTTTGAAAGAGGTTTTTTTTTTTTACTTTTTAAAAGTCAATAAAAATATAATATACAGTTTAAATATATTTAAAGTTGTTCAATTATTACAATTAAGTTGATATAAACTTTTATCTAATAAAAATTTTATAAATATATTATAATTAAGATTTAAAAATCAAATCTAAAGGTATCAGACATGCTGCAAAATTTGCATGATGAACTCAATTTAATGACTAAAAAGAAAGAAGATTTAGAAGCAAACATTTCTTTATGTGAAAAAAAGCTAGAGCGTGCAGGCAAATTGATTGGTGGTTTGGGTGGCGAAAAAAGTCATTGGACAGAAACTGCATTTCATCTTGGAGAACTGTAATTCTTGTTTTAAGTTGTTTTTGAATCAATACTAAATGAGTTTTTGACCAAATCAAGTGGTGTTTCATGAATCGAATTAGTGTTCTTTGTAGAACCACGCTCAACTTTTTTTGCAACTGATGAGCATATGTGTTGCTTTGTGCAACATCCATGCTCATTAAAGTTCATGTTTTAAAGTTAATTTTAGAGATGATTGTTAGTATAACCTTTAATCCTATACTCTTTTTTATGCTCTATTGTTTGCCTGATTTTTGTAAAAGAGGTTTTTTGTTTTATTTTTAGTTCCACCAGAATTTTTGGTGATGTTTTAATGTCTTCAGCAGTTATTGCATACTTGGGTGCTTTTACAGTTGAATTCAGAAATGTTGAGTATTGTTATGCTATTTAATAGTATAAAAGTTATAAAGATATAAATTGTAAAGATATATACCATTATGTGTAGTAATACTACAGTGAGAATTTTTGCTACATTTTGTTGTTGTTTTTTTTTACTTTTTTTTTAATTTTGTTTTATAAAGTAGCAGTTTTTTGGTTTAGGAGTGTATTTCTGATTGGTTATAACTCTGTGCTAAAGTCAAGATAAAATGTTCTCCAAGTTTTACATTGACTTCAACTCTTGGCGAGCCACTGAAAATTCGAGAATGGCAGATTGCAGGTCTTCCTGTTGATTCTTTCTCTGTTGATAATGGAGTCATTGTAAACAACACAAGACGATGGCCTCTTATGATTGATCCTCAAGGTTTGATTTGTTTTTAAATATAAATGTTTGTTTCTGTATGTATGTACATTATGGTTTCTCAAAAATATATCATATGTTTAATTTTATTATGCTATGATATTTTATAATGCTCAATATTGTACTTAGCCCATCATTTTGCCCAAAAAAACAAGAAGTAAATTCAAATTTGAACATAAAGTAGTTTAAATAAATATTTTTATTGTTGTATTTTTGAAATAAAATAGGACAACAATAATGTTTTTAAAAAAGTGTATTTTCTGACACTAAGATCCATTATATCATTAGTATTTTATCTTAGAAAATAGATTCTAGTGGCTTTTGGAAAGTCTTAAACAAGTAACAAAAACAAGTCTAACATTTCTCATACATCTGATCTTACTATCTCTCTAAAGGAGAATGCAGAACTAAGACTTTTGTTGTTTGTTCACTACATCGATAATCTTTCTGGTAGTTTTACTTCTAAATTGATTTACAGACAATGCAATTGTATACTTTAGTCTTCACAAAAAGTTATTACTTTTTGGTCGCTTAGAACAGTTAGTTGATCTTGAATCTGATCCCCCTTTTGTGAGACCTTTGAGCTTGCATTTATTGCAATGTTGTTGACATTCCACTATTCACTATTTTAATAATATAATGAGTCCTATACTTTATGCTTCTCAGAATATTTATCACTGTTAATCTTGCTTGCCATTTTCTTACTTTTATCTTTATATAAAATACTGTTGTTTTTTGAATTAAGTAGCTTGTCCTTGTATGGAATTCTGTTGTTGTATTTACATTGTCCTTATTTCTTTTTGACAAGGTGCAAGATTCGATTGTAAATGTTGTTGAACCTTCTCTAGCTGCCAAAGTTGAGTTTCTGTTCCATTATTGTATGGTTGCCTCTATTTCTCTTTTCTAGAAATGCTACCATGGTAAAAAAGCTGCCATCACTCTATCTATTTACCAAAACTCTGCTTCATGTAACAATTTTATTTTTAAGCAAAGTTGCATTCTTTTATTTTAACTGTTCTTTGTGCTCAAAAAACTTTTGATCATTTAGCTTTTTTTCTCAATTCTTATTGGTGCTTCAGAATTCTCTCTCATTTTCTATGTTTTCTTAACAATTAAATTTTTAAAATAGCAGCCAATCCACCAGAAGGACAAGCTTGTCTTACTTAATCCTCTGTACAGCTATTTTCACTTAACTATAATTTATCAACTCTGATGGTTCATTAGCCTTATGGTTTATTAACCTTATTCACTGCAGTTAAATCTTCTATATTCTAGTTGAACTCTAATTTAGCAGTTTTGAATGTAGCTAGAGTGAGCAGTATAAAAAAGTTAAAAAAATCAAATACGCAACTAAAAGTTATGAAAGTCCTATTACTCATAAACCAAAAAATGATTGTGTAGATATATAAATAGCAAATCAACAATTAAAACCCATATTAAAGCAGTTGAAAATAAAGATGGTATCATTGTTATTGAGGAAGCAAAAATAACATGCAACTTGAATTAACTATTTTATTTCTGTATATACATCTTAACATTTGGAGACACAGAATTCAAAAATAGTAGTTTATCAAATTTTTTAAGTATGGAAAGTATTGTTGCTATAAAAATGATGTTAATATACTTGATGCAGTAGTGGTGTAGTGGCAAAGCGCTTGAGAAGGTTGTAACCATAATTAAAGTAGCCTCTTTGACTGTAGTGGCTTTCATGGCCTTAGGGAGGTGAATTAACATTAAATTTGAAAATGTCCAGAGACATGCAACTAAGTTGATACCTGAAATAAAACAATTATCATGTGAAAAAAGTTTAATCAAAATGATATTAACAACATTGCCCAAAAGAAGAAAACGTGGTGATTTAATTAAATTTTATAAATTTTTTCATCATATTGAATACATCTAATGGTATAATCCACCTAAGTTTTTTGCATCGTTATTATTGTCTGGACCAGCTGCCAGTACAAGAAGAAATCAGTTCAAACATAGCTTACACATTCAACAGGTTAGTTGTCAAATTTGAGAACATTTATTTACTAATCGAATAGTAAAAACATGGAATAGTTTACCAGAATCAACCATCATGAAAAAGTCTACCATAGTCAACCATCAGAACATCAACAGTCAATAATTTTGAGAGCTAAAAGTTAAAAATTCATCATCAAATTTTCTTAGTCTGAGTCTAAACTCTAGAAAACAGTATATATATATTATTTATTTTTTAAATTAGTAGTTGTTAAATTGTTAAAAGCTGTCATAGATTTAACATGGCGTTAAATCGCAACAGCAATACTTTTAATATAATTTTTTAACTGTATATGCAATTCAAATAATTTTTTTTTTTTTTAGTTTCTTAAAAAATTAAAAAAATACATTTAATTTGCATATACAGTTAAAATTTAACAAAAAAAAATTTTTCCTTTAAAAAAAGTTAAAACTTAATTATTTTATTTTGCCTCATTTTACCTTAGTATATAAAAAGTGATTCACAATGTATAGAAATGATTTCAAATGTATCATTAGAAATTCTAATTATACTGGTTACTTATATACAATTATATTAATTAAAATGTTCTAGTATTTTAATTTTGTTATTTTAATCAAATTGTTCAGGTCAAGCAAATAAATGGATTAAAAATCTTGAAAAAGCAAACAAATTAGAAGTTGTCAAAATGTCAAGTGCAAATTATGCACGTACATTAGAAAATGCTATTCAGGTTGTTTTTTTCTAGTTTTTTAAGTTCTTTTTTCAGGTCTTTTTTTTTTAATTTTTAAGTTCCCTTTTTCAGATTCTTTTTTCATGTTTTTTAAGTTCTTTTTTTCATGTCCTTTTTTTTTTAATTTCTAATTCCTTTTTTTCAGGTCCTTTTTTACTAATTTTTTAAGCTTATAATATTAGTTCATTTGATTTGTTTGTTGTTTTTTTAACTGCACAACTTTTGCAATTTTTTTTTTCTTCATAATTTATAAGTCCATAATTTTTTTTTACTTTTTTTTTTCTCTCATATTTTTAAAAATTTTACTTTAATTCTTTCAGTTTGGGCATCCTGTGCCTCTTGAAAATGTAGGTGAAGAGCTTGATCCAATGTTAGAACCTGTGTTGCTGAAATTAACATTTAAACAAAGTGGTATTGAGGTATTACTTTATTTCTAATCTTTTAAAATCCACTTCTGAGCATAACAAATAAATAGTTACATTTATTGTAAATTAGTATATGAAACTTGGAGAAAATGTTATTGAGTATTCAAAAGATTTTAAGCTTTATATTACAACACGTTTGCGCAATCCTCATTATCTACCAGAAATTTCAGTAAAGGTTAAATTTTTATTATTTTGATTTTAAACTGTCTTTATAAATTTTTTGAATTATTAAATTTATTATAATTAATAATATTATGAATATGGTTAATTGTATAATTCCATGTGTACAGACAATAAATCTTTAATGTTTTTGTTATTGTTTAGGTTACATTGCTAAATTTTATGATTACGCCATTAGGACTGGAAGATCAATTACTTTGCATTGTAACAGCCAAGGAAAAACCAGAATTAGAAGAACAAAAGAATCTTCTTGTTCTTGAGAGCGCTTCAAACAAAAAGCAGGTATTTATTTGCAATCATTCATATTGTACAAATATCAGATACTCCCCAGGGAATATCTGATCTTTGTATGGAGAGTAGAGAGCTGGAAAAAAAAACACGGCTCTGGTTATAGGTGCAATTTAATTGAACTTATGCTTCTGACTCCTGCTGTGGTTTCATTTTTTTTTTACAAACTTTTTTTTCTATTTCTTTAAATACGACTTCTTTTAGTATCCTTAAATAGTTTAAATTTTTTATGAATTAAAAAAATTTAGAATTGAAAATTAGAAAAATCAAACAAATTATGTTTAGTTGTGCAAATGTTTTGGACATTTTAGATTCCAGTTGAAATAATTATTTAAAAACTTGACATAATATTTAAGAAATTGAATTAAAAATTCAAGTCAAAGAAATCAGCTATTTTTAAATGACTTTGCTAAGGCTCAGAATCTATTCAGCCATGGCTCTGGCTTTGGCTCCCACTCTTTACTTCTGAAATAGTTTTTAAAAGAAATTCATATTTTTACCTATGTTAATATAAAAAACCAATATTATATACTGATCTATTGTATACCTCATCATATAGAATAATAATAACAATAATAATAATAATAACAATAAAAATGATAATAATTACAATAATAGCCCAATAACCCAGAATCAATCATACGGTTATGGCCAAAAAATCTTATAGAATTATGTAGTTATCAACGGAAAAAAATTATTTTATATGTTCTACATACAATAAATTCATATATAGCTTGATCATTATCTTAGAGTAAAGCTACATCATTATATGTTAAATGAGCACAAGTAAAATTTTTAAAATAAGTCAGCAAATCTGTACAAATGGTTGCTGTACATTTGAGAATATCTAAGACAACTTTTCTTGATAACATTCAGCGCATCAAGTCAACAGTGGTGTATCAATCCAGAATAATCCTGTGGAAGACAAGAATTACCAATCCTCAAACCAAGAAAGTGATACAGTGTTTAGCTGAGAGGGGTTTACATATTTCAAGCTCAAAAATTCATACTTAACTGCATTTTAGAGTGAATGTTAGTGCTTTTTCAGAAAGTTCAAAAATTTCTTGCCAAGGACTTTATTTTCAATTGTTAAATGCTGCATTAAAGCAATTCCTTTCTCAAAAATACATTTGTGATTGCCTCAAATTTTGGAAAGAACACAAGAGTTAGACTTGTAAAATGTGACAACATGTCATGTTCTTAGCAAAAGCATAAGTTAAGTAGTTTGCAGCACAAGCTACTTTTTCGCCATAACTTATACTCTTATATATTATACATAATTCCTTTGTATACAAATTTAAGTATAAGTTTACCAGTTACATGTAAAATACAATAAAATGTCTTATATTTTTTAATTATTTGTCAAGTGTTGCTTATTATTTCATTTTTATAAATTACATTTTAATAATCAAAATTAAAAATGTGGAATGTGTTAGATTACATGGTCTTCTTTATTTGATATCTTTTTAATATATATAAATATATAACTTTATATGTGTCATATAATGATCAAATGAGAAAAAATAATTGTACCCAGTTTTCTTTTTTTCTCTCTCTATATAAAGACCAATTTTCACTTATTAACAATATAATATTAGTATTAAAATACCTAATGACTCCAGACTGTTTTTTTGAAAAAATTGATTTTTTTGGGCAATTTAGTTGAAAGCAGACATAAAGTACTTAGATGGTTAATCTTTTGGACACTTTTTTATTGACCATTTGAGTTTTTATAATTTATTTTTCGGAAAATATTAAAATCGCTCAATCAGGGTTAGTTTTTTACATATATTCGACATACTTAAATAACTGCCTTTATTATTTGTTTTGGCAAATAAAATTAAAATAAAATGCTTTTATTTTTATTTTTTTTATTCTTTTTGTATTGTTATCCTTTTTTTGATTTTTTTGTATTGTTGTGGTTTTTTTGTTTTCATATTTTCTTGCTTTTTGTCATTGTTCATATTTTTTTCATTGTCATATTTGTTTATTATTTTCTATATCTATTATTCTTTTTTTTATTTTCACAAATTAATTTTTTTTTTATTGTGATTTAGCTAAAAGAGATTAAGGATAAGATCCTTTTTGTTCTTTCATCCACCCAGGTAAACTTTTCTTTTGTTATTTCTCTCTTTCTTGCTAAACTTTTTTTTCTCTAGAATTTATTTATAAGTTTACCAATAAGGGCAAATTATAATTGTTAACAGTTTACAATTTTTTTTAACTCTGTAAATTAATGTAAAAAGTTATAAAACTAAACAAATTGTGTACACTGTAAGTTTTGCGGAAAGAAGATGATAGTAATGCAGTTCTAAATGCATTAATTCTATTATTGAAAAATTCGACTTTAAAATATATATAAATAAATTTTTGTAAAGCAATTAATCTCATCAAAGTTTTAACAAATTTACTATAATGCTACAAACAAAATAATTAACTATATGTGAAAGAATAATATTAATAAACAATAACAATATTGATGACACTTACTGAATGCATATTGAATTATAGTTGTTAAGAAAATAGTCCCTCATGTTTTTTCATTACAAATAAAAGTTGTTTGAAAACAGGTAATATCTTGAAGGTTTTATACAATAACACTAGTTTTAAATCTTTACATTAAAAGCTCAATTGGAATTATTAAATTTCTTCCTTGTGAATAATATTAAAAAGATTAATATCTTGAAAATATTAATACCTTGAAGGTTTTATACAATAACATTAGTTTTAAATCTTTACATTAAAAGCTCAATTGGAAAAATTAAATTTCTTCCTTGTGAATAATATTAAAAAGAATTCACAACTACATGCATAGTTACCATATTTATCTAATCATACTAAGATACATATAAACATACTGGAGATAAGCAGTTGATTGTGAGAGATCATCTAGTTGAAATATCTGCTCTTTTTAAGCCGTGTATATTTTAAAATAGTATTTAAATGGTCTTTAAAAATTTTTTACTTTTTCATTCTTTTAATTTAAACAAATATTAATGATGTTTTATCAAGGGTAATATTTTGGAAGATGAAACTGCAATTAAATTCTTGTCATCATCCAAAGTTTTATCAGAAGAAATTACTGAAAAACAGGTTAAAATAATTTTTTTTATATATATCAAAAGAAATATTTTGAAATATTTTTTTAATACTTCTTAAAATAAATGTTAGAATATAAAAAAAATCTACATTTTATTAAATTTTTAATTTTTTGTTAAGTTATTTAAATAACTTCTAAATAATATGTTGATCAGTTTTACTAAAAGATATATTTACTTACAAATAGGCTTAATCTGCTAAAACAGAATGTGAAATAGATTTTACACGAAATGGTTACAAATCTGTGGCATCACATTCATCTACATTATTTTTTTGCATTTCTGACCTTGGAATTATTGAACCCATGTACCAGTATTCACTTTTGTGGTTTATTAATCTATATATTTTGGTTAGTTATTTTAATGTTTAATTTATATGCTTTGGTTAAAATACTACTTTATATATATGTATGTATGTATGTATATGTATATACATAATTGTTTTTTGCAACCAAGTAAAATTTTCAATATATATATATATATATATTGAAATATATATATATATATATATTTATAGATATAAATATATATATATATATATATATATATATTGAAATATAGATATATATATATATATATATATATATATATATATATATATATATATGTATGCTATGTTTGCAAGAATGTATGCTATGTTTGCAAGAAAAATTTGAAATAATTACTCATTTGAATCAAGAAAATTTATTAAATAAAAAATCTGAATTAATTTCTAAATGTAGGCACGAAAATAAATACCTCTTAAAAAATTATAAAAACAAATGACCAAATTAAACTATCCCCATTCCAAAGAAAATTATTTCATAATTACTTTCTGTAACTTCCCATTAACAAAAAAAAAATAAAAAAAAATATAGTAATTAAAAATTTTTTATAATAATTTATAACTTCCTGTTAAATATTTTTTTCTATAAATTGAATTTTTTTTTGAGATTTAGTAACTCTTCCTGATGATCCAGCAATGGTGAAACTCCAAGTCGAAGATAAAAGTTAGATAAGTGTTTTTTACTAATTATATATATATATATATATATATATATATATATATATATATATATATATATATATATATATATATATATATTTCAATATATATATATATATAAAATTTCAATATATATATATATATATGGTATATATATATATATATATACTATAGCTTATTAAGACAACAAATTGTACTAGTAAGGTGATTCATTTTAAACTTTTTTTTTTAATTTTAAGCTGTGATAAAATGATTTTTTTTACCAGTGATAACATTTGAACTAAAAACTAAATACCAAAACTTTCCAATTTAGGATAATTTTCAGATCCCCCACAAAAAAAAAAACATTAGAAGTTAGATTAAGGGATGGCACAAATGTTGCGCAATGTTTTTATCTACTTGTTATTATTGTTTCTTAGTGGGGTTCACGAAATTTAATTATTAATTATTTAGAAATACTTCTAAAAAGTTTGATTAATTTACGAAGGATTGCATACAAATTTTTTTGCAATTTTGTCCTCCAATTTGTTCCAATGCTCTAATGGAATATTCAGTAATTCTTGGGGTCTGTTTAATTTTAACATATGAAAAAGCAACCATGACTTTTCCCCATGAAAGATAATAAAAAAAAATTTTCTTTGTCATGCCAAATAATAATTTCTGTGGTTTTGGTTTGTAAGGTGTAAATACTTTAGGGATTTTTTTTCTTTAGTTGATATTTCTTACAACTTTTAGTTTTTCCGGATTTCCAAAAATTCTTTCATAAACAAAAGTTTAAATAAATATTTTTGCAATATATGTTTTTTTTTATTTTTTAAGTAATTACCCATATAAAATTACCCAATCAAAATTTAAAAAAAAATGAGAAAGCCATTAGTTTAAATTAAAATTATAACAAATTCATATTTGGGAAAAAAATTCCAATTTTTTTTTTACAATATGTTTTCCAGATTGATTTTTTAAATATGATCTAGATGAATTCTGTTGGTAAGTTAATAAGTTTCTGAACCATTATAGACTTTTCTGCATAACTCACAGAGTTGTTGAACAAGGAAAAGACTACTAGCTTGATGGTTTTTTCTGCACTTTTAGGGTCAGTTCAAGTTTCCTCTTTAAAAAAAATCCTGTTAGCTGGAGCACCAGTAAAAAAGGCAAATATACTTGGCCATCCTCTTAACCTTTTTTGCTTCTTCATCATTAAGTTCAAAAAAATGATAGAGTAGGAATATTTGTTGTAAAATTAATAGCTTTTGACATCCATCTTGCATGATGATCAGAACCAGCATACCAAATGCGGAAAACCTCTTTTAATATGTCCCATGAAAAAAAGGAAAAAAACTCCTGTAGTTCCAGATAGTCCTCACAAAGTAAAATTTTCTCTCTAAGTATTCCATTGCCCATTTTTTTATTTCCAGTGGTTGTTAAAATAAAAAAAACTATTTTGATGATGTGGCCAGTCCCACATTCTAAGTTTTTTTATATTCTTTTTAAGATTATGAAATTCTGTCTTGAACCTTTCAAACAGCTAAACTTTTGCAGCTCCATTATATGCTCCGCTGTTTGCAGCTGTTGTATCATAAAAAAGTGCAACAACATGTTTTCAATTGCTACTATCATCTAATTTCATTACTGAGCAACATTGTGTTTGACCAGTTCCATCTGAAATTTTAGAAGTACCAAGCAATCTAGGAGTTGACCCTACATACACAGCAAGTTGCTCCAATAATTCAGGTAGAATCTAAGTTTCTTCAATTAATTTAGCTTCTTTAATTCTGTTAGCTGTTCTTGCACTATAAACTGATGCTTTAGAAAGTGTAATTTTATTTAAAGCTGCTCCACCTTCTACTAAAGTATTTCCAAAAAAAAGTATGGTCATTACCATTGTTTATTACAAGACTGAAGCTTGTAATACAAACACTGTTAATAACTATGCATTTATATACAAACTTTGTAACATTAAAATTATATAGAATAAGGTTCATTAAAAACTTTATAAATTAAACTGTAATAACTAATGCTTATTAACGTTGATGTTTTTAAGTTTTTGTCTCAAGAGGATTCGGTACTTAAGACTTAATGACTTTCTTAAATGTAATTACACAATATTAAATGTAATATCACGAAAGTATTGAGATTAGAATGTTTTGTAAGTATTGGAATGAAAATAACTAACGTGATTTATGTTATGCAACATTTGGTGTTTTAAAACAAGTCTCTACAAATAGTCGTAAATTAATCAACTTTAGTATAATTATTTTCTAATGGTTATTAATTAAATTATGCGAACCCCACTAAAAAATAATAACCATTAATAGATAAAAATGTTGCACAACATTTGTGCAATTTGTTATACTAACTTCCAAATTTTTGGTGGTATAACAAATTATACCAACAAAATTGTCCTAAATTCAAAATTTTTTGTATTTTAACATTCTTAGATCAAATGTCATAAACGGTAAAAAACCTGTTTGAAATTAAAAAAAAAATTAAAAATGGACCACCCTATTGTACTATTTTTTCCTCCCTTATACAAGGTTTTTCAGAAAAAGAAAACAAAAATTGGTTGCAATAAAATATGATCATTTATATAATAGATCGTTATTTATGAAAAGTTAAAAAATTATGTTTTTGAATATAGTCAAATTTGTCATTACTATAAACTTCATAATATTAAGAAAGTATTAAGCTTATCTTTTTTTACCAGGACTTTTATAAAAATTATTAATTAGTTTTTATATGTAGTCTGTAAGTATTCAGTTTTTGGTAGTGCTTTTCCGATAATGTGATTCAATACATGAAAACAAGTTAACACAACTGCCAACATTCTCTAATTATGTTTCTGGCAATTTGTACTTTTTTTTATCTTTACAACTGGAACACCTGTGTTTA
The DNA here is from genome assembly GCF_038396675.1 of Hydra vulgaris. Lineage (NCBI taxonomy): Eukaryota > Metazoa > Cnidaria > Hydrozoa > Anthoathecata > Hydridae > Hydra > Hydra vulgaris. The sequence goes on from NC_088927.1 coordinate 10,828,766, forward strand.
TATTTTTTAATCAAACACATCTGTTTATTTTTTGAACACCTGTAATGTTTAAAATACTTTTAAATAAAAAATTTTTTTTTTTTTAATATTGTTGTATATTATTTTAAATCTTTTTTCACAGACCATTGAAAAAAGTGAAAAATCAGATAACCTGTTAGAACGAACCGCTCATCTAAATGATTACTTTATAAAGAGTGTCTATAATAATGTTTGTCGTTCATTGTTAGAAAAAGATAAACTTCTTTTTTCATTTCTCCTTACAATCAATGTGTTGAAAGCAAGGTACTTGGAATTTTATAATGAATATTAGAATTTTTATAAATAAAGATTTCTAATAAATATTTCATTTTTATTGGCTCTGGTTTATGTCTAACAACTTACTTGTAGTGAAATAATGTTTCACTTTTTTTTGGTTGTTTATGCTATTTTTTTATAATTTTTTATTTTAAATCAATTTTTTTACTTCTCATTATTTCTATGAAAAAATTCTTCTCTAAACCAAGTCCTATAAAGGTCCACCCCAGAATAAACTCTATAAAAGTCCATATTCAACTCCATCTTATATAATGCCAAAATCTGATATATCATTACATAAGATGTGATTTCAAGTTTTTATAAATTATTTTGATATTTTTTAATATGAAAAGAATTCTTTTTATTTTTTAATTTTATGTATTACATCACCATGATTCTTTGTGTATTACATCACCATGATTCTTTGTGTGTATAAGCACTCTTTGTTTTTAGTTTTTACTAAGCATTTAGTTTTTACTAAGCAATAAATTTTTTTTTTTTTTTATTCTGCTTTTATTTTATCAAGTTGTTTTATTAAAATTGTATAAAAATTTGTATAATATATGAATTTATAGTTTTTTAACACTCCAGATAATACATTTATAAAAAAAAGTTTAATCCATTTTTATTTTTTAATTCTCAACATTTTAATATCTTTTTTTATTAAAGAATGAAATAGATGATCAAGTATGGCGTTTCCTATTAACTGGCGGTGTTGGATTAGATAATCCATACCCAAATCCATGCTCTTCTTGGTTAAATAAAAAATCTTGGGCTGAAATTGTGCGTGCTTCTAATCTTTTAAAGCTTAATGGTCTGAAAGATCGTAAGGAAGTTGTTATTTTTTTTTGATGTTATAACTTTATTTTAAATTTTTGTCATAAGAATAAAAGCAACCTTTGCATCAAGTGGCAAGTTGTTTTTAGCATTAGTATTTTTCTTATAAAGGTAGTATTTGGGACATGCTGTCTTTATAAGTAAAACACTATTGCTAACTGCATTTTTACTACTGCAGACTGCAGAGTTACTAGCATTTTTCATTGAAAACAAATATGGATAATTTGTTTATGATAATAAAAGTGTAATTTCTGTTTTCATTCTGTCAGACTTGTTTTTAATTTTTGATAGATTTAGGTCATTCATTCATACTGTAAAAGTTTTATCTTTTTTTCCTTGTCCTAATGTTTTCTTGACACAATATCCTGACTCGTATAATTTCTTTATCTGGAGTGAATTTGATTTAAAAAAAAAAAAAATTTAATGTTTAGAAATGAATCTTCCAGGATGGAAAGTTGTTTATGATTCTGCGACTCCTCATTTAGAAAAATTCCCTCAAGCATGGGATAAGTTATCAGGCATCAAAAGGTTGTGATTATTCCTAATTTATTATTATTATTTTTATTTGCAATTTTAATTTCTTGGTTACTGTGACAACAATATTTTCAAAAAAGTTAGGCAGGAGTGAATATAAAAAAAATTTCATGCTTCTTTGAAATCAAAACTGATTTAAAAAAAAGCTTTTTGCATTGTATAATAATTTTTCGTTATTTTTTGTTGAAATTTAAAATGGATTCTCCAAAAAAAATGTAAACAATCAGAAGTTGGCACTTTAAATATTTTTTATATTTTTAATGAGACAACTGAATAAGTGCAAACTGGCATTAGTAAACCAAAAGAATTTTTAAACTTTGCCATAAGTGTGAACTGGCATGAATGCCAGTTGACATAAGTGTGAAATGCCAACGTTTGCAAATTTATTTGGTGCATTTATCTCAATTAGCGCTTATGCAACAGCTTCGCACTTATGCCAGTTTGCGCTTTTGCCAATTTTTGCAAATTTTTTTGGCGCATATTTGCCAGCTTGCACTTATGCCAGTTTTTGAAACTGCTTCACACTTATGCTAGTTTACACTTATGAAATTCGCACTTATTTAGCCTCCCATTTTAAGTTAGTGTATAATTTTTTTTTTGCTTTACTAATCTCCCCACGTCAAAGGAGTCACTGCAGTTGAGGAGCTTACCTATTTTTTAAGTTGTTCTTAACAAAATTTAAATTAGGTATTACTAGCGACATGGTGGAGATTGAACTAAATACATGATTGAGATTGAACTAAGATTTATGAAGTAAACACTTAATCACTAGTACTTTTTCATATAAAAATAATTTCATTTAAATTTAGAAATTTCTTAAGAAAATTCATATAAAAATGAAAATGTTGTAAAGTGGAACTTGGTTTGGATAAATAATAAGTTAAGTTTTTAGTTCATTTTTCCAAATATACAAAAAAGTAAAAATATATGATCAAAATGCTGGCAAAGGATGGTTGGCATTTATGCATTGTCATACATGAACACCTCAAGCAATTTGGTAGTAAAATTATTGCTATTTTAATGATCACATGGTTTTTGATTGTATATTTGAATGAGTTAAAAAAGCAGCTCAAACTAGATGAAATAAGCTTTTTAGTTATAAAATTTTACAACATTCTAGACACAGATATTTGGTTTTACAAAGCATAAATTGTCTTAACTATTCTGACTAGTTCACAACATAAATACCATTTTAAAATCTCTTATTATAAAGTTAACACTTAGAATAAACCTTCTATGCCAAAAATAGTTTCAGCCTATATAAACTCATTTTCACATTTTTTAATTCAATACCCAGTGCCAGAAGAAATATTGAATAATTGTGTTAAATAAAGTTTATATTTAAAATTGATTTTATATTTAAAATTGATTTGATTAATGATCAATTTTTTTAAATTAAATTATGCCTTTAAATGGTGCTGAGTTTTTTGTATATGCATAATTAACATCATAAGCTGCCATAAAAATGTCAAGGCCTGTAGGTTGATTGCTGTCTTACAAGTTCATCAAGTAAATGATGTTTCATAACCTTTTAGTTTCTGGAGTTAAAGCTTAGCATAACTAAAATAAGGGTTCCCAAAATAAACTCCGAAGTGAGTAGAAAACCAGACATAACTTGGATTCAAAAAAATTTCTAAAAGAAGTTTCACTTTAGATTAAAGAATATATATCACTTATATTAAAATATGTTTTAATACTCTGATCTAATTCAATAAAATATGCAGCTTAAAACAGACCCCTTGACAAAGTGGTTTTGATTTTTTATCTTAAAATATTTTTTTCAGGCTTGCAGTATTGCGCTGCATCAGACCAGATAAAATTATTCCAGCTATACAGGTATAACTTTTTTTTAATATTTTTTTCATGTTTTATTTTTGTCATTGTATTTTTATAGTTTTGTTTAAAATGTATTGACTTTTTGTCACAAGACATTTGTACATTTATTTGCTAGGATTTCATTATTGTTACTATGGGTGCATTTTACATTGAACCTCCAACATTTAACTTGCCATTAGGCTTTAGTGATGCAAACAATACTACTCCATTAATATTTGTTCTTTCTCCTGGTGCTGATCCTATGGCTGCTTTAAAAAAGTTTGCAGAAGAAAGAGGTTTTGGTGGAGATATGACTCAATGCATATCTCTCGGACAAGGACAAGTATGAGAATTAAATTCAATTACATTAATGGTTAGCTAAACTTTAAATAAACAACTTATTATTTTTTTCATCATTATGTTTTTATAAAAAAGATAAAATTGATTTATAGTTTTTTTTATATGGTTGTAGGGTCCAATTGCGTATAAAATGATTCAGTTGGCTTTGAAAAATGGGACCTGGGTTGTTCTGCAAAATTGCCATGTAGCTACAAGTTGGATGCCAACTCTTGAAAAGATTTGTGAACAAGATATAATTCCAGAAAATACTCACCCCAATTTTAGGTTATGGTTAACAAGTTACCCATCGCCAAGTTTCCCTGTATCTATTTTAGAAATTGGTATGTTTTCTTAGTTAATATGAAAATGCAAACATATTTTTCAAATAATTTTTTTTCAAGAGATTTTTTCAAATGTCTTAAAAGGTTTTTCTACCAAAGTTAAAGGTTTAACCAAATAATATAATTAACCAAATAGTAATAAAAAAAGCTAGGAATGAATCTTATAGGTTTATAAATCAAATTTATATACAAGTTTTAGTAGAGCTTTGACTTCCAGTGAATGTATATTATAACTTTAACTAGCTTTTAATTCATGTTTGGATAGTTAATGCTTTTTTTTTGTTGAATGTTATATTAATTCAAATTTTTCTACTTTTAAAGGTGTTAAATTGACTAATGAGCCTCCAAAGGGAATAAGGGCAAATTTACTTAGATCATACACTAATGATCCCATATCAGACAATGAATTTTATAGTAGCTGCAACAAGGTAACATTTTCGTTTTTAGAATTGATTTTTTCATTATAGAATATTGAAGCAACTTTTTCAATATTTTTGTTTTGGTACCATCAAGAATCTTTTTATTTGTTGATTTCTATCTCATACTATTGATGAATACTTTCTGAGTTAAAGTAAAATAATGCTAATTACAGTTTAAAGTGACTTTTTTTATTTTATTTTTACATTCATAGTTGCTGCAATGGGAAAAAATGCTGTTCGAATTGTGCTTTTTTCATGCTTTGGTTCAAGAAAGACGAAATTTTGGTTCGCTAGTATGGAACATACCTTATGAGTTTAATGAGTCTGACTTACGCATCAGTATGAGACAGTTGCAGGTTTATAATCCTTTATTTAATTTTTTTAAATTATTAGATTTTTTTTAATTGTCATTTTTTTTAAATAGATGTTTCTCAATGATTACAATGTCGTTCCATTGGATGCTCTGGTGTATTTGTTTGGTGAATGTCATTATGGTGGAAGAGTTACTGATGATAAAGATCGTAGATTGTTACTCTCTCTACTTAAAAATTTTGTTTGTGAAAAAGTGTATAGTGTTGATCAATATTGGTAAATACAAGTTATTTTATTATAACTATTATAGTATATATATATTTTTTTAATTATTTTTTATTATAATTATTATAGCATGTATAATTTTTTTACTATAATTCTTATAGTATATATAATTTTTTTATTATGATTTTTGTCTATATAAAATTTTTAAGTATATATTGCTAATATTTGTTTCTACAGTTATGTTACTACATCACTGAAAAATTTTTTAGTTTTTCACCAAGTGGACTTTATTTTGTCCCCAATAAAATTGGTCTTGAAACATATGTTGAGTACATAAGAGCACTTCCAATATTATCTAATCCTGAAGTTTTTGGTCTTCATGAGAATGCTGATATCACAAAAGAACAAAAGGAAACTCAAGATGTAAAAAAAATTCATACTTTTTTAAATATTCTTGTTAAAAAAAAGTCGTTTTTTAAATTTTGAATTTAGTTATTTGATAAAATTCTACTGTCTCTGCCTCGTCAATCTAGTGGACCTGGTAAGTCAACTGCTGACTCAGTATCTGATTTAGCTGACAGTATACTAGCAAAGTTTCCACAAGAATGTAATTTAACTAGTGTAGTGAAAAAGTTTCCAGTTTGTTATGAAGAGTCAATGAATACTTTTCTCAAACAAGAGTTAATTCGATTTAATTGTTTAATAAAGGTTGTCCGCACTTCATTAGTTGATATTCAGAAGGTTATTAAGGTAGACTTTTATTATTATTATTATTATCACCATCATTTTTATCAGAAAACTTATTTTTTCTTTTTTTTTTAGACTTAAATTTTTGTCAACTTTTGTTTCTTACACAAGTTTGTCAATAATAATGATGATCATCATAATGATCATCATTATCATGATCATCATGATGATGATCATCATCATGAATGATCATTATAATCATAATGATCATCATCATGATCGTCTTCATCATCATCATCATTATGATGATCATGATTATGATCATGATCATCATAATCATCATGTTTATCATCATTGTCATCATTAATAATGATAATTATGATGATCATCATCATAAGTATCATCATCATGATAATCATGAAGATAATCATGATAATGATCATTATCATCATGTTTATTATGATCATCGTCTTCACGATCATTATGATCATTGATGATGACAATCATGATCATTATGATAATGATCCTAATGATGATTTGTCATCATCATTAGGATCATTATCATCATGATCATGATTACCATGATAATGATGATCATAATAATCATCATCATTGTGATCATTATCATCATAATCATCATGATGATCATCATGGTCATCATGATTATAAAAGAATTCAGATATTAAATAAAAGTAATATGCAATTTACATAAATGTGTTATTTTTTATTTATTTTTTTTATTTTTTTTATTAATTCACCTCCCCAAGGCCCAGAAGGCCGCTACAGACAAGGAGGCTACTTAATTGTGGTTATAACCCTCTCTCAACTCTATAACTCTGAAACACAAAACTTGACAAACAAGGCCGCTGCGCAGAGAAACAAGTTGAGCGCGGTACTACGAGGGACGGTTAATTTACATTAATCAATTATTTAATTTACATAAATGTATTATGCAGTTTACATAAATCTGTTATGTAATTTATATAAATAATGTATAATAAATAATAAATAAATAATGTTTACATTGTAATGTATTTATATTTAACAATCAATAGCATAGCAATAGGCTCTTAAATGCAAGATGGCTCAGATCTATAAGAGTCACAGACTAGCTAAAAATAAATTAATTTTTCTAAGCATTGTAGTTATAAAAATGTAATTTAAAAAATTATATAACAATTTTAACATTTTATTCTTTCCAAAAAAACATTTTCATGTTGTTTATAAACTACAGCTAAAACTATATCAGACATATAAGCATGAAATCTGTTTTTGTATATAGGATTCACACTAATCTTTTAATTTATCTAAAATTAAAAGATTCTATTTAACATGATTTGCTGTTTTGAAATCTTCTTTTTGTCAGTTTCTTCAAAATAATCCAACTTTTTGTTGCTTGATTTTGAAAAAAGCAGATTTATTCATTTTTAAATTAAACTTTTCTACAGCTTGCGGTCCAGCCAAAATTTCTATCATCTTACATAAGAATACAAAACTGTTCTCCAGGAATCTTTTAAATTCTCTCTATGCTAATATTTTATATTAACTATTATCTGGACTGGAATGAATACTAAACTTAATCTTGTTTTTCTGGCATCTGTAGTTATTTTTAATTTTGATAAACTCTGGAGGACACTCTGACTATTATTCAGTCAGACTTCTAAGTATCTTGGAGAAGTATTGAGATTATTAAATCTTTTTTTATTCTGACTGCAGTAATAAAGTTATCCTCAAAGGCCATCACTCTTCTTTATTTCCAATAATTATTGGGGTTCCATAAAGTTCTAATCTTCAGGAAGATCATAACTCGATCCCAAGTAATGATCTTTCTGGCAACCTTACATCTCAAGTTGCTCTATTTGCTGATTACTCAACCATACTCTTGTCTTGACAAAAAATCTTTACTTGTTGATCATATAGAAACGGCAAGCAACTCTCTTACTGAGTCCTCTTGGAAACGATATATACTATCCGTTGCTAAGTTAACATCTACTAAGGTTGTTTCTCTCCATTGTGTTGATATTTTTCTTTTTTCTGATTTCATTCTCTATCTCTATAAATCTCTTAATTGTTCACGTATGGAATACTGTTTTCATATTCAGGTTGATTCTTTTAATGATGCTCATATTCTTTTAGATATTGTTCAAAAATGCATAGTAAATGCAGTTGTACCTGCTTTACTTTTCAAGCCTAAGCCACTGTCCCAATGTCATAAGGTTGCATCACTGTCTCTTTTCTACAAATACTACCATGATCAGTGATCAACTGAGCTATCAACTCCAAATCACTCCATCATAAACTCATCCTTGTTTAACCCATCACTCAGCTAAGTTGCATACTTTTACTGTATCTGTCCCTTTGTGTTCTAAAAATTTTTATAAGTCTATTTTTTCCGTTGCTTATCAATGCCTTGGAACTTTCTCCCATGTTTGCTCTTTATTGTAGTTTTTTGTTTTCTATAAACTCTCAATTTAATAGTAGTTGCTTGCAGCCTTGTTTTGAAGAGAACTAGCTTTTAAAACTGCCAGAATGAAGAATATCTAGAAATTGAGTAGTAAAGAGACCATGAGGTTTTATATTGTACCATGCAAACAAAACTTTCATGTTAATGTATTTGTCTTAAAATAGCAATCTCAACCTTTCTGATGTTGCGACTCCTTAATAACATTTGCCAAGTTGTGGTGACCCTAACAAAAAATAAAAACTCCTAAATCAATTAATAGGGTTGCTCCTAAATCACTGCGTATTTACAGTTAACTATTATGTTTTTTGACTTCTTTTATTTATAAAGATATATATCTGATTTTATTTATATCTGATTTTATTTATAAACTTTATAGGCGCCATTTTTTTTTTGTTACAAATTTTTTTATAATTGATAGGGACCCCTGACAAATTGTCAGACAACCCCCATTTGGGTTACAGCCCACAAGTTGGGAACTATTGTTTAGATGAAAAAAAAATTTTTATTTAAGAGTTTAGTCATAAATGGGGCGAAATGGTAAAATTGAGGGGCTTTTAATACACCTTAACATCTTAGTTTTATCAACTTAAACCTATAGTTCAGTATATAAAAAAAACTTTGTAATAGTTAAAAATGTGTGTTTTTGTCAAACTCTAGCATTTGCTTTATATTAAAAAACCTATTTCTATTTACCCAAGACTCCTATTATCCAACTTTTAATAACAGTTTATAGTCAGTTTGCTTAACAGTGTGAAGAGTGTGTTCTAAATTTAATTCTACACAAAATGGATTTAAAGATGTAGAATAGTATACGCGTTATCGAGAGTGACTCTGTAATTAGTTTTAATTGCAGAAGAGTCTTTAATCAACAAATTTCTAACATCCCATTTTGAGTTAAATAACTTACTGTCACACAATCAATATGGTTTTTAATCTTCTCCTTCTACATCTGACTTGCTAACTAATGTATCAGCAATTTTTTTCCATTAATTTACCTCAAGCTGGAGTAAGTAGTTAATAAGAAAATAACAGTTGAATCAAAAATAAAAATTTTAAAGTTAATAAATAGCTATCTTGTTTGAAAAGTAAGTTGCGGTATATAATGCGGTAGTGGTGTAGTGGTAAGAGCGCTCGCTTCATAAGCGAGAGGTTCGGAGTTCGACTCCCACCACGTCCCTGGAAGTACCGCGCTCAACTTAGTTTCTCCGCGCAGCGGCCTTGCTCAGAAAGGTTCGTGTTTCGGAGTTAAAGAGTTGAGAGAGGGTTGTACCACGAATAACAACTAAAAAAAAATAAAAATAAAAAGTAGCCTCCTCGACTGTAGTGGCCCCCCTCGGGCCTTGGGGTGGTGAATAATCTATAAAAAAAAAAAAAAAAAAAAAAAAAAAAAAAAAAAAAGTTTGACCATCATAAATAAACGCCTGTGAACACACCTTTTTTTTTGAAGAATTATAAAGAAGTGCATCATCAAAAGTAATTAAACGTAAACAAAACTAAATTTTTTTATTGAAAGTCTATTGTTTTTTCTCCATTAAGTATCTGAAATTTTTATGTTTGCTGTCTAACTGTTTAATCTAAACCCAAATGGTTTTATAATTTCAATCTGTCAGGGTTGTCAATCTGTATGGCCTGAGATTAGCAGGCTTTGGCATTAGACAAAACCTTTTTACAATAGTTTCGAGCAAAAGTAAATAGACGTCTGGTTTCTGGAGAAATGTTTCGCTGAAGTTGTTTTTCTGAAAAGTTATGTAAGAAGTACATTTGTAGGAAGACTAAAGATTTCTACCCAAAGACTTCACTAAGAAAATCAGGAAAAGAGCCACAGTCAGCTTCAAGGTAGTTGTAAGAGGTACAATGGGGGGATTCTGATGATGGGGGATTCTTATGATAAAGAAAAATGAGATAATAGTTCAGAAAGATCAAACTGTGATCAGAAGCACCTAAGGGTAAATGTGGAGAAACTAAGCACTGACTAGGATCAGAAACAAGACATAAGTCGAGAAGAGAAGTTAAATGATTTGGGCTGTCTGGAAAGCGGGTTGGAAAGTTGACAGTTTGAGTTAGAGATTGAAAAAGTCAAAAGTTGTGTGCCTTAATGCCTGCCGAGTCACTGACACTAGTGCCAAGCCATTCAGTGTGATGAGTATTAAAGTTACCAACAGCAACAATATTGGCTGAAGGATAAAGAAAAATAGGGTTGGTCAATTTGATCAGAAATAACATCGAAAAAAGTGTCTTGAGATGATGAGAGCGATATAGAACAAAGAGAAAGGCAATTGAGTGAAGTTGTGCTAAACGAAACCACATGAAAGAATAATCAGTGAATTCAAACTTAGTTTATCAACAAACAGGTGACTTCTGGAGAATCTTTAACAGTATCAATAATAAGGGCAAATCTGTTATTCCACCTTTCTTGTAAGGTTCAGATTTTGTCACCTTCCCTAAAGACAAAGCTGAATTGTTTGCTTAGAACTTTTTATCAATATCACCTCTTGATTCCACTAGTTGCGTTCTACCTGATATAGCTGTCAAACAGGTTGATCCGTTACTTGGCATTCGTATCACTCCAGCTTCTGTATCTAAAGTGGTTTCCTTCTTAGACTCTTCTACAGCTTGTGATCCAGAAAATATACCTGTTATAGTCTTGAGCATTTGAGTAGTCTGTTAATCGTTATCTTGCTCTAAAAACTTCATCTTTTATCTTCCAGTAACTCCCAACTTTTATATTTGTTGCTTGCAGTCTTGTTGGAAGTGAAGATATTGAAAAAAATAAAAAAATAAAAATTTGCAACATTTAAAACCATGTTTTTTTATAAATATTTGATTTAAATAAGTCTATCTAATTCTATGGTTTTTATGTAAAAGTTTTTTACAGGACCTTAACATGTCTAAAAGGTTATAAAAACTAAAAAAAAAATATTTATGTTTCATTAAATATGAACATATGCGAAAAAATAATATACACTTGTTTTAACTGCAACTTTCCTATTTTGCACATAGTTTTATGGTCTAATTAAGGCATGTCACTTGAAGCAATTGATTTTAATTTTAAAAAGTTAAAAATTTCTGGTACCTACTGAATATGCTTATGATGGCAGTGTTTAAGGTAACCTTTTTTTTCTGCATTACTCAAAAAAAAGTTTCAACATTCAGATTGGAAGTTTATTCTTTGATTTTTTACCGTTTGCGAAACACTACTTGTTTATTGTGAATGATAATAACACTATGTTTGGCCTATACATAAAATATATTTAAACAACAATTCCATCTACATAAAGAAAAAATAGTTTTGTTTAAGAAAGAAATCAACTCCTCTTATTTTGAAAACAACTGTTTATGCAAAGTTGCATAAAATTGCATCTATCAGGGGCATGCTGTTGTCTGTCGTTTTTAATAAGCAAAATCTTTGTTTAAACCTTCTTGTTGTTTAGAACATTTATAAATTGTTTTTATAACCTGATCTTATCATTATATATTGGTAAACTTACTTCAAATCTAAAGATTTAAATATTTAAAAAAATAATACTTATATATTTTTATTGAACTTATTTTTCAAAGACAATAAAATTTAAAAAAGTTTATTTTTATGTGTTCTCTTTTATTTACTTATTTTTTTAATTTGATAATATTCATAAACTCGCTTTTTTATTTAGGGTCAAGTTGTTATATCTTCGGAGTTAGAGGATATGTTTAACAGTATGCTTGTAGGTAAAATACCAACAGCATGGGCAACCAAGTCTTATCCTTCCCTTAAACCTCTTGGGAGCTATATTGCAGATCTTCTTGAAAGGTTTTTTTTTTTTCATTTTTGCTATTTGTATTTAACTTTCATTTATAATTATTACTTATAACAGTATATGTTTTCAATTAAAAAGGTTAAACTTCTTCAATGATTGGATTAATAATGGCATCCCTAAGGTGTTTTGGATATCTGGATTTTACTTCACTCAGTCTTTTCTTACAGGTAGGTTATAGTAACTTCCATTTTGGTAAAACATGAATTAGTTAATATATATACTTTTTATTTAAATATGCAACCAACAGTTTTTATTGCCTTAGCTATAATCACAATATTTAAAAACAGTTTGAACTAAAAAAAAATTAACTGAATTATTGATACAGCCAATTGCTGAATTAACAACTTAGTGAAAACCAATTCGGATCAATCGATGTTAATATCATATATAGATAGAAATAATTTCAATTGTTTCGAATTTATTTGAAATAAAAACAAGTCTATCTTCTCGAAATAAAAATATAAAATTTTGACAAAGTCAAATATACAAAGTCAATGTAAAATTTGTCAAATATAAAATTTTGACAAAGTCATATATACAAAAAATAAATTTATACAGTTTTGACATGTAAATATAGTTAAATTTGAATATGGCATACAAAAATTTAATGCCACAATCATTAAATATATAAAGTAAATTTGTTTATATTATATATAAGTATATAATATAAATATATTTATAGGGAGGAAAGTATTTAATAAATAAAATATATAATAAATCTATCTAAGTATAAACTTTGAAGTTGTGACTTTGAAATCAATCTTTCTTATAATTTAATTTTTCTCAAATTTTTTTTAAATGTAACTATTAATAAAATTCTAAATTTTTTTCCAAATTAAGTTAAAGTTGTTTAGCTTAAAACACTTTTTTTCTATATCTATTAAACAATAAAAGAGTTTGTAAACATCATAAAAAGATTTTTATTTTAAAAATGTTAAAACCTATTTAAAATGTAAAGTCTCTTTGTTGTTTAGGTGTATCTCAAAACTTTGCTCGGAAGTACCATTTGCCTATTGATCACGTTTGTTTTCAGTTTTTCATCATAAAAAAAGATGCAGACTTAAGTAAAAAACCTGATGATGGTGTTTATGCAAAGGTTAGTTTCTCTTTTTGTTTAAGTTTAGTTTTTTTTGGTGTTTATCCACTGCAAATAGAAGAGAATAAACTCTAAGAGAATGGTGTTGATGTATTTCAAAATTTATCTTTAGTGACATGAGTTGATTACTTCTTTTTCATCGCTAATTGGATTTTGAAGTAAATTTTCTTTCAAAACTCTATTTTTTTAAGATGAGAACTAAGAAAAAAACTGGGTTGTCAAGACAGTAAACAGAGTTTACTGGGTTGTCAAGACAATTTATTACTTTTTAAAAAATGCCACAAATAAATTATTTTTTACAAAAAAAAAATTGAAATTACAATCGTAAAATTATTTTTTACTTAATATGTTGGATATGCTGTGATCTAATCAAAACAAAGTCACTCTAATTTTTTTTTTTAATATATTCTAGATTTGGTAAAATGTATTTTATAGATATTTTTTACTTTCTAAAATTGTAGAAATATATTTTATAAATGTTTTACAGGGTTTATACTTAGAGGCTTGTAATAGAATATCCTATCCGCCTAGAATATCATATCCCCCATAAGAACATTGAAAACGCAGACGATATTTAAAGTTATAACATTTAGAAGTGCACCTAGGCCGTCCGAAAGAATAATCGGACATAAACAATGTTTCTAAATGGTAAAAAAGTAAGATTGAATTTATGCATAAATGTTATTTAAAGTAAAAAATTGATATTATATCCTATATTATACTAAATTATATATCTAATAAAATTCTTATGCAAGAAGGATATAATATTCTCAGTCAAAAATAATAGTGTACCCTATATTTCTTAAGTTTTATGTCAAATACGATTATTATACAAAGGGGATATAACATTCTAACCAAAATTTGATACTATATCCTATATTTTACTAAGTTTTATGTCGAAAACGAATGTTAAACAAGGGAAATATAATATTCTAAGTAAAATATAATAGTATATCCTATATTTTACTAACTTCTTTGTCAAAAACGATTCTTATATAAGTGGGATATGATATTCTAAGTAAATATTTGATATTATATCCTATAATTGACTAAGTTCTATGTCGAATACGAATATTACACAAGAGGGATATGATATTTTAAATAAAATATAATAGTGTATCCTATACTTTACTAACTTCTTTGTTAAATACGATTCTTATAGAAGGGGGATATGAAAATTTAAGTAAAAAATTGATACTATATCCTATAATTAACTTAGTTCTATGCCGAATAAGTATATTACGCAAGGAGGATATGACATTTTAAGTAAAAATTTGGTACTAAATCCTATATTTTACTAACTTCTTTGTCAAATACGAGTCTTATACGAGGGGGATATGATATTCTAAGTAAAAATTTGATACTAAATAAAATATATTTTACTAAGTTTTATGTCGAAAGCGAATGTTATACAAGGGGGGTATGATATTCTAAGTAAACTATAAAAGTATATCTTATACTTTACTAACATCTATGTCAAAAACGATTCTTATATGTGGGGAATATGATATTCTAGGTAAAAAATTGATACTATATTCTATAATTTACTAAGTGCTACGTCAAAAACGAATGTTACACAAGGGGGATATGATATTCTAAGTAAAATGAAAATTTGCAACAACACAGCATTTTAAAATATCAATCTTAAAGAGCGCATTCTGAAATGAAACATAAATTTTATTAGCATTAATACCTTCATATATCTTTACATTATTAAAAAAAAATAGAGATAGCTTAAGACAATAAATTGCCACATTTTTCCTTCTTATCAAGTCAGTTTGATGTGGCAACTCCTGTAATGAAAGTAACCCAGATACTAAATCCTATATTTTACTAACTTCTTTGTCAAATACGATTCTTATACGAGGACGAATAAGTATATTACGCAAGGAGGATATGATATTTTAGGTAAAAATTTGATACTAAATCCTATATTTTACTAATTTCTTTGTCAAATACGATTCTTATACGAGGGGGATATGATATTCTAAGTAAAGTTTGATACTAAATCCTATATATTACTAAATTTCATGTCGAAAACAAATGTTACAAAACGGGGATATGATACTCTAAGTAAAATATAATAGTATATCGTATGTTTTACTAACTTCTTCGTCAAATACGATTCCTATACGAGGGGGATATGATATTCTAAGTAAAAAATTGATACTATATCCTATAATTAACTTAGTTCTATGCCGAATAAGAATATTACGCAAGGAGGATTTTAGTATCAAATTTTTATTTATTTTAGTATCAAATATTTACTTAGAATATCATATCCCCCTCGTATAAGACTCGTATTTGACAAAGAAGTTAGTAAAATATAGGATTTAGTTTCAAATTTTTACTTAGAATATCATATCCCCCTTGTGTAACATTCATTTTTGACGTAGCACTTAGTAAATTATAGAATATACTATTATATTTTACTTAGAATATCATATCTCCCTTGTGTAACATTCGCTTTTGACGTAGCACTTAGTAAATTATAGAATATAGTATCAATTTTTTACCTAGAATATCATATCCCCCACATATAAGAATCGTTTTTGACATAGATGTTAGTAAAGTATAAGATATACTTTTATAGAATTATTCTTATAGAAGAGGGATATGATATTCTAAGTAAAAAATTGATACTATATCCTATAATTAACTTAGTTCTATGCGGAATAAGTATATTACGCAAGGAGGATACGATATTTTAAGTAAAAATTTGATACTAAATCCTATATTTTACAAACTTCTTTGTCAAATACGATTCTTATACTATGCCGAATAAGTATATTATGCACGGAGGATATGATATTTTAGGTAAAAATTTGATACTATATCCTATATTATACTACCTTCTCTGTCAATAACATTCCTATACGAGGGGGATATGATATTCTAAATAAAGTTTGATACTAAATCCTATATTTTACTAAGTTTTATGTCGAAAACGAATGTTGCAAAACGGGGATATGATACTCTAAGTAAAATATAATAGTATATCCTATATTTTACTAACTTCTTCGTCAAATACGATTCCTATACGAGGGGGATATGATATTCTAAGTAAAAATTGATACTATATCCTATAATTAACTTAGTTCTATGCCGAATAAGAATATTACGCAAGGAGGATATGATATTTTAAGTAAAAATTTGAAACTAAATCCTATATTTTATTAACTTCTTTGTCAAATACGATTCTTATACGAGGGGGATATGATATTCTAAGTAAAAATTTGATACTAAATTCTATATTTTACTAAGTTTTATGTCGAAAGCAAATGTTATACAAGGGGGATATGATATTCTAAGTAAAATATAAAAGTATATCTTATACTTTACTAACTTCTTTGTCAAAAACGATTCTTATATGTGGGGGATATGATATTCTAAGTAAAAATTTGATACTATAATTTACTAAGTGCTATGTCAAAAACGAATGTTACACAAGGGGGATATGATATTCTAAGTAAAATTTGATATATCGGATTTGATTTTTAAACAAATTGATTTGCTATAATTTTTTTAATCGAATTAAATTCTGAATAAAAATATCTTCCCACATAAAAAAATAATTATTGTTAAACTTCTTTGTTAATATGAACTGCTTTTAAAAAACAATTAATAATAACAACGTTTTTTAAAAAATAGTCTTTTAAGAATCAAAGTTTCAACTATTACGAAATCAACTCTCATCGTGGCAGACATATCTAAAAACATGATATCAGTCCAAATAATTTATTGTTTTATTTATTCAAAAATTTTCACGAAATTAAGTATAAAGTTGATAAAGCAAAAAAAACTAAAATCGATTTTTTTAACAACTTACATTAGCAAGAGAAATGTTTGAGCAAGTAAATAAAGCACTTGTTTTTTTAGCATAACCAATGCATTCCAAGTGAAGCCATCGATTTGGAATGCAGTTATCGCATTTTATCTATAAAATAGTAGTGGTTTTTTAGGTAATATACCGTCTTTTAGTTGATAAAAAAATAAAAATAAAATTTTAAAACGTAATAATAGAAAACGGAAGCAAATTTAGTTCATATACCCATTTATCTAAATTTTTAACTTGCTGTGTGTTTGGTCCTACTTTATTCCCACATACTCGACAAAGTTTATCTTGCCAACTTCTCTGACCTAATAATTTAAACATGCACCACCATTTACTGCTTTTTTTTTTTAATTTATTTTCTGTCATAAAAACAAATACAGTTAAATTACCTCCTCTATCAATAAGTAAATGCACCACTCTCTTTCTAAACTCTATAACATCTTCAATTGGAAAGTTAAGCACCAACTCTTCCCCGTTCATATAATTTTCGGCAAACTAAAAAATTTTTTTTTACAAACTCCTGATTTAATTAAATGATACAACTGCAATTAAAAAGAAATCATTGTCAACTTTCATTAATTCGTTTTAAGTAAATCTTTGAATCTTATGACTTCATAACTTCAATGGTTTCACTGCAAACCATAAATTAACAGTGAAACCATTCACTGTAAATTTATGATTTGCAGTTTTAGTATGCAGTGCTATGACCATGCAGATTTATTTTAAGTTCCTATTATCTCATTTAAACCTTTGCCTTATCTTTCTTGTTTAAAAATTATTAGGCTTTGACACTCAGTCAACATTTTTTCATGTACTTTTCATTTTTTGATGTCACTAGCTTGAATTTCTCATCAACACCGTATCTTTGCAGCAAGTAACTACTAAGTTATTTACAAAAGAATTATTTAAATTTTTTGAAAATCTTTTTTTGAATTTGATTTCAAATTGGAAAATTTAAAATCATTGATTTCATACTTCCATTTTGTTTCTTCTTTTAGTATAGAAGCTTTGGCTTCACCAAGAGGGTTGATATAATGGATTGTTTTCTCGTGTGGTTTGATAATCTTAAAAAGTAAAGCCTCTAAATTTTATTATAGAAATTACACTACAGATCAAATGTTCAGTATTGTGCAACTAAAACACTAAAGAGGCTACTGAAAATTATAAACATGTAGACTGTTTTAACATTGGTTGGTTAACATTGGAAAATAACGCCTTGTTCACACATTAAAAATATTTCTTATTCAAAAAAAAAAAGGCACAATTTTCAGCGTCCAATGAAATTTTGCAACAACACAGCATATTAAAATATCAAGCTTAAAGAGCGCATTCTGAAATGAAACATAAATTTTATTATCATTAATACCTTCATATATTTTAACATTATTTAAAAAAATAGAGATACCACAAGACAATAATTTACCACATTTTTCCTTCTTATCAAGTCAGTTTGATGTGGCAACTCCTCTAATGAAAGTAACCCAGCTGGTGCCAATACTTTGATTCGATACTTATTATAAAATTTTATATATAAACACACATCCATATATAAATATATATATATATATATATATATATATATATATATATATATATATATATATATATATATATATAAATATATATATATATATATATATATATATATATATATATATATATATGTATATATATATAGTTTAAGCAGCATTGCAGTAAATACCTACTCAGGTAATATAAGATACCTTTAACACTGGTATATTGTTATTAATTAAAAAAATTTCTGAAAAAAATCTTACCTTTTTCTGATCACTTGCCAGGAGTTTAAGATAAACATAAACAATTTCATCACTTAGACAGTCATTTAACGCATCTTGTAATGAGTAATCTTGTTTTTGAGCATCTTGTAATGAGTAATGATATTTTCTCAATTTCTCAATTTCTCAATTTCAAAAATTGAGCATCTTGTAATGAGTAATGAGTAATAATATACCTTACAACCACCCAAATTGGAATAGATACCCATTATAGCTTTAATAGGTCTAATCTGACAAAGACACTCCATTGGTATATCCCCTGTTTTGAAATGTAATAGTAATACATATATTGACTATTAACAGATTAAAAAAAAACAACCATAAAACAATATTTTAAAAACATTTTATTATTAGTTATATTTTAAATGTAGTTATATTTTTATATTTAATTGGTGTGCTGTTAAATGCAAATTAGTTGATTGGTGTGCCATTAAGTTCTACGTACCTTTCAAATCTTCAATCAGGCAACTTTTTTTTGTATCTGTTACCACTGTAAATATACATGAAGCATATTTACATAATATGTATTTACATATTTGATTTTAGCTCTTTAAAATAAAAAAAGAAGATAACTATTGTAATGTTTGTAGTGTGGTAGTTGTAAAGCGGTAGTGGTGTAGTGGTAAAGCACTCGATTCATTAGGGAGAGGTTCCGAGTTCGATCCCCACCACGTCCTTGGTAGTACCGCGCTCAACTTGTTTCTCCGAGCAGCAGCCTTGTTCATCAAGGTTCATGTTTCGGAGTTATAGAGTTGAGAGAGGGTTATAACCACTACTAAATAGCCTCCTCACCTTTAGTGGCCTTCTCGGCCTTGAGGTGGTGAACAACAACAACAAAAAAATGTTTATTTTATTGAAAGGAATTAATGTGACTAGATGACTAGAGAGAGGTAGGGTTGAGGTAGAGGTTTCTTTTAATCTTCAATTTGTTGGCTATGTCACAAACCCATTAATACATCATGCTAGCCCCTGATTGTGACAAAAGTCTTTTTTATCACATTCTATAACAGAATAACATATACCTTCACTGTTTTCAATATTGCTGTAATTTTCTGTAACAACATTCTCTAAAACATTATCTAAAAATTAAATTAATAACTTTATTTTACATTTTCTAAGATGATCTAATATGTTACAAAATCATCAGTGTTTCCTACACTGCATAAATCAATATATTAGACAATTATCAATATATATTATATTAAAATTATCAATATATATTATATTAAAATTAACTAGATGTACATGTTCTACAAATACACACATCAATTGATTTTTTTTAACCATGCCATTCGCTGCATATTGTCTGACAATGTTGTTTTTTTCAGAAGTGGTAAAAAGTAAGCATTACGACTGCCATGCTACGTAAATTAATGTCTTAACTTTTTTTCAAAAATTACACTAAGTTAATTTTTGAAAAAAAGTGAAGACTTTAATGCTGTAACTAAATACTAAATTATATGATAGCATTTCACATTTCTGGAAAATTTTAAGTCATTTCTATTTTCGGTTCATTTTTAATAGCTTCAAGAGAGTCAAATGTTACTCACACGGAATCTCCCATATATATATATATATATATATATATATATATATATATATATATATATATATATATATATATATATATATATATATATATATAATTGATTTATATATAATTATATATATATATATTATATATATATATAATTGATAGGTATTATTTTTAATAAAGGTATTATTTTTAGGTTTTTAATAATTTATCATTTTAAGTTTTTTTCATCATTTATCAATTAAAGATTTTTTTTTTCAAAGATTCAAATTAAATAATAAATACCTTTCTCCAAACTTTCAATGAACTTTTTAATGTGCAATTTTTTGTGAGTACCTTTTAAAGGAACGTTATTCAACTCAGTGAGTTTGAAATTGCCACATTTTGTAATGTGGGCTACATAATAAGGACCTTTAAATCTTGGCTTGAATGCAGCCCCTTTGCTTCTTCTTCCTCTTAAATCCAGAAGTAAAACTTTATCTCCTACCACAATTGGGTCTAAAGCTACTTTATAATTTTTCAGAACTCTAGCATCATAGTATTTTTTTTGTTTTGCTTGAGCATCTTTGATGTTCTAAAATCAATTGAGTGTTGAAATACAACTATAATTTTCTAAAGATAATGTGTACAATTAATGTGTTATCTCAACTAAGTAACTACAAGTAAAGTTTACCTTGGCAACTAGATTTGTTAAATTTTTAACATGGCTCTTATTTTTTTCAACTTCAACTACAACTTCTTCCTCTGTAGGACCAAAACAGGAATTTCCGTAAAATATTATGCGATTCCTATAATAAATGCACTTGTAATATTTTAAATAAATGTACTTAAGAGTTTTTTAAACACTTAAGTACATGTAAGAAAATGTATTTACATCTTTTAATTCACAACTAAAAACAGGTAAGCGACCCCCAAACATTATCTCAAATGGCAAAACTTTTGTAGAGGTTTGTCTTTCAATTCGTAGTGGATACAAAACTACATCAAGAAATTCATCCCAATTGGATTGATTTTCATCAATTAGTTTTCTTATTTTTCTAATAAAAATTAGTACAATAAATAATTTTGTTACAAATTGACTGTAACAATACTTTAATTTCAATGTTTTTATATGACCAGTGCAGAATTTAAAAATACACAAAATAAGAATGAATGCCTCTTTATATTTTTGTTTGTGTTTTCATCCTGGCCATTTGTTTGAGGATGATAGACAGCCGTTTTTCTTCTCTCTATTCCTAACAACCTATACATTTCGTTGTTCAACTAGAAAGACAGTGAAATTTTCGTAAACTCATTAAAGTACTTTTGTTTTAAATTAAAAAATTAAAAACTTATATATAAGTCCTTACCTCATTACAAAACTCTGTACTATTGTCAGAAAGTATCACAGATGGAAACCCAAATGTAGTTACTAACTTAATTATCGACTTTGCTACCGTTAAAGCCTCCTTATTTCGCAATGCATAAGCAATAGGCCACTTTGAAAATAGATCTGTGCAGCTCATGAAATATTTATTTCCCATTGATGTTTCCGTAAACGGGCTAGCAAAATCTATCCCAACAATTTCCCAAACTCGTGTAGTCTAAAAAAATTAGCTCAAGTATTGTTGCTGTATTTGGTTTAGTCAGTTTTTTTAGCTAAAATTCTTATTAAATTAATTATTTTACAAAATTCTATATTTTTGAGTATGGAAAAAAGGCAATATATAAAATTTGTTTTATATTAACACCATTTTATTTTACCTTTATTGAATGTAAAGGTTCTGATACGGAAAGCATCTGACCAGATTTTTGACAACGCTTGCATTGTTTTACCTGTGAGATAAATATTAGTTATAATTACTATTAAACCATTAGTTAAAAACTGTGATAAAAAAATATGTGTAATATAGAGTTGTCTAGAGTGTATATCTTGGTAGGGCCTTTAAAGGATTTAAAACAGTCAGGCTATTTTAAATAATTTATAAAAACAAAATTTAAACATTGAAAATCAGGAATTCTATAGAGGAAGTAAAAATGTTAAAAGTTAACTCCTCTTCTAAAAAGTGAACAATTTACCCTTTTTATAATATCTCCGCTGATATTAGGCCAATAATATTTTTCCATAATTTTGACTTTTGTTTTTGTTTGGCCACTATGTCCACCTAAAGGACTGTCATGCTCCGCTGTAAATATTTTTATTCTTTCTTCTTGGTCTACAATAACATTTGCATATACAGAATTTCCACAAACAGTCACTTTTCGCTTGAGCTTACCATCTACAAATAATTAACAACTTAAAAAGCAGTTTCGCTAAAAAAATGTAAAACTTGTATATCATTAACCATCTTACTTTCTACACAATATTTTTTCGCCACACTTCGAAACGAACGTTTATCATTTTTACCAAGACCAGGTGGATATATGTTTTCCGTCAAATATTGGATAAAATTATCAAAGTATTGTGGTTTTTTCTCTTCCTTTTCAATTGTAGGCTGGAAAATAATTAAAAATATGTATTGTTATATAATAATAACTTTTAGAATATATATTTTACATACTAACACAACCTGCATACAACTTAATAAAATATTGGTTCTATTTAATATGTATTATTTGAACATCATTGAACTTTTTCTAATTTGACTAGGCATTTAGAAAGGTATTAGAATATCAATGTAGAAAACTATATTTTCCTTTTAAATCAATAAAGTATTAAAAATATAAAATTATATTTTACACAACTTGCGTATTTTTTAAAGTCTTTTGATTACTTATAATATTTCAACTATTTTATTTTTATTTTTCTAAATACTATAACTTAAAATTACTCTTGTGTTTTTATGAGAAATGTCATATTCTATTACAGACAACAACAAGTTTTATAGTAATTTAAATTACTATTTAAATTATTATAATACTTAATTATCATTTAAATAGAGATCAACCTGTGCTATTTGTGATGATTCGTCTTTGGAACTGTTTTCATTTGCACTATAATTAACGCTCAAAAGATTCTAATGGTAAAAAAAAATTAATAGAGTCATAATAAAATAAACAATTAATATATGTCATAATATAAATATTAGGCATAAATAATAAACAAAAAAATTAATTTATATGTGAAACCTTCTTTCCTATTACCAGACTTTTATCTAAAACAATAAAAAAAAAATATGCATACAAAAATAACAATTTGTTTTATTTTATTTAAAAATAGTAACAGGCAGGAGTGTTATATTTTATTTCAAAAATAGGCAACAGGCTGTAAGAGGAACCACCAGCAAGTGAGAGTTGCATTATATATGAAACAGATTTTGATTAGTGGAACAATTTTCTACAGCCCCATGGGATTAAACTTATTGAGCATATAATAAACTGTCTTGACAAAGCAAACAAATAATCATAGAAAAAAATTATTACCTAAAAAAAAATCATCGTCTTCATCAGACAATTTACTCACTAACTCATTGGTTCTGAAATGAAATCAGTCATTCAATTAATCAATATACTTGATTGCCATTGGCAATTTGCCATTAGTACATTATAAAATTGCATAAATAATTAGGATGTTTCAATTAATGGAGCTAATGCAATCTAGAATAAATTAGAAGCAATCACAGCAATACTAATCAGTAAAAAATTTAAAATGTATGAAAATTTATTCTAGCTTTTTTCCTGAAATAATCAGTTAATAAAAAAATATCAATTAATACCATATTTAGTACTGAATTTTATAAAATGACAACTTTCACCAGTTCACCTTTCACCAATCATACCTTTGTAAAGAGTAAGAACTTAGCAATACTTCAGCCTAGTAAAACATAATTAATATATACATATAGATATAAATATAAATATATATATATAAATCAAACAATCATAATGCCTAATTACAAGATTTTATCATAGGTATCTTACATAGGTATCATATTACAAGGTTTGAATAATTATTATGCAGAATGTTGCAATTTAATGAACAATACTTTATTTCTTGAGATTCCTTCCAATTCAGCAAACAGATATAATATTGCTTCAGGGACCAAGACTTTAAATGTAAAATCACTATCCTAAATGAAAAAACAAAATTTTAAACTTTTCTTTATTTTAAAATAATATTAAACAACTTAAACAACTTTAAACATAGATAATCAATTTCTTATTTGCTTATATATAACACTTACCTTGAGATTATTCGAGAATTTGCCCAAAGTCAACAATAAGTCATCTTTTTGTTGATTTGTCAATAAGTACATCAAATCTTGGTCCATAAGGTTCCCTTTTATTTTAAAATTAAGTTGAATCTTGTAATTATGTTTTCTTATGTCTATTACGAAATACAACCTTAAATTATCTGCGAAAAGTAAATTTACAAATACTTGATAAAGTTTACAAAAGAAAAACAATAATGTTAACATAATATTGGTAAGATTTAAAATAAAACTTATGTTTTAATTTCATACCAGAACTATATATAATATGTCTATAACTGTATAGCTATAAAGCAATAAATAAAACTTCAATTTTAAAAAGTCTAAAATAACATTACTTAATTACTAAAAAATTTTAAATTAAAAAAATGGCAATTTTTTTTTATTTTTACAAATTTTGACATTATGTTGTAATACTTGTTTGAAGCTATTTTCATTATTAAATTTTCTTAATTAAATCCGAAAGAAATAAACAACTTTTAACAGTAACGGTGACATGAATTACACATACTTGACCCACAAAAATTGACTTTAGCAATGCTGATGATAAAATTTCACAAATTGATTGCTTTGTGAACTTTTGAAAAGCTAAATAATATACACATATATTATTATGCATATATATAGACACACAAACAGACACACACATATTTATATACATACATAATAGATAGTACAAATATAGTGTGACAATGATACCTTTTTCAACTATAACAACTTTTTCTTGATAAGAAATACCACTTATTGAGTCTATTAAATAAAGAAATATATCTATTAAATTTGATTTATATATAATCAAACTAAAGACAAATGACATAAAAAATTGTATACCTGCACATGTATTGCAAATTTTGAGCAGATCATTTTCCCATAATTTATAACATCCAAAATGATATTTATCATTATCAGTAGATTTTTTACACAACACACAATTTACCAATATTTTCTCCATTGAATATATGTAAACTTAATTAAAAATTAATATTATTTCATATATTCGAATATATGAATTAAAACGAAATAAATAAATAGACTTATACTTTAATAATATATATACATATATATATGCTTTAATTATATATATATATATATATATATATATATATATATATATATATATATATATATATACATACATATATATATATATATATATATATATATATATATATATATATATATATATATATATATATATATATATATATATATGTATATATATATATATATATATATGTATATATATATATATATATATGTATATATATATATATGTATCTCTCTCTCTCTCTCTCTCTCTCTCTCTCTATATATATATATATATATATATATATATATATATATATATATATATATATATATATATATATATGTGTGTGTATATATATATATATATCTCTCTCTCTCTATATATATATATATATATTTATATATATATATATATATATATATATATATATATATATATATATATATGTATATCTCTCTCTCTCTCTCTCTCTCTCTCTCTCTCTATATATATATATATATATATATATATATATATATATATATATATATTTATACATATATATTATATATATATATTTATATATATATATATATATATATATATATATATATATATATATATATATATATATATATGTATGTATGTATGTATATATATATATATATATATATATATATATATATATATATATATATATATATATATATATATATATGTATATATATATATATATATATATACAGAGAGAGAGAGAGAGAGAGAGAGAGAGAGAGAGAGAGAGAGAGTATCATTTTCATTTTCAAAATAAGTATTAGAATTAAAATGCTAATATGTATTGTATAAATTTTATTGCATAAACTTATACATTATACTATAAAGTATTACTATAAAAGCAGTAAAAAGCAAACCCTAAAAAACTATTTAATAGATCTATTTTATCTTTATCTATAAATATTTGTTTTATATTGATACTTATAATACTACTTGTAACATACGCGTTTGTATAACCTTGTATATCAAATGAATTTGTTGCTTAGAATATCATATCCCCCATGGTAAGGTTTATTTGAACATCATTGACCATAAGTTATATGGTCAATCATGTCATATGATATGATATATGATATTTAATTTTTTCAATATTATTTAACTCTTTCTAATTTAACTAGGAAATGTATTAGGTATGTCAAAAATTATATTTTCCACTGCAAAAAATCAATAAAATTTTCCAAAAAACTCATTTGTTTGTTATTTCGGACGGCTTAGGTGCACTTCTAAACACTATAATTTTAAATTGCATCTGTGTTTTCAATTTTCTTATGGGGGATACGATATTCTAGGCGGATACGATTTTCTATTACAGGCTGCACGTTGGGATCATGAAAAACACAAATTAGGAGAATCATTTTCCAAAGTTTTGTACGATGAAATGCCAACTGTATCTTTTATTAATATTTTATATATTATAAGATTTATTTGAAAATGTTTGTTTGCATGTGCTTTTTGTTAATAGATTTTTAGTAACAAAAAATTTAAAGATAGTATTAAATTTTTTTCGCTATGAAGCATAATTTTTTATAGTTTAGCATTTACATGCATTGAAAGTACTTATCTAAGTCTTTTTTTCGCGCTTTTATTTTTTTTTAATTAAACATAAAAAAATTGTTTATACAAAGTGTGGTCTTTAACCCAACAAGATACTTGTTTGATTAAAGGACATGCTTTTTCTTCTCCTCTATCCTCTATATATTTTTTTTAAAAAAATAATTTTACATGCTTGTGTAAAAAAAAAAAATTCATGCGTGTAAGCTATATTTTTATCTAAATTTATAGTAATTTATTTTATATTTTATGTTGTGTTTTGTATTTTTATACATCTTATATTTATGTATGTATATTATATTTATTTTTTTTTGAACGGAATGGGTAACTATTGCTAGTTACTATGCTATACACGCTTATACAATCAATATCTTTGCATACAATAGTAACAATATAGTTTTATTGTTTGCATAATATTGTTTGCAATATAGTTTGCAAATAATATCATGCAATTATTATTTTTGGTATAAAAAAATATTACTTTAGTTCTAGATAAGAAGACCGCATGGGTAAAACCACTGATGTCACTTTTTGAAAATTGTAGGTTTTAGATATTTTTATGATATTGATAAGTACTAAGCTATTTTAATTTAAAATTCATAACAAAAAAACAGTGTTATAAAGTTCTGTGGTCATTACAAAAAAAGGGCAGCTTTGAAACAACAACTGGTGTTCAATGTTTGCTGGGTAAAAACCATAGTGGTCAATGTTCTTTATAACTACACCAATAATGGTGAAAGGATAAGTTACACAACTTTAATATTAAAAAAAAATATGTTGGATGATGTAGACAACATTACGTTCACAGAAAAACATTAAAGGAGCAAAAAGAGAGAATTTTTTTAAGATCTAAGATTGAAAAAGCATGTGACGGGAATATCATGTAACTGTTAATCTAAAGTGCTTTGAAATTACAACAGGAGATGACAGAATAGATATAATATATTATTTCAACAATTTAAAAATAATGATTAGCCGGATTCGGATAAATCTTCCCTAATTTTTTTATAGACAAAATTATTAACAGAACAATCTTAACTCCTTAGTTATTCTTATAAGTGTGACCTGAACATTTTTAGAGATTTTATACACAAACCAATTGGTGTGTGTATATTTTATTTGACAGAAAATTGCGTAAGGGAGATTAAGAAATTCTTTCATTCACAGGTATGTTAAAATGAATAATTCAATTTTAAGTACTATAATAATTTCATATATAATAAGGATTTTACATTAGAAGTTATTAAACTTTTCCAATATTATATATAATATATATATATATATATATATATATATATATATATATATATATATATATATATATATATATATATATATATATATATATATATATATATATATATATATATACATAAACACACACAAACACACACATATATATATATGTATACACACATATATATAGGGGGAGACCAGGGCCTCTTCCAACAGGGGTAAGTTGCAACAATGCGGTTTAAAGAATGGTTTTTGTATATTTTTTCTAAATTTTTCTTAAATAATATAACTATAACTTTAACGCGTCAGCTGTAAAAAGCTTACAGTTATTCAATAAAAATTTCAAAAGTTATTGGTATTTTTTTTTTTT
>NC_088927.1:10862500-11112500 GCF_038396675.1 Hydra vulgaris
TCATAAGTTTTTCGATCTGAATTTTTTTATCAAAATGAAGGAGTGGGGGGGGGTGGGTGACATCCGGTTACATACATCTGGGTAAGTTGTAATTGTATATTGTAGTGTGTCACCATTTACATTTAACAAAATAAGTGCTCTAAAAGGTTACAAGTTAGTGAAGTTTATGAGTTGATGAATTAACAACGGAAAAAATCACACATGTACAAAATGTCTTGTCTTTGAATGAACACTGTGAAAAAAAATGAATTTGAATGAACACTGTGAAAAAAAATGAATGTTGCGTTAGGACTAAAATGTCATAAAAATTTACTATTAATTAAATACATTATCAATAAACAGATTTTTGATTTGTCTGAACAATAAACTTTATTTTTCTCAAAATGACAAAAATGTGACATCGATAAACCGCAGATGTCAAATTTATTAACGGGATTTACCCGTGAAAAAATGTGACATCTGCCTACATTAGATAATCGTATATTTTCAGAAAAAAATTAAAATGATAGCATACTCAAAAATTTTCAATACAAATCAGTTTAAATAAATTCATATTTGTTTAACGTTGAATACTTTAAAAACAAAATTTTAATTAAAAAATAATCGTTTGTGTGTGTGTTAATACAATCTTTTTTATTTATTGTTTTTAGAATCAATTATTAAGCACATGAATACTTCAATTTTGTTCCGAAAATTTCATTTTTAAAGGATCAAAAACTAGACATTTTGAACAGCATTGTTCAAAATGTGTAGATATAGGCAATGGTTCAAAGTTTCATTACCAGGTTTAAAGAACAGATATTTACAAAGTTTGTTTACAAAATTTACGTATAACATTAAGACGCATCTTTTATTTTTTGTAATATATTTGGCTTTACTTCTTAAAGAGAGCGTATATAATGTACTATGACCTTATAATATGTTGTCGTGTGACTTGTGAATGCTGTCATATTGTAAAAGCTTAACAGTTTTTAAGTAGCGCGTTGTTATATAATGTATATAATATATAATAAACTTATAATTAGAAGAAAACCTTTTCCATAGTTATTTCATTTCATTAATATATTTTATCTAGTTGAAACCTAAAAAAGTATAAAAATATATATGTTTGGCAGAAAATATTTGGTAATAATATATATATATATATATATATATATATATATATATATATATATATATATATATATACTATATATATATATATATATATATATATATATATATATATATATATATATATATATATATATATATATATATATATATATATATAGTATATATATATAGTATATATATATAGTATATATATATATACTATATATATATATAGTATATATATACTATATATATATATATATATATAGTATATATATATATATAGTATATATATATATATATATATATATATATATATATATATATATATATATATATATATATATAGTTTTTATTTTTTAACTTATTGTAGAGTATTAATGAATTGTTTTCTTTTTTTGCTGTGCAAAGTAAAGTTTATAGAAACATCAGGCATATTTAGAATACCTAAGACATAATTTAAAAGGATTTTTTTTCTTATTTAAATGTATTTTTTTTTTTCTTGTATAAAGAAACTTATTTCATAAATATGGTTTTGTTAAAAAAAATATCCTACAGTAATAGTGTTGTTGTCTCAATGTTTCACCAAAAAATAATTATAACTGGAAATAAAGTCACAGGTGTGGGTAAATGGCCTCAGTATAATTGCTTTATTTTCTCCATCTGTGCAGGGTCGACTACACCGGCCTCCCTTTTTTTTTTTCAGAAAATTCAAGATATAGAGAATATTTTTTAGAAGGTGCGTCTGCAAGATCGAAAACTGTAGAAGTTGAGTTTAATTGACGCTGAGTGACCGCAAAGTTAACTATGACCACATCTTTAAACTTCAACCAATGCAATAGTGGTCGAAATCGTATTGTTATTCTTGTGAATTGTCTCTCGTTCTTTCAACTGATTTCAATTCGGCTCAAGATAAACTCGAGCAAGTTCATAAAGAGCCATGAAACACATATATACCATAAAGCACTTACCCAACACTCAGTGACTACCGAGACTAAACCTGACAATACTAGTCAAACGACCAGCAATTTTCCTCTTGCTGGTCGTTTGGCTAGCGTCGTCAGGTTTAGTCTTGATAGTCGCTGAGTGTTGTGTAAGTGGTTTATGGTAGAGGTGTGTTTCATGGCTCTTTATGAACTTGCTCGAGTTTATCTTGAGCTAAATTGAAATCAGTTGAAAGAATGAGAGACAATTCACAAGACTACAATACATACGATTTCAACCATTATCACATCGGTTGAAGTTTTACTGAGTTGTAGTTAATCAAAGTATATTTAAGAACAACTATGAAGCAATGATATCTATCAAACGAGATATCGTCCAGTCTTTGCATTAATCACAATTAATTCAAGACTTTGCTGCCATCAAAGCACGGATTTTATTCTATTCACGTTTTGTTGAACGGTAATAGAATAAAATCCTTTTTTTATTTTTTAGCGCCTCTTATTACCAAAGGTCGACTAATATAAAAGATGGTCGTTAAAGGAACGTATAGTGATGTTGATTCGTTATATTTTTTTAATTAATACTTAAAATTATTATTCCGTCAAGAGTTGAAAACTCGTCGAACGTTGAGATATGCGTAGAGATTGAGTCGTAGCTGGCTTACTCTATATCAAACGTTTCATTGAGGGGTTAGAGGAACAGTTGATTCATGTTTCACTAGTTTCTTGGCCAAAAAGAGCTATACTTCCTTCAATGAAATAGTGTGCCTGTCTTAACCCAAGACCAGGGCGACGAAAACCATGGGGGACTTTTTTAAAAAATTTTATTTCCCTATTTTTTATAATTTCCTAGATATAGTGGAAACTGACGATTGTGCCCCTCCACTTCGAAATCTGTGTCGTCGGCCCTGAAGAGAATCTTTTGACAAACATCATTTGACATCAAATGATAAATATTATTTGGAAGAAAAAAATCGAACAGTCAGATCAGGTAAATTTTTTTATATTATTAAATTAAATCTCAATTAAAAAATTTATTACGTTAGTTAAAACTGTGAGATTTTAAAAATACTTAACATGTCCGAAAGATAAAAAAGCGCTTGGAGAACCGGGGCATCGAGGTAACCGGGGTATGCGAGAGGTACGGGGTATCGAGTAACCGGGGCATGCGAGAGGTACGGGGGTACCTCTCGCATGCTAAGCGAGCGCTCTACCACTTGAGCTAGTTCCCCGTGACAACGTTTGTAAAAATATTTATTATAAACTTTTTTTAAGAAAAATAATTTATTATAAATATTATTGGTGAAAAGTTATTTGAATATTCATATCTTAACATAAATCAGGGTTGACAAAACGGGTTTCGAAGTAGATAGGCAAAATCGTCAATTTCTAAACGAAGTCCTCTATATCTATAAATTTCTTTAAAAAAAAATTATTTAGAAAAAAAATGGGGCGCCAGTGCCTCTTTCCTCCTCCTCCCTCGAATCGTTGGCGCTGTAATTACAGCGCCAAGATTTCGAGGGAGGAGGAGGAAAGAGGCAATTTTACGTAATTTAACAAATTTACGTAAATTAACATTTTTTCGAATTTTTTTTTTAATACCGTAAAATCGCCTAAGCTCGTACACTTAAGCTTTGAACATTTATTTATCACGCATAAATAAAAAAATTTTAATTTTTTTTTCCTGAACATACAGAAAATTATAATGATAATTGATATTGTAAAAATAAAAAAATGAAAAATAAAAATTAGTACTCAATATTTAGTTTAAAATGAAAACATCTACTTTGACCGAACTTTCAATACCATTTCATAAGTTCGGCCGCTATATAAATACTAATAACGTTAAGTTTGTGATTAATCTAAATAATAATCACAAACGTCACAAATAATGAAAACTAGTTTATAAATGTTGTTTCATTGTAAAATGATGATATAAGTTCACGTAATACCAGTAAGCTAAGGATCAAAAAAAAAAGCCTTTTGGGGCACCAAAGAAAACAAAAAAAAGTGCATAAAAAAAAAGGCCTTTTAAATATTAGTAGTAGTATTTTTAATTTTTATTGTAATTAGTCAACTATTTTATTACTTTGGCCATTATTACATTTGTTATGCCACTGGTTAAAAAAATTGAAAATATATTTTACAATCAATTTACAAAGGCTTTTTCAATTAACAAAAAAACGCTAAATTTCTTTAAATGAGCTTTGTATGTTAATTGGCAATTCTTGCACGCATCGTTCATCATAGTAGAACAGCAAGATCCACACAACCAATCGTCGATCCGGATTCGCAACGCATCCATAATTGTCTTTGAGCTGTAATTTTATCTCATAAAAATGTCACAAGCTTGGTTTTTTTTAGAACTCAAAAAACCGTCAGTTAATTTTGAAATTATGAACAAATTTTCTATTCGAATAAAATACCATGGTGTGTATCCATTATAAAAATGTCAAAATTTACTGGTAAATTTACAGGTAAAGTGACCGGTAAATTTTACACTCGCAACACTTATCAACATTTCACAATATTACTGCTAATTGTCTCCTTCGTTGTTTATCCGTGAATGACCGAAGAGTATTTCAAAATTTTACTAATTTCTATAATAATTTTCAAAAATTAATACTTTTTTTTTGTAAATATAATTAATTTGGTGATTCTTAATAATACTAAGATTAAATATTTATTTTAATAATTTCCTTTAAAATATTTATTTTAATAATTTCCTTTATTTAGATTTAATAGTATGCATTTTTTCAAATTGATGTTTTGCTAAAGAATTATTTCAGCAGGTTGCATATAAACATTTTTTTTATTATAGTTTCATATTTACGAACTAATTACAAATATTATTTGAGAAATAAAAATTTGTGCAATTTGAGTTTTGCGTACTTTTTTTATATTTTTTTCTTAAATGACCGAAGTTACATGGTGACCGAACTTAGGCGATTTTACGGTATAGAAAACTATATTATTATTTTATTTTCACAATATAAGTTAACAAAAATTTAAATAAAAATATTTTAAAAAAACTTTAAATTAAAGAAGTCAGTAAACTTTAAATAAATAAATTTTCAATAATATTTTTTGTTTTATAATGTTGTCAAAAAGTTCAGGATAATTTCAATAATTTTTGAGCTGGTCCTTTATCTGATCGTGGAGTAAAAAATTTACATACATAGTTTAAAAAAATATATTCGGAAGAATATTTCCACGTTGTTGCAGCATTTCGAGGTTGTAAAACTCTGAAGCCGAGTTTTTTTAAAGAGATAAAATGAATGTATTTTTTTTTTAATGTTTTTTTATTGTAGACAAATTTTATTCATTCATCGCTTAACTAATTTATTGAATGAATTATTTATTGAATTTTTTTTTAAATATTTTTTCTAACAATCACAGTCTTGCCTAAACGTAAAAAAAAACGAATGTTTTAACGATTTAATAGAGTAAAACCGGGTCAAATAGCACACCATATCATTACGCACACCGATCGAAGTTATAAAATAAAAACGGATAAGGCTATGAAAAAAAGAAAAATAGGTTCAAATACAGAGCTATCTCCTATATTCGAATTGATAAAATTATATGCCGATTCAACAAACCAATTATTATATTATTTTTCAATATAACCATCACTCACTCAATTCAATTTAACTCACTCACTTTAACATGTCAACTAAAAAAGCAAAAGTATACTATCCGCATTAACTGATATAAAAAAAAATAAAACATCACTGAGAAAAGCATTCAAACATGGCGTTCCAGTCTCAACGCTCAAAGATCGCAAAAATAACAACAGCAAAGGCTTCCATGGCTCAGGTACAACAACGGCACTCTCAAATGAAACAGAAAGATTGGTGGTGCATGCGTTCCAATTACTTGGTAATTGGGGTATGGTTTAACCTGAAATGAAATCCTAAAATTTGTATAAGGCTTCCTAAAACTCGAAGATCAATTACACTTATTCAAAAATGGCAAGCCTGGTAAAGACTGGTTTTATACAATGGATCCATTCGGAATTCCGTTTCGTCGGACTTTTCTCGGTTTTTCGGAGTTTTGGAGTATGAGAGATATCGAGAAACTTCGACGGAACTTCGACAAATTTTTTAGAAAATATTAATTTTTACTCGTAAAGTAATTAAATTCTTATTTTATTTCTCTGCTGCTTTTACAATAGTTCTTGTTGTTTTCAAAATGTTAGTGTTCTCTTTGTTCAATAACCACTGCTGTTTCACTCAATATATGGGGCATAGGGCAGTGCTAAAAAAAGTCAATTAGATCCTCTTTATCAGCAACAGAAGCATCCAGCACGACTAATAAATTTTAAAGATCGTTTTACTCATGCAAAACCACTTTTATTCAAAATGAGTATTCTTAATATATACCAACTAAATGTTTTTAACACTCTTTGCTTTATATTTAAATGTAAGATAAACTTAGCTCCAATACCTTTTCAAAATTTATATGCAATAAAGCCCAAAAACAAATATGATCTAAGAAATGACAATTTTATTTATCAACATTATTCGCATACAAATTTTGGAAGGTCTCTTATATCTTATCGCGGAGCTTATTTGTGGAACCAAATAGTTTTAAAAAATTTTGATTTTTTCCAAAGTTGGAATTTTTCTTCTTTCAAAAACAAACTGAAAAAAGTTATTTTCTCAATAGAAAATATTTTCGAGTTCTTCTGATCTCGTTTCTCTTTTATAAGTGTTTCTAAATGTAATTTAAAATATTTGTTTTTATTCTTTATTGTTTTTTTAATCGGTATTTTATTTGTATGAAGGTTTTCATTAAAACGGTATTTACAAATTTAAAATATTTGATTTTATTTTTTATTGTTTTGTTAAACGGTGTTTTATAATTAAGGTTATTTTATTTGTATGACGGTTTTCTTAAACGGTATTTACTTTTTATATTATATTTTTTTGAAATAATTGGTTTATAATTTTTGTATTGTTAAACGGTTCTCGGTGACAGGATCTTATGATCCTCTTCGAGTTTCCGTGTTCTTCATATATTATGTACCAACGACACTTTTACCAGAGAAAAAAAAAAAAAAAAAATATATATATATATATATATATATATATATATATATATATATATATATATATATAAAAACGAGCGTGACGTCATGAGTTTATCAAAAAAAAAAGTATTTCCGCATAAAAAGTATAAAAATTCACAAACTTTAAATTAATAGTAACTTTTTTATATAAATGCTTTCATCTTGCAATTAAAAAAATATAAAAGATCTATCTTTCCTTGTTAAATAAATATTTACATTAATTGGTATAAAAATAAATATTGCCAAAATATTTTTAATAATAATTTAGAACCACTTTTCTAATTTTTGCATATTTTCCGGAAAACATGAGTTGGGCCAACTAAAGTTTCATAACATAGCTTTGTGCTTGATATTCGAAATTTGGAACACTTTTTTTTTTTTTTTTTTTTTTAGATTATTCACCTCCCCAAGGCCCGAGGGGGGCCACTACAGTAGAGGAGGATACTCTTTTTTTTTTGTGTTTTTTATTTTTTATTTTTTTTTTTTAGTTGTTATTCGTGGTACAACCCTCTCTCAACTCTTTAACTCCGAAACACGAATCTTGCCGAGCAAGGCCGCTGCGCGGAGAAACTAAGTTGAAACTTAACCCTAAATGTCCATTCTATCAGATTCCTGCGTCACCCTAGAGAATTTTTTACAAAAAGACTGTTTTTAAAGCATTTATATTTTTTAATTGATCGTTTTAAAATGCAAAACGTAACTTTTTGATGGATGACGTAAGTTAATGAAATTTCAACCTTTTATGCAAATGAAAATAAAAAAATTATTTTACGTGCCTTCAGCTATGTTATGAAATATGTTTTCAAAAATGTCATGTTTTACAACTAATCTTGTTAGTTTTAGGCGTACATTTGTGTTGACGTTTTTTTGCGATGACGTAACCTTTATGCGTTACGTCCCAAATTATTTATTAACGAATATTCTCCAAGCAACTGTTTCGGCGAGTCAATTTTGGAAGTATAAAAGTAAACAAAGCTACGCGAAATTTTTCTCTTTGGATTATCAAACTAATATCAGATAAGTTGTTAAATCCACTTTTATCAAGTGCATATATTTGTTAATTAATATTATTTTATTTGTTTTTATTATATTTATCAATAAGTCAATATTATTTTGATAACAATGTATTCAACTGAGAGGGAAAATCTAAAACAACATATTGGATGGAAAAATGGTTGGGAAGATAGGTGTCTCTTTCCTTTTGTTAAGCGATTAATTAGGACAGATAAGATCAGTAACAATGTCATTTCCATTTTAACGACAGTCTTTAAAATAAGAGGTGATTTATTTAGTTTTATGAGTTTTCTTTTGCCAATTGATTTTGATATGCCTAATAATGACGAGTTTGATAAAATGTGCCTAAAGTTAACACGCCAAAAAAAACATTATAATTTCAACAGCATGAACATTTGTAAAAACTCAACAGAACAATTAATTGTAGCCTAATTTCTGCTGCAAATATAGCAAAAAAAAAGGTATGGAGTTAAAAATAATTGGTGATTTCAATCACCCTGAAATACAGTGGACTGCAGCTGGTGGCAGCACTAAGAAAAATGTAACAATGTCGAGCACTGATTTTTTGGAATCTGTCAACACTGCAGCTCTTGCACAGCATGTCACGAAACCTACTTTTGGCAATAATACTCTTGACCTGGTGCTAACTGACTGCCCCTCCAGAATTATAGAACTCAATATTGGCCCATCTCTTGGCATCTCAATCAAAAATAATTTCCATTGCACTCTTATATGGAGTTTCTTGTGTAATGTTAGTTTAAAATATTATTTTTTTAATATATTGATTTTATATATTAGGTAGGTGCCCATTCTGTTCCTATATTCAGAAGTTATTTATACCTATGCAATACCTTCGCTCAGGTTAAGGAATGGAATACTAGTCTTGCATCAAATGTATGTAAATGTATCAAATCTAGCTTTTATATATTAACTTGTGATCAGAGCAACTGGTATGTTGGTTGGGTACGGTCTTGTATGTTTGTGTATTTAATTTAAAAAATGTATTGTCCTTCATTATATGTAACATTATTTTATAAATATATTACATATCCATTCGATGTTTATCACCAGAAGTTAGTTCTACCTTTGCAGTACCTCTGCTCTACATACCTCCTCGCTGGTTAAAGAATGGAATATAAA
Organism: Hydra vulgaris; assembly: GCF_038396675.1. NCBI lineage: Eukaryota > Metazoa > Cnidaria > Hydrozoa > Anthoathecata > Hydridae > Hydra > Hydra vulgaris. Next base: position 10,871,768 of record NC_088927.1, read on the forward strand.
TCTCATATCAAGTTGGTGTAAAATTTTAGTTCAATAAATTAAGAATTTGGAAACGTTATCAAAATTTTGAGTGGAGCAATTGTTTTTCTGGTTTAGCATGAGTATGAATCTGATATCAATTGGATGTACAAAGATAGTTTACTACTTAAAGAACCTATCAGTAAACCAACTGATTATAAAACAGTTTTTAATGGGAATAAAAACAAATTTTCAAAAGATTTCAATTAGCTATTTGTATGTTCAAACACTTTATTTACTGAGAGAAGAGACTATAGATTCAAATGCTATAAAATAATTCTACTACCAAAAGCGAGGTTAATTCAAAAACTTAAACGCAATTTTGGTCATGAGTTATTTTATTAGACTTGGTGAGTGTTTATTTATTAACAACTTAACATCATATTATTAGAACTGTATGCACAGAAAAAAATACATGCTTAAGCTTTAAATGTTTTGACTAAATATTCCAAAATCGAAATCTGGCTTTATTTTGCAATGCAATGAATTTATTGGCTTAGGAAAATAAGTTTTTAAAACAAGAACTCCTAGGTTTAAAAATGTACTCTTTTAACAGCTAATCCCCCTTTTAACTACATTTTTTTTAACTTTGCGAAAAGTGCGGACCTCAATAAAGTCTGTTTTAGCTATCCTTATCCTGTTTTAGCTATCCTTAAACAATTAAGTAAGGTTTTTTTGTTTTTATAATGGTCAAACAATGGGTATATTTGAGAATAACTATCAGAAATAAATTTTTCTAATTTTTTTTTGATAAAAAGTAACATCAAATTACTTGAATTCAGCCAACTTCATCATTTGTCGCGTTTTTTTTAAACTTAAAGAAGTTTTTTTACTAATGCGTTAAATGTCGTAAGATGAAACATTTTATTGGTGTTTTTATTCTTTTTACAAAACAAAATTATCTTTAATATTTTAAAAGTTATAGAAGTTTTAGTAACACCCCTTAAGTCAATATTTTCAAAAAATAACAAGAAGCCGTTAAGCTCGGTTTGAAACAGCCGTGTAACAACACTAATTTACATCGCAAAGCAATTGGCAATGCATAGTGAGCCAGGCGGTGGTGATGAAAAAAACCTCAAAAAAAAGCTTAATAATAGTACTTTTTTAAATCTACTAAAATCAATTGCGGTATAATAAAACATAATGCATAATAAAACACCTTTTTTTTTGTCAAAAAAGCAAGAGTATTTTAATTTTTAAGCAAAGATATAGTAAACAGTTAAACAAAATATTATGCGTATGTGATATTAGGTAATATAATTTAACTATTCAATAGTTTACCTTTACAAAAAAAGCAATTAGTCAAGATTATTATTTATAATATATACAAAAACTGGTCTTAAAATAACGAGGTAAGTTTTTAACATATAATACCTTGATTTTGTACAATTAGTGTCGTATATCGTATGATCAAAAAAATTTAGTCCACCATAAGTCTAATATCCGGCCAGCTGTGCATTGTGGCAAAATTGTGTTACAAAATTTTATCAGTAATAACAAGTAATAATAATTAATGTTTAATTATACTTACCTATTAGAATAAATAACTTAATTAATAACCTAAAATGTGATCACAAAACTTATCACAATTAAAATAAAATTAAAAACAAATATCTGAGGTCATAATCAAATAGATAATTTTTTTTCAAAGAGAAAAATGGTTTTCGGAAGCGTGAAATTACTTTGATTAAGTTGTGGTAAATGATAAGAGAAATACGAAGATTTCAAAAAATGTCAAATGAATCGTATGTCCAAGAAGCAGCACAAACGGCCAAATCGGACACGTCAAAAGTTGCGAGAAAATTGATTTTAAACCATCCAGTTTCAGACTAGTTTTGATTAAGATGTCGTTAAACTATCTTCTTGCCAAGTTGACAACTCTTGATGGATATTCGATTAACTCCATAACTCAATCTGAAACACTATGAATGCTTTTTGAAAATTATGGGCATAGTTTGCCCAATCAGCGTCCGCAGTTTCAGAAAAAATTAAGATGTTATATGCTAAAGCCAACTATAATTTAAGCAAAAGGAGAAAAATTTGGACTAACAGGTGACGAATGGTGTAGTAATAGAGATAGAAGATACTAAAATTTAAATGTTCATCACAACAAAACGTATTGTTTTGGAATGGTGGTACTGCCGAAACATTAAACATTTTGATAATGGAAAAATTTAGAGAATTTGATATAGATAGTGAAGATATTGCAGGTAAAACTACGGATGGCTGTAGGTGGGTGGTAAAATTAGGAACCATATTTAAGTTTCCACATCAGATCTGCCAGATCATTCAATTCATTTAAGTGTTTGTGATTTGATATACGTTAAAAAAGGTTGTCGCAAAACTGTGAACAAAGAAACTGAATTGGATATTGAAACGGAAACTGATGGAGAGACTGAAGGAGAGTTTCTTATTGACTATTTGGAGATTGAATATGAAGAAAATATCGAAAAAAGTCTACAGAAACTTCGAATACTAATTAAGTTTTTGATATATCCATCGTTTCGATATAAAGTTCTTAAAAGAAAAATAAACGAAATTTACGGATAAAAATGACAAAGGACTATTGCTTGACAACCGCACTAGACGGAACAATGTTTTTCAGATGATTAAAAGATTTTTGGATTGCTTAGAAGCTGTAAATAAAAACACTTGAAAAACTAAACTCCTTAAATATGTTAGATGAAATTGACTTGGATTTCTTAAAATTGCTGTCTGACTTATTGGAAGTCATTGCTGACGCTGCAGTTCGCTTGGAAAAACCAAATACAACAATTTTGGAGTGTGACATTGTTATGGAAACATTAGTAAGGAAATTGAAGGTTGTAGAAACTGACATCAGTTCAAATTTTGCAGAGGCGTTAATCTCCAGATAAGAAAATCGTAAAAACATTATGTTGGTATCATTGAGTCGTTATTTGCACAATCTCGATTTTTTTTAAATAAAAACCACACATTTTTTTACGCTTCCAAAAAAGATATTAAAGTTTATGCTGCAAAATTATTTGATCAACTTGTTGCAACAAAAGAAAATAGGCTCCATATGTATGTATATGTAAAGTATTAAAGTGGCCAACATACGAGTTGGGTATAGACGCATATACTTAGCTAATGATGAGTTTAACAAGGCTGTGGCTTTGTGTAACTTATTTAACTTTCTAAGCACTTAACTTTTGTAATTCTTACAAAAATAATTTAATTTTTTAAATTACAATGCTTTGAAAAATAATTTAATTTTTTTAAATACAATGCTTAGAAAAATGGGTAATGTTGCAGAATAGTGGCGTAAAATAATTTTATTTTTTCGCTTGTTGTGAGACTTGCTCAAAGTGGTGACTTTTTAATATAAACATACGGAGTATTTTAATATCTTTTTTAGATTTTTTTTTTAAAGTTTCTTTTCTATTATTTGATAGACTGCCTGCCCTAACCAAACCCTCCGTCGATGTAGTGGCATCTCTTTGTAGCAGCAGGCTATAAGATAGTCGATGTAGCAGCACTTCCTTGTAGCAGCAGGCTATAAGATAGTCGATGTATGTACTGAAGCCAATTAATGTCTATATTAAAAAGTCACCACTTTGAGCAAGTCTCACAACAAGCGAAAAAATAAAATTATTTTACGCCACTATTCTGCAACATTACCGAAAAATGAATTGATTTTTTTACGTACCATGTTAAGAAAAAATAATGTAACTTTTTTATATTATTTTTCTAAGCATTAAAAAAGTTAAATTGTTTTTTCTAAGCATTGTAATTAAAAAAAATTATATAACACTTTTAATATTTTAATCTTTTCAAAAAACATTTTCAGTTGTTTATAAAATACGGCTAAAACTATATCAAACTTAGGTTTGAAATATGTTAGTGTATAAAGGATACACACCATTTATCTGAATTAAAAGATTCTGTTTAACATGCATTTGCAATGTTTTAGTCAAATTGACCATAATTTATTGAATTTTTCTATTTCTTTTAAGAAATCTTTTTACACAAAGAAATATCATAGTCACTTTCTTCTAAATAATTTTAAATTGTTTAGAATAAAGTGTTTTTTAAATTAATTGAGTGCTTTTAAGTTTTTCTTGAATGTTAACTTTTCTATAGGAATTAATTTTCTAAATTTTTTTATTATACCAGATTTTTTATTGTCTTTGATGCCAACAGTTTGTGTGATTTGCTGTTTTGAAATCTTCTTTTTGTCGCTTTCTTCAAAAAAATCCAACTTTTTGTTGTTTGATTTTGGTGATGTGTCATAATCATTTTTGAAAAAATAGATTTAGTCATTTCTAAATTAACCTTTTACTACAGCTTGTGGTCCAGCTTACATTTCTGTCATCTTACATAATATTACAAAACTGTTCACCAGGACTCTCTTAAATTCTCTTTATACTATTATTTAATTTTAACTGCTATCTAGAATAGCATAAATACTTGACTTAATTTTGTTTTTCTGGCATCTGTAGTTATTTTTAATTTTGAAAATTTCTAGAGAACGCTCTGGCTAATATCCAATCAGACGTCTTAGTATCTGGGAGAGTTATTGAAATTATTAAATCTTATTTTTTTTCTAACTGCAGTAATAAAATTAATCTTAAAGGCCATCACTCTTCTTCATTTCTAATCATTTTTGGGGTACCACAAAGTTCTGATCTTCAGGAAGATCATTACTCAATTGCAAGTAATAATCTTCCTAGCATTCTTACATCTAAAGTTCTTCTATTTGTTGATGACTCAACCTTTTTTAAAAATCTGAAATTGAAAAAAAATAAAAAATCAAACTCTTGTCTTGACAAAAGGTCTTTACTTTTTGATCATTTAGAACAGGTAGTCTATTTTAAATCTGATTTCTTTTCTGTAACAGCTTGGTGCTTGCAGTGGCTTGTGAGTTCACCAAAAGACCTTCACCAAAACTCAGTTACTGCTAATAACTATTGCAATATTTTTAACATTCCTACATTGATGAATAGCAACCCTCTCACTGAGTCCTCTTCTTTAAGTCTTCTTAGATTATAGATCACTACTGACAACTGATGGAAACTATATATACAATCCATTGCTAAGTTAACATCTACTTCTCTCTATCGTATTCACCTTTTCCTTTTTTTTCTGATTCCATTCTCTATCTATAAATCTCTTATTTGTCCATGTAGGGAATACAAATGTCATACTTTAATGATGCTTGTATTATTTTAGCTATTGTTAAAAAATGCATAGTAAATGTTATATCTGCTTTACTTTTCAAGCCTCGGCAACTGTCCCAATGTCATAAGGTTGCATCTCTGTCTATTTTCTACAAGTAATCATAATCAGTGCTTAACTGAGGTATCATCTCCAGTTCATTCTTGCTTCACTTGTCACTCAGCCAAGTTGCAACCTTTTACTGTATCTATCCTTTCATGTTCTAAAAACTTTTATGAATCTAATTTTTTCCTTGCTTATCAATGCCTTTGAACTTTCTCCCGTACTTGCTCTTTAGCATTGTTCTTTGTTTTTAGCGGTTGCTTGCAGCCTTGTTTTGAAGAGAATTAGTTAAAAAAAAAAAAACTGCCAAAATGAGGAGTATCTGAAAATTGGGTGCTGAAGAGACCATTAGGTCTTATGTTGTGCCATGCAAACAAAATCTTTTTTTATTTAAGTGTACTTGTCTTAAAATAGCAATCTCAACCTTTCTAATGTTGCGAATCCTTAATAGCATTTGCCAAATTGTAGCGACCACAACAATAAAATTATTAACTCCTAAATCAGTTAATAAGGTTGCTCCTAAATTATTGCATTTTTACAGTTAACTATTATGTTTTTTGACTTCAAAAAATCTGATTTTATTTATAAACTTTATAGGCGCCAATTTTTTGTTACAAATTTTTTTTTAATTGATGGGTAAATTGATTTTATATAATGACAAATTCAGACAACCCCCGTTCGGGTCACAGCCCATGGATCGGGAACTGCTGTCTTAGATGAAAAACTTTTTTTATTTAAGAGTTTAGTCATAAATAGGGTAAATGGTAAAATCTAATAAAGTAAAATTTTGATAAAGTAAAGTTTTAATAAAGCATTGAGGGTCTTTTAATACACCTTAGGGTGTTTTAAAAGACCCTCAATACATCTTAGTTTTTTAGTAACATCTTAGTTTTTTCAACTTTGAGCTATAGTTCAGTATATAAAAAAAACTTTGTAATAGTTAAAAATGTGTGTTTTTGTCAAACTCTCCCAAGTATAAATTAAAATTTTCTTTATATTAAAAAACTATTCCTATCTACACAAGACTCCTATTATCCAACTTTCCTTGACAGTTTATAGTCAGTTTGCTGAACAGTGTGAAGAGTATGTTCTAAATTTAAACCTACATGAAATGGATTTAAAGGTGTAGAATAGTATACTCATTATTTGAGTATACTATTCTACACAAAGGTGTAGAATAGTATACTCATTAGAGAGTGAATCTGTAATTAGTTTTAATTGCAGAAGAGTCTTTAACCAACAATAACTTACTGTCAGACAATCAATATGGTTTTTGATCTTCTTCCTCTACAGCTGACTTGCTAACTAATATGACTGAAAGATTTTATCGTGCATTAGATCGAAATGGAGAAGCAAAGGCTATATCTTGACATATCTGTTGCTTCGTTATGTTTTTTGATTAATACTTAAAATTGTTTTTCCGTCAAGAGTCGAATGCAAGTCGAACGTTGCGATATGCGTGGAGATTGAGTCGCAGTCGGTTTTGCTTCATATCAAACGTTTTATTAAGGGGTTAGAGACACAGTTGATTCATGTTTAACAAGTTTCTTGGCCAAAAATTCCTATACTTCCTTCAATGAAACAGTGTGCCTGTTCTATGGCTGTGAAGCCAAGACCTGGGGCAACGAAACCAGGGGGGGGGAGAGGGCAGGGCGGCACTGGCCCTCCACATTTTTTCTAATAGATCTAATTTTTTTCTAAACCCTTGGATATAGACAAAATTGACAACTGTGCCAATCCACTTCGACACCCGTATCGTTGGCCCTGATATTTAAATAATTTATGAATTTAAACGTGTAAATAAAGAAAACTATTTTGAGATCAAAGGAGCAAGATGATAAGATGTATTGTCTTCTGCTTGCTCCTGTTAGCATTTAAGAATATATTTTGTTTTTACAAGCACATTGTAAAGTTATTCGTACATTGATGAAATATACATTTTAAAAAAGCAAAAAATAAATAACACCTTATCACTATAACAAAACAATTCAAACCTGGAATTGACTGAGCTAACGTTTGTCCAGTGATTGATGGAGACTGAGAAAACCATAATCAAACGTCCTAACGTTGATATAGAAGATAATATTGCGGTAACTATAAATCAGTCATTTGAATTCTGGAATATCAGAGAACAAAGAATGATATTTATAAACTTGATAGAAAAAGGTATGCGAAAAAAATCTCAATTAGTCTTCAGACTAATTGAATTATTAGTTTTGAACTGTTAGTTTTATACACTTTGTTTTTTACCTTTGGGTGGTTCAAACAATTTGAGTCGTAAAAAGAATAAATAATATTGAGTTTACTCATCTGAAAAACTTCGCTTTTAATCAGATATAAAATTGATATCAAAGGTGTGTTGGGGCATATTTAAAATTTACTGGGCCCGGTTTAAAAATATATTTTCTATGTTCATGCCTAATTTCATCGAAAAAGATTATGTAGCAGATACCTAATTGTTTGGAGCAAAACATGTACCTAAATTAAAATAATTTGAATAAAATTAAGTTTTGCGCAAATAACAACAAAGTTCTGTAACAAAACTACCGTTAGCCGAATGTTACAAAAGTCATGTTCGGCTAGCCGTAAAACTGGTTGCACTTTTATTAAGCGGTCATTGTACAGTTACCCCACAATAATGGACCACTTAAGCCTTTTTTATAGTTTGAATGTATTTTTAGTGGACATTTAAGAAGGATATATTATTTTGTAAAAACAATAAACTTATTGCAAAATGTTATAAAAAACACAATTAAGGATTTTCAATCAGAATTGACACAATTATGGATCAAAAATTTTAGACGAATATTTTATTCTAAATTTCTGTTTTAAACTGTTAAACAGTGAAAATTTAGTTTTAAGCAAACTTCTTTCACTTTTTTTTGCCTTTTCTTATTCTTTTTAAAGTTTTGATGTCTCTCGTTGAATTTTTCGATTCTATTTTTCTTCTTCCTTCACTTTTTTCTCTTTATCCATTTTCTGAAATCATTCCAACCATTTACCGTTTGTTGCAACAGTTAGAACATGTTTAGATTTACGTTTTCGTGAATTTTCATGTGGCATTTCTCTTGGCCAAACAAACCAGTCCATCATGGGATCAAGACTTTCCGTTTTTGAATTTTTTTTAGGCTGTTTTCAAACATTTTTGCAGAATTATTTTGTAACACTGTGTCGATTTATCATCAAATTTTTTCCTGACATGCACTTTTTTAAACTTATGGCTGAGTATACAGTAGTCCCTTACCTTTGTCTTCTACAGGTTTTTATAGATTGAAAAGCATTGTATCCGTTATAGGTTCATGCCAAAAATCTTTATAATAGCTGTGAGGTAAATTCTAACTCTAGCAACTGCAATTTATCTCAAAATGGGGTCCTTGGAACTTTGAGCACGAAGTCTATAGTTTCCAAAACCGGTTAATCTTTCTGGAAATAGGCTGGAATACGTATCAAATCTATTTCATTAAAATTCATTGGTTACAAACCACATCTTTGAAGCCATTTTTGATACCAATTGACGAATTTGTGAAATTATCAACGCCCGATGTTAGAAATTGTCCATAATTTTGTTTCCCCTTCTTGCTTGTGGGTCCTAATTCTTAAAACTCTCCAACACTTTGTACCCATTTTGTTTTAATGGTCCAAAAAAACTACGACTCAATGGCTACAAGATTCTGGTTGCGTTCGGTAAGAGATAGATGAGAATAAAACCGTTTAGCTTGCAATATTTGGCAGTCTTGATGTTTAAATGGCTTTTATAACCATCAACAAAAATTATGACGGATCTTTTAACAATTTTTTTGTCAAGCCAATTGATATATACTTATAAAATATTTTAGAGGTTTGCCAGCACTCATCGGAGAATTTCTACAACTATTATGATGGTGTATTCACTTTTTTTTTTCTTTTTTTTTTTTAAATTCACCTTCCCAAGGCCGAGAAGGCCATTTCAGATGAGGAGGCTACTTGTGGTAATAACCCTCTTTCAACTCTATAACTCCCGAATATGAACCTTGACAAACAAGGTCGCTGCGCAAATAAACAAGTTGAGACATGGCCAGATCTCTCGTAATATGACGTCTTGGGTAAATAATCATTGGTGGAACCATTTTTCTTATAAGCTGTGCAGCTTAAAAGAGTTGTATTCGCCTCCTTATTGTAATTATTTGCATTAAAGTACACGTTTTTTGATTCAGCAGCGTAGAGAGCAATAATTTTTAGTTGAACGACTTTAAATTCGTCAAAGTTCACAATTTGGTCAGGGTTGTCAAATTTGTTGGTAATAATATTCATTCAGTATGATTTGCCTAACAGAAACTTGGTGTTCTGATGAATCAATCCAAAATAACTCTAACTTTCAAATTCCAAATTATAGATTATTATCTTCTGAAAGGAAAGCATACAAAAAAGGAGGAGGGATTGCAACTTATGTTCGGAATGATCAGGTGATAAAAGTAAGAAAAAATCACTCCATTTTTAACCCCGATAGTGAGATCTTTACAACAGAGATCATCAACTCCAAATTTAAAAATATTATAGTCTCTACCTGTTATAGACCACCTGAAGGTAATATTAAAAAATGTTCTAATTATCTAGAAGAAATTTTTCATAAAATCAATAAAGAGCAAAAAAAAATTGTTTTGTATCGGGGACATAAACATAGATTGTTTAAAATACAAAGAGTGTCCGATTACTAAATTATTTTTTGATATCATGTTTCAACATTGTATTTTACCAATTATTAATAAACTCACACGGGTAACCTCGAATTCTATTTCTGCTATAGATAACATATTAACAAACTCACTTCTAGATACCTCCTTAAAAGCAGGAATAATAAAAATTGATATAACAGATCATTTTCCAATTTACTTTACAATAAAACATGATACAAAAATAAATAATAACTCGAAAAAAAAAATTTATAAAAGAAAAATAAATAAAAACTCTATTAAATGTTTTAAAGACGCACTATCGGCAGTAGATTGGGTTAAAGTGTATCAAGAATGTAACCTTGGGAACACAAACTCTGCATATAATACTTTCACAGATATTTTTTTAAAACACTATAATAATCATTTTCCAATCAAAGAAAAAGAAATCAAAATAAAACATTTGAGCTGTCCATGGATCACCAGCGAAATCAAAAAAACTTCAAAAACTAAACAAAAACTATATGTTAAATATTTGAAAAACAGAAATGAAGAAAATCTATCTACTTATAAACAATATAAAAATCTTTTCAAAAAAATCAGAAAACATTCTAAAAAAGTTTATTATTCTAAATTACTTCAAAACACAAATGGAGATACCAAAAAAACATAGAACATCATGAAAGAAATAATGGGAAAAAAGTATACAAAAACAAACAGCTTACCAGATAGAATTATTATAAATGAAACAGAACACAACAATAAGAACTCTATTGCCGAACAATTCAACAGTTTCATCGCAAATATTGGCCCTAACATGGCGTCTAAAATTCAAACCGCAAATAATTCCTTTAAAAACTATTTTACTGATCTAAATAGCAAACTAACTTTCAACGGATTAAGCTATGAAGAACTCGAAAATGCAAAAAACTCTTTAAAAATCAACAAAGCACCAGGAATTGATGATATTTGTAGCAATATTGTAATGAGTATCTTTTCGATATTAAAAAAATATCGAAAAGATACTCATTCGAAATATTTAAATCTTCAATTACAACAGGAACTATCTCAGAAAAAATAAAAATTGCAAAAATTGTACCAACATATAAAACTGGAGAACCATACTTACTAAAACAATTATAGACCAATCTCAATTCTTCCTGTATTCTCAAAACTCCTCGAACGAATAATTTATAATAAATTATACCAATATATAACAAACAACAACATCTTAAATGCAAAACAATTCGGCTTTCAAAAGCAACAAGCAACCGAACATGCAATCGTAGATCTTGTAAATAGCATCAATTACTCATTTGTTAATAAAGAGTTTGTTCTAGGAATCTTTATAGATTTATCGAAAGCATTCGAAACTGTTGATCATGCTATCCTGCTCAACAAATTGGAAAAATATGGCGTTAAAAATGTTGCATTACTCTTGTTTAAAATTTTTTTGCTAAACAGACAGCAATGTGTTAGTACTGATGAAAATATCTGTTCAAAATTGCTTAAGATTAAATGTGGCGTTCCCCAAGGTTCCATACTAGCTTCCTTATTGTTCTTAATATACATTAACGATCTTCCAAAAGTCTTAAACAAACTTGATGTAATAATGTTTGCAGATGATACTCGTTTATTTTATTCATCTCAGTCTATTAAAGAACTCTTTGAAACAACAAATATCGAACTTGAAAAACTTAATATTTGGCTAAAATCTAATAAATTATCTTTAAACACAAAAAAAACCAATTACATTTTATTCCATCCCAACCAAAAAAGAAAAAAAATACCTAATATATATTACCATTGCTAAAAATAGAAAACAAAAATATTGAAAGAACCTCAATAACAAAATTTCTAGGTTTACTAATTGACGAAAATATTTCATGGAAAGCACACATTGACTATTTAAATACAAAAATAACCAAAAACATTGGCGTGCTATGCAAAGCTAGACCAATGTTATCCCAAGAAAATCTAAATTATCTTTATTTCTCATTTATACAGACCTATTATACATATGGTAACATAGCATGGGCAAGTACCAATAAATCCAATTTGAAATCACTTATAGACGTCAAAAACATGCCGTTAGAATTGTCTATAAAAAAGACAAATTCACTCATTCTGAACCTTTGTTATAACTCCTTAATGCACTAAACGTCTATAGAATAAACATTTATCAAAACTTATTGTTTATGCTGAAATATAAACTCGGGCTTGTCCCATCACATTTCTTAAATGATTTCTTTAAAAGCAATAGAAATAGATATGACACTCGAGAAGTAGGAAACTTTAATGTACCGTTTAGAAAAACAAAACTATCGCATTTCACAATTTCATATCGCGGTCCCTATATTTTTTTTTTTTTTTTTTTTTTTTTTTATTTTGCCGTATAATACTATTTACAATGAGAAAAATTGTTTACATATATAATAAATGGGCGGAGCAAGAAGAAGACATACTGTCTTATCACCGAGCCCCATTAACATTGAAGCCGTCAGTTAATATTGTAATTTAAAAACTTTAAACATAAAAGTATATATATATATATATATATATATATATATATATATATATATATATATATATATATATATATTTCTACAAAGATATTATAAAACTTATAATAAGATATAAAAATAGCATAAGTTTTCAATAACAACATATTTAAATGAAAAATAAAAGTCAGAAGATCAAAAAAAAAAATAAGTTATGACTTTTTCACAAAAAAAACAAACAAAAAAAGTAGATGAAAACCTATTCAGTTTATATATTTTTTTATTATTTTATAATCAAATTTTAAAATAAATATTTTAGATCGAAATTTTTTCCTAATAAGAAACGTTTACATACTATTTAGAATTGTTCAAAAGATATCTTTTGAAGAATGTTATTTTTATTAATTTTTTGAAAAAATTCATTCCATAGAAATGCTCCACGATATTGAATTTGGAATGAACTGAGTTTGAAATAGAATCTTGGAACTACAAAATTATCATTTGAAAAATTTGTGGGGTACTTATGAGAAATTTTAGTAAAGTAAGAGTGAAATATATTTGGCGACAAACCATGTTTAGATTTAAACATGAACAGCATAACTTGATATATGTTAAGTTTATAAACATTGAGTGCATTAAGTTCCATTAAGAAAGGCTCTCCATGAGCAGTTCTCTTAACGCCAAAAATAATTTTGCATGCAATTTTTTGTTTACTATAAATTTTTTAAGCTTTCCATAGTTGCTACTTCCCCATGCAATATTGCAATAGGATAGATAACTATGGATAAATGAAAAGTATATAATTTTTAAAGACTTGATATTAAGAAATGGTTTAACTCTATATAGAACAGAAATATTTTTGGAAATTTTATTTTCAATAGATTTAATATGAGATTTCCATGATATATTTTCACCTAATATTATTCCCAGGAAGTTTACGTTCGATTCTCTTTTAATAACTGAATTATTCATAAAGAGATTGGGTAATTTTAGAGGGAGGTGATCACTCTTACTAGGTTTATGAAACAACAAAAATTTAGTTTTAAGTACATTTAATGAAAGTTTATTACAAATAATCCAATCATTAACTTTTATTAGTTCTTCATTAAATATTTCAAAAAGATCTTTTATATTTTTATTTGAGTAAAAAATATTAGAGTCGTCAGCAAACAAAATAAGATTTAAAGTCTTTGTAGCTAAATATAAATCGTTAATGCACAACAAGAATAATAGTGGTCCTAGGATGGATCCCTGGGGAACACCACAAGTTATAACTTTGTTTCCTGTTTCATTTTCTTTATACATTATGTATTGTTTCCTGTTTGACAGGTAATTTTTAAACCAGAGTAGGTTATTGTTTAATACTCCATAGAGTTCTAGTTTTTCTATAAGTATGTCATGGTCAACTGTGTCAAATGCTTTTGACAGATCAATAAAAACTCCTAGTGTATAACAATCATTATTGAACCCCTCGGATATATAATTTATTAAATCGATTACTGCATGATCCGTTGAATGTTTTTTTTTGAATCCAAATTGTTTATTATACAGTATTTTGTTTTTGGTTAAATATTTATTAAGCCTATCATACATAATACGTTCTAACAATTTTGAAAAGCATGGTAAGACAGAAATAGGTCTATAATTTGACATAATTGTGTTATCGCCAGTTTTAAAAATAGGTGATATTTTAGCAATTTTTAATTTCTCCGGTACAATACCGGATTGTATTGAAAGGTTAAAAATATGAAACAAAGATGGTTCTATGATATCGAAGATTGCTTTAACTACGTTCACGCTAATTTGATCAATGCCAGCGGATTTATTATTTTTCAGACTATTGTACGCATTACGCACCTCAGTTATATTTAAACTAACTTCTTTCATAGATATATTGGTTGGTTTTATATAGGATTTGAAATTTGTGGTGTTTTTTGGGATTTTACTTGCTAAATTTGGGCCAACTTCAAGGAAATATCTCTATAATAAACTGATATCCAGAAATGCCATAATTACAAAATTAGATAACCTAAATTGTTTGAAAATCTTACAAAAAAAATTCCTTTTAAATATAAACAATTATATGAACTTACACTAAACTAATACTGAAACTAGAGCCAAAATTAACGTTGAAATGAAAATCCCAAAAACTCCAATAACAAATATTAATATAAAAAAATATATAAATCAAAAATAATTTTATTTATGCCTAATCATATATTTATGTGTACAAAATCTAGCATTTATCAATTATTTATTATCTTACATTTTATTATATGTGAATCCAATATAAAATGAACTACCATTATATTTTGTGAAACTAGAAACATGTAAAAACAAAAATACAAAAAACATTACTAGTACAAGCGGTTTCTTGATGACAAGACCATCTAGTCTTCTGTAAGTTTCCCGCGTTCTTTTAATAATAATGATACCCTGCAGTTATATTTTTTGTATTCTATAAAGTTGTGAGATTTTATTTTTTCTCTTACCATCATATATTTTATAAACATTGTAAATTTGTATCAGTTATATAGATAGAATCACAACATTGTAAAGATAAAAGAACAAAAAAAAAAAAGAAAAAATAAAAAGTGATTTTCAAACCAGTTTTTCCAAATTTATTGTTTATTGCTTGTCAATTATTGGATGTTGTGCTAAACACCTTGAAGTCCGATTTGAGGTAAATGTTTCAGGATCTTTTCGATGTCTTTCGATGCCTTTGATGTCTGATTTTAGCTACATAATTAGAAACAATCATAGCCAATCTTGTCTCAGTGACAGGAAACTCAATTTTTGAAAAGTAAGTTACTGTGTCTTCAATTTTCTGTTCTACTTTGGTGGTCAAAACGGTCTCATGACTAGGTATATTATTCTTCATGATACCAAAAATATTATTTTGCAAAGTTGAGTAAGGAATTGAGTAAGAAACTTTGCAGCGGTTTTCTGATTTTTTCGGTTCGCTTCACAATTATAACTGCTTTAGAAAGTTGGTCCAAAGTTTAACTCATTCCGAAACGCTTTTTATTCTTATTAAATTAAATTTAATGTGTGGGAGGGGGAAGGCTTAATAAGCTTGGGAAATGTGATAAAATTTTCTAAAATTAATACATATCCCCTTCCGTGTAATAAGCACCGAAAAGTACTCAAGTTACCACAATCAATTACCGCGGACCTATAATGTATGAACTATTTTCCAGGCATAGTTAATAAAAAAGAATACTACACTTAAACAATTTAAATAGAAATAAAAACGATTTTATTATTTACGGACTTCAATACGTCTGATTTTAAATGTTTTTTTTTAAAAGGTCAAATAAACTACAGCGGTGGCCAAAAATTAAAGACCAATCATTTTTTTTTCAAAATTTATTTTTAACCTTAGTATAATTTTATTTTGGAAAAAGGTATCAAAAAAAGAAAAACATTTTTAGAAAGAATTTTTATTGTATTTTATATTTATTATAAAAGAATTAATAATTTTTTTACAAAATAATGTTAAAAAATTAAAAAACTGACTAGTAAAAAACATTATTTGGAAAAAAAATTGGACAAAATTTTAAGACCAGTTTCAAAAATATTTCAAAAAGCAATAAAAAATAATTTAGAAACGTGTTGTTCCTCCATTTGTTTTCAAGCACTCTTGTGCTCGTTCTGGCATTGAATTCATTAAAGTTTTGATTACTTCATCAGGCACATTTTTCAAATAATGAGAGATAGAAGATTTCAAATCTTCCAAATTGTAAAGTTGTTTTTTACCAAGCTTGTGATCAAGCCACGACCATAAATTCTCTATTGGATTCAAGTCTGGACTATTGGCAGGCCATGGAAGCACTTGAATTTTATAAAAATTGAACCCATCGCTAACAACATGCGCTTTATGACACGGCGCGTTATCTTGCTGGAAATTAAATCCATCTTGCAACTGCCATAAATCAATGCTAGGAATAAGCGAGTTTTCCAAAATTTTGATGTACCCTTCTTTGTTGAGTCTACCATCGAATAAATGAAAAACGCCAACTCCACAGTACTCATACAGGCCCAAATGCCTATTGAACCACTGCCTTGTTTTGTTCGTTTCAAAATGCACGATTCATCAAACCGTTCGCTTGTAAGTCTACACAACATTACGCAACCTTTTCTGTTGTCTACCTCAACGTTCATTTCATCACTAAAGACCACACGGCTCCACTGATCTGTTGACCATTTTTTATGTAGTTTGCCCCACTCTTTCCTGGCAAATTTTTGTTTTTTATTTAAGCGTCGTTTTTTTGCAGCAGCACGCCATAAATAATTTAAATTGTGGAGGACCCTTCGCACAGTTCTAGGGCTTGCTTTCAGACCATTTGACAGTGTCTATTTCGTAGACAAGTCTGTAGATGATGCTTGTCTGTTTTTTTTCATTAATCTCACTAACGAGCGAACATCACGGTCATTTGAAATTTTATTGCGTCCAGTCCTATGACGATCATTAATTGACCGGGTCTCTTTGTATCGTTAAATTATGTTAATTATGCAAGAGTGAGACCTTGAGCTTTTTTGCTATTTGTCTGATGCTATAGCCTTCTTCTTTTAATACAAGAGCCGCGTATCTGTCTTTTTCTTCGATCTTTGCACGCATGTTTGCAATATTTTTATATCCTTATTGCAATTCAAAAAATAAATGTTTATTTGATATCGAAACTCAGGTTTCGATATTTTATTTTATAGCCAACGTAATAAGCAATTAAGACAGTTATAAAAAATAATGGATTATTATTTTTAATTAGTGCAAATTAAAGATTTGAAAGTGGTCGTTAAATTTTGTCCAATTTATTTAAAGAAGATTTATAAGTACTCATCAGTTTTTTAATAAGTTAAACGCTATTTAATTAGAATTAGATTTAAAAATTTATACCACTTTAATCCGTATGTTTTAATTAACAATATATTAAAAAAAAAATTTTATATGTCAATTAGAATCTTCTTAATTTTAATTTAAAGATCAAGAAACCAACTAAAAAATGAGTGGTCTTTAATTTTTGGCCACCGCTGTAGAATTAATTCAATTATAGTAATGATACTTACAATAACGTTTTGAAGATTTTTTGTTATACTTTGTATAAACTTTCAAGAATTTTTGTTTAACATTTTAAATATATTTGTTACGATTTTTAAAAATTTTTATTTTTTATTTACAACCTGTACTGAAACAACAATTAATTGAAATCCTAATAAAAAAACAATGTACACATTTTTTTTACTGAGCTGAAAAACAAAGATTTATTTGAAAAACAGAAAAAAAAGTTAATTAAAGTTAATAAAATTATTAATTCCAATTATTAACAATAACGTTAAAGTAGGAGTCGCGGTGTTGAATTAGTTTGCAGACGCAGTTATAAATTTTTTTTTGCTTACGATTATCATTAAAGCATGAGTGACATACGCAGAAGTTTTATTTTCTCCTTTTTATTCTTGATATTTGCTCTTAGATATTGCTATCATATTTCTTTGCATAAAGTCAAAAACAAAGTATGGCATAGTAAATCATTTACACTTGATTGTTTTGCAATGTGAAATTTACAGCTTTTAATTGAAATATCATATTTCGTTGTGTTTTTTATCATAAACTTTTCACCCTTTGTTTAATAAAAAGTCAAACATATTTTGTTATATCCATCAAACATAAACAACTAAGTAAACAAAGTTTCGTTCGCAGATACTAAATACTTGATATCTTTCTTTTTATTTAAGGTAAAGACGTACAATGCAAATAACTTCGAGTGGTGAAAAAAGTTTTGAAAGTTTTTTTTTCTTCACCTTTTTACTTATAAAAAAAGAAAAACTTTGTCATCTCGCTCGGTTCAATATAGGTAATTTTCAGATATTAAATACTTTGAATTTAATTTCAATTTTTAGAATTATTAAACTTCGTTTTATAAATTTGATGCGTATATTATTTTTAGTTTTATTTGCCTGGTTGTTTTTTATTGTTCATTTGGATAAAAAACCAATCTCCTTAAATTTGGTAAAGCAGAATATGTTTTTAAATGAATAAAAATATCAATAAAGAATATGAATAAATACTTTAAAAGAATAAAAATCATCTTGTTTAATCAAGACGTGTAGCGATAAACATATTCAACATAAAATCGAATAAAATTTATTTAAATGTCTGGTTTAGATATCTTTAATGTAAGATTATTGCATGTCTTGTTTTATAAAAGAGAGTAAAGCTTTTTTTTTTATCTAATTAAGAGATAATTTAGTTGCTTTGAAAACACCACATTCTGGTTATTGCATCTATTTATTTCAGTAATATAATTAGTTCTAATATTACAATATAATGTGAAACATAACATATTATTAATAAAATACACTAATAAGTAAATAATTTTCAAAGAACACAAAAAAACACCAATCTGCATCAAGGGCCACCGAGAGACGGGGAAAAGAGCTAAGGGATAGTTTGTCTCGGGCGAGAGATATCCATAGGGGCGCCATGTAAAAAGGAGATACCTAAAAAACGAAAAGGTCCTTTATCTTTAATATAGGGAAATTTTGATAAATAAGGACGCCAATCATTGTTGCAGTCCAAGGCTGCGTGACGGCTCTTGGCGGCCCCGTCTGCACCCGACATCGCCAAATTTGCTGAAATTTAGCGACGTTAAAATTATTTTGTTTTATCTTCACAATAAGTTTTGAGATAAAAAGATTTAAAAGATAAAACCTTTAGAAAACAGCATATAAAAGCAAATTTTTTACATTTTTTCCACAACTTTTTTACTCATAATATTGGCTTCAATACAATAGAAAAACATTCTGAGGTACATAACACTATTATTAACTCAAATTTTTAAAAAATGGAGAGAAAACAAGATAATTCTAACGTCGCGATTTGACACAAATGTTTAGAGGCATTTCTTACTAAAGGCCGTAAAATTTCTTTTAATAAAATTCAGGATTCAAACAACTTGAAGTTTATTTGATTCTTAGTGAAAAAAAAAAGTTTCAGCATGCTGTTAGGCTGAAACTTGGTACCAAAAAAGTTTTAACCTGCTAAATCCAAAACTTTAGTTTTCTATTTCTTGAAACAATGCAATGTAGTTTGCTTTAAGATTCATAAAATACATTTAGTAATGACAATAAAAAAATGCTAAAGAAAACAATGGTTTCACTCAGAAAATATTTTCATTTTCTTAAAGATAAGATGTATATCAACTTTAAAAACCAATTTTTTTTTTTTGCCTTACATTTACTTGAGGAGTTATTGAGTTTGATATGAACACAAAGTTTTGTGATGTTTTAAAAATCAGACACTCAATCTATCCTAACTTTTTACCAATCAATCAAATTAGAAATTAACAATTTCGTGACCTTAATATTTTTTTATTTTCATTTGTTATTTACAACAAAATTAAAAGATATAAAATAACTTTTTCAAAAATAAATACTCAATTTTAGTGAGTTTATATATACTTTTCGTTCACATTATTTATAAAGTGAACAAAAAACAAAGGGGTCAAAGAAAGTATAGATAAGACATATCAGACTCAGCAAATTCGAAATTAGTTTAAAAATAAAAATCTCGATTTCCTAAGGAAAATTTTTTTTTCAATTTCTCTTTTACTAAATAGTGTAAAGTCCTGCTTTTAAAGTTAGTCCTTCAGCTTTGCAAATGATATGGACATCTTGAATCCAGCATTGGCTATCCACTGGTCATATAAACGGTCGCGCAGGATCATTTAGAGTTATGAGTTTGACAAGCACATTTATTTCGACTAGATTAATGTCTTCAATGACTCCTATCTAACAATTTTGCACATGTCTGTGTTTCCACACAGACTTAATCACCTGGTACTAAGTTAAAGGTTGTCATCTGGATATTTCCAAAGCAAAATCAACACTGCCTAGCTTTGCGCCATTCTAAACAAAATAGCAACATATGCACTTTTTTCGTTTTACTTATTTTTATAAACATGTTTTATTAAAAGCATTAAAAGGAAACTGTGATCCAATAATAAAATAAAAATATTATTTACAATGATTCCTCACAAATAAAAAATCTGTTCGAGAAAAATTATTCAAAAAAATTTTACACGTTTTTGAAAGATAATAAAAGGTATATTATATGTATTTTTTTACCTTTTGATGGCCATGTGGTACAAACTGATTGTTTCATATATTGTATTTGCAGTATCCAATTGTTTCTTAAGAGTGTTTCTCAGCAAAGTTAAATCTTCTGATGATTCATAAATGAAATCTACACCTTTAATGTTTTCATTCCAATACTTTTACCTGTGGAGATAAAATATGCTTGTGGAGATAAAGTATGATTCCCCACATCTCTTTGCAAGTTTGCTAAAGTTGCTAAACCTTGGCTGTACCACTTATCCTATCACAAGGCTGCTCACCGTAACCTAACTGCTAACTCGGTTCCTCCACACACTCCAATAAGCGGGCCTTGACAATCTAGGGGCCTATTTTCAAATTTAGGGGCCCTTTTGTAAATGTTAGGATCTTTTCTTTGTTTTTTTTTTCTTTTTGTAATAACTAATGGAAATATTTTTAGTGTTTTGGGGCCCTTATGACCTGCTCACCCATCTGAGAAGTATTTAATATTTTTTATTTGAGGCAGAATTTTTTTTAATCATTGCTAACAACCTCAATAACTTCATACACCATGTTCACATCATGCATCATATCATCTGAAACAATACAAGAAAATATGTGCTTAAGAACACTTTTTTTTTGAATTAAATAATCACAGGATAGAGTTCATTGTAAACTTGTCCAATGAAAGCTTTGTAATTTGTCCTAAACTACAAATTTATAGTTTTCTAAAAAACCACCGAAAAATAATGTTGTCACCTCCGTCATAATTTCCTTTCGTGATCTCAGGTATGATTCTAGACTCATATCTAAATAAGAGTGTAGTGCAAGTTTTGTCAGTTTTTTACATACTAATTCAATGTATAAAACACTAGCTCTATATTATGTGTTAATTTTGACCTATCTGTTGTTGTCCACTGATCAAATTCAACAAAAGTTTCTTTAAAATTACGGTTAAAAAATTTGCTTTAAGATGGAGAAGTATTTCAAAATTTTATAATTAAGTAGTATATATATGTATGTATATATTTATGAAGTATATATAGTATGTATATATTTATGAAGTATATTTACGAACATTAAAAAAATATTTATAAAATTAAAAAAATATATGTTTCCTTAAAGTGAAATATATAAATAGTTTTTTTTTAAGAAACTGAAACGTTTAAAAAAGGTTTCATCAAAGTTATCTCTAAAATTTTTGTTTTGCAAGTTCACCGTTTGCATTCCAAAAAAGTACATTTAAGGCATTTTTTGGCAGCTTTTTTTCTAAGCGCATTTAGGGTATAGATGAAGCCATAAAAGTTGAAAAAATTAACTAGATGAAACGTGGGGAAGTATAACAAAAGGTCTAAACTTGAAGGTTGATGAGTCGTACTGTAAGTGTATTTTAGACTCTGATATGATTTTATGAAAATCGGGTTTTAAAAACATATTTTTTTCAATGAGTTTAAGTGAAGTGTGGACATTTAAATTGAAAAAACAGCTGCTAAAAAGTGCCATAAGTGTATTTGAATTTTTTCTAAAATGTGCACAAACGGTGAAAAGTAGTAGTAGTAGTAGTAGTAGTAGTAGTAGTAGTAGTAGTAGTAGTAGTAGTGTTAGCATTAGTAGTAATAGTAGTAGAAGTAGTTGTAGTAGTAATAGTAGTAGTAGTAGTAGTAGTAGTAGTAGTAGTAGTAGTAGTAGTAGTAGTAGTAGTAGTAGTAGTAGTAGTAGCAGTAGTAGCAGTAGTAGTAGTAGTAGTTGTTGTTGTAGTAGTAGCAGTAGTAGTTTACTTGCACAATGTGCAAATAAAATCCATAGTTAATAATTTACACGTTTAAAATTTACTTTATATTTAAAAAAAATACTTTATATTATTTTTTAGCATTACTTTATTTTAAAAATTTTAAGTTCTTTTAATCAAGTAAACAAGTTAATCTTTTTTATATTTCTCAAAAAAAGTCAATGTTTTTTTAACGTTATTTCTAGAAAATGTTAATCTTTCTTTTATATTTCTTACATAGCGTAACAATGCGTAATAACTGCATTCGTAGTAACAGCAGCAGTAATATGTTCGTAAAAGCAATTTCTCATAATTTATACGTTTAAAATTTACAGGTCTTTGTATTAATTTTTAGCACCACTTTATTTCAAAACGAAATGGAATCAAATCAAGAACGTTGTCATGAATTTGATTTTTTTAAAGGTAACTTTTCATTCACACCCCGGATACTTTTTATTCTACGTTTCAACGATTAAATTTTTTAACATATAGTGTATATCGCAAAAATTTAGTTAAGGAAAACTAAAAGATTTTAATAACATTAAAAAAAAATACATTAGTATTTATATAAAAAAAAAAAGAATTCTAAAAATCATTGCTTGTACAGTTTTGTAAATCAAATAGGTAATAGAAGAAGATTTTAAATAAGGTGGATGCTTTTAACTGTTTTTATCATTAAACTGTTGAAGTTTTGACTTTTTTTTTTCATCAAACTTCGTATCTTGTTCCTGCACTTCAAAGCTTCCCAATAAAGTATCCCAATCAGCAGGTTTTTAGCATTTGTCACATGATGACTGTTGATAACTTTTTTGTGCATGGATTAAGACTTGCAATACCAGCTGTTACACTTAAAAGATTGCTAGCCAGTGCTTTAAAACAAAAATTTGATTAGATCAAGTTTGATCTTCTTTTTAGTTATCAGAACACAAAGCTACATCCACACTATGCCTAGCAACACGGTATTTTTTAATTAATTTTGGTTATTGATTTAAATAAAGAAATACTTATGTATATATACATATAGCAAAAAATAAAAAATTTAGAAGGAAACCTTTGTGTTACATAAAGAGAGCATATAAAAACAGACTTAAAGAAGATACAGATGCCTGGTCTCACCACAATCTTTTCATAAAAACCTTTTAACAATAAAATAAAATATTGGAATATATGAATAAAAATAAGTTATAGTACTTATAATATGCCAGGAATTAAGAAAATGGAATTTCATTTGTCGCCTAAGGTGGTACATAGGTATATAAAACTGAAAAAATCAATTTTTGGAAACTATACTTATTCTATTCAAAATTTACTCTAGATTCTATTTATCGTAATATCTTTTAATAAAACCCTCTGTAAAGGCTTAAAAATTTGAATTTTATACTAGTACTTTATTTTAAAATCATAGCAACGCCCTTAGCAACAACATTTTACCCTTACATTAACCTTATAAAAAGTAGTTTATTTTATTGATTCTGTATTTATTATCCTTTATAAAAACGTAGTGTGTATGTAGCTTTATATAAAGTTATTACATAATGACTAAACGATATAATTTCAAACCACTAATCACGTTTGTTAGTTTTAGAGAAGCAGTATTTCTTAAGAACTATTTTTTTCTTGGTATAGTATTTTTATATGGGTTCTTCTAAAAGAAGAGAAAAAAAAAGATCGTCTGTTCGAAAGTATTGGGGACGTAAAAAATCAATAGATATATCTTCTTCAGAAACAGGATCGTCTCTAGATGTAAACAAAACATCAACACAAATAACAGCACCACTCATCATATCCGCTTCAGCATTAGCCAGGAAGCTGCATTCAGATTCGTCAATTATAAAAGAAACTGAAACTGTAGATGACATTGAATGTTATGTTTTAATTAACACAGATATATTGCGAACAATTGTTAATTTGGTTGGAATATGTCCCAGTTGTCAATCAAAAGTGTATCTTGCTCATGAAATTGAATCTAAAAAAGGGTTGTCACATTTATTTGTTTTGCATTGTGTTGTATGTAAATGGTCAAAAAACTTGTATAGCTCTAAAGAGATTGCTAATCCTGATTCAAAGAGAGGAAGAAAAACCTTTGATGTTAATATTAGATCAATTGTAGCTTTTCGAGAGATTGGTAAAGGACATAGTGCGATAGAGACATTTTGTAATGTCATGAATATTCCACCACCAATGAGTTTACCAACATATAATCATATTGTAGAAAAAATGCACACTGCTTATTTAAAAGCTTGTTCTGAATCAATGTCTGTGGCATCTCTGCAATGTGTTGACAATGGTTTTGCAGGTGATGCATCATTTAACAATGAAGGGAATGAAAAAAAAAATGTAACTGTTAGTGTTGATGGAACTTGGCAGCGTCGCGGATTCTCTTCATTAAATGGAGTCGTTACTTTAATTTCTAACAATAAATGCATTGATACACAAACCTTAGCTAAAAATTGTAAATCTTGTAAATATTGGGAGTCCAAGAAAGGATCCCCAGAGTACAGTGTATGGTTTGTATTTCATACATGCCCAATTAATCATTTTGGTAGTTCTGGAGCAATGGAATCTGTCGGAGTGCTTGAAATTTTCGATACTTTGCATAGCGTAAATTGTATTTTGAAAGTTTAATCGTTCTCTTTCAAAATACAATTTACGCTATGTAAAGTATCGAGGTGATGGAGATAGCAAATCCTATAAAGCTATTGTAGATGCTAATCAATATCGAGGTTATAAGATTGAAAAGACTGAGTGTGTCGGACATGTACAAAAACGATTTGGTGCACGGTTAAGAGCACTTAAGGTTTCATATAAAGGAAAGTTGTTGAGTGATGGCAAGAAATTGACAGGTAAAGGTAGAATGACTGACAAAGTTATGAACAGTCTTCAAAATTATTATGGAATATGCATAAGACAGAACAAATGTAATCTTTATGGTATGAAAAAATCAATTGCAGCACTAATCCATCGCTGTTCTGAAAACAATAATGATGATGACCGACACAAATACTGCCCAATAGATAACAACACTTGGTGTAAATATCAGTTAGATAAACTAATGAAAACATCTAAATATAAAAAATCAATAAACATACCAAAAGCTGTGAGTGAATTAATTAAGCCAATTTTCTCGTGGAAGGATTTAGGTGCTGACAGTTTACTTGAACTATGTCTAGATGGAGAAACACAAAATACAAATGAATCGCTAAATAACTTAGTGTGGATGCGAGCCCCAAAAAATGTTTATGTTGGTAAGACCATTATTGAAATAGCAGTTGCATCAGCTGTTTTGGCATGCAATGATGGAGGAGTTGGTATTTTGTCAGTTTTAAAAAACTTAAACGTCTCTAAAGGAGTTTTTTCAACTCGCGGTTTGAATCAGAAAAATAAAACCCGCATCAGAAAATGAACATTAAAGCTAGTGACAAAGGTAAAAAACAAAGAAAGAGATTGAGAGCAACTAGAAAAGGTTTTGATGACAAAATTAAGGACAAAGAAGGCAAAGTTTATGGACAAGGAGAATTTTAAATTAAATATAATTTGTTTTTTGACTTTACATTTGATTTTCTCCACTCAAGGTTTTTGGATCTTCTGGCAAGGATTCTGAAATAAGTACTTGAGCTTTTTCTATCAAATTTGGACCAAGTGTTCCCTGATATATGTAGAATGTGCTGAAATTCAGAAAATGTTTAATATTTTATTTTAAAGACTTAAATTTTATATTATTCAATAAAAAGTTATGTCGTATTTATTGTGTACATCTGCGGTGGAGTAGTGTGAAGTAAATATTTTGAGAACCTTTTTATTTTTAATTTCAGCACATAAAGTACCATATAGACTTAACTTTGTGAAAATTTCAGATGCTAACTCTTTTTCGTTTTTTAGTAATCTTTGCCAGAATATAGTTCAATTTTAGCTAAAATTGGCTTTAATTAGTCCTAATTAGGTACTTAATTTTTTTTTTTTTTAATTTTTTTTTTTTTTTATATCATTTCAAATGTCCAATAACAATTTAGAAACATAAAATATCAAAAAAATACTATAATAAACAAATTCGTTTATTTACCTATGTACCACCAAGAAAGAAAAATGTTTTTCAAACTAAGTTTACTATTCACAACACAGTTAAAATAAAGTTAACTAATTTTTTAGACTTGTTTTTATTAGCTTTGTTGCATCAATATAAAGTATAATTTACAAAATATACATATATAAAAAAATAGATTTATCTATTTTTTTATAAATCAAAGTTTTTAAATACGCATTAGTAGGATATTTTATCATAAATTTTTTTAAAATTTTTTTATCATAAAGCAGAAACATAATCTGTTAAAAACAAAAAATTTATTAACAGATAAAACTTTTTTTGTTAAGTTTTTTAGATGAATTTTCTGGAGTAACAATAATTAGTTAACGAAGTATCATGTTTTACAAAGATCTTCACATCAAGTTTGGTTTATAGATTTATATTTTGTAATTTTATAAAATTGTTATAGTGTTTTTACATCAAACTTTGTTTTAAACTACTTTTTTTTAAACTAATCAGTTTTTTAATTTTTTTAAATTTTCGTTTATAGATTTAACGCCTTGCATTTTAAAAACTTCAATCGTTAAATAGATAAATAATATTACCGTATATTGAAATAATAAAATGATCACACATAATAGTAATTACACGTTCAATATTAGGTGTTCAACGCGACAAACTACTTCACGAAATTCATCGTTATTTTTTACAAGACACAAAAAAGTCGGCTTTAGCACTATATGGAATGTCAGGTGTTGGGAAGACAAAAATTGCCAAAAAATACTGTGAAATTTATTCTGACTTCTTTAAAAACATTGTCTGGATAGACGCATCATTTGGAAAATTACAAACTTCAATAAGAAATCGTTGTCATATATTAGGATTGGCTATTCATGATTCAAAAAACGATTTTAATATAGAAGTAATTGTTGAAAAAATTCACAATTATTACATAAATGGAAAAACTTTGTATATTTTTGATAATGTCGACGATGAAAGTGTTAAAGGTTTAAAAATGTACATTTCAAAGAGAGCGAACTCGTTTACTTTAATTACCTCGCAATGGAGAACATGGTCAAACAATGTAAATAAATTGTTTGTTGATGTTTTTTCTTTTGAAGATGCATTCGCTTATGTGAAAAATAATATTAAAGAATACACGGATGAAAACATAAAAAACTTAATTAAAGAACTTGGTTATCATCCGTTTGCTATAACGCAGGCAATTAAATATATAAATATACATAAAGTGTCGATAGAAAAATATATAGATCGATATAGACAGAAACCCTTAGAAATATTAGACACTGATAATTTTCCTTCTGAAGATGAATCAAAATCTGCAATAAAAGCAATCAATTTAGTTTTGTTCAAATTAAAAAAAACTAAACTTATTCAATTAGAAATACTTAACTGTTTATCTCATTGCGACGGTCAAAATATAAGTAAAGAATTTATAATCCAAATCTTAAATCAAATGAAAATAAAAGAAGAACATGTAATAGATGAAATCGTTGGGTTACTAATGAGTTATTCGTTACTAAATTGTTTCGATGATAACAAATATTCGATGCATGAACTGACACAGTTGACGTGTAGATATTTTCAAATTACTAATTCAAGTACAAATACGTATATTGATCTAATAGAAAGTTATTTTCAATTTGAGTTGAACCAAGTGAAGGATCATGTGGATTTCGGAAATCATTTCGTTTTTCATTTTCTCTATATGTTTCGTATTAACGGAAAAAAAATGTCAAAAACCTTCCATCATATGACATTTTCTATTTACAAGTTATTAGTATCTAAAGGTTTATTTGATGAAGCAATTGAAATTTTAAAAGCTATTCAAAGTTTTAATACAGAAACTTATGGTGAAAATAATGAACTCACGCTTGATACAAAACATAATATATCAAGCTGTTTGTACGATATGGGAAAATATAACGAAGCTTTAGAAATTTATTATTCTGTTGAGAAAATACAAACTGAAATTTTAGGTATCAACCATCCAGATACAATAAGAACAAAACATAATATCGCAAACTGTGTGATGAATATGGGAAAATGTAATGAAGCTTTAGAAATTTATTATTCTGTTGAGAAAATACAAACCGAAATTTTAGATATCAACCATCCAGAAACAATAGCAACAAAACATAATATCGCAACCTGTTTGATGATTATGGGAAAATATAACGAAGCTTTAGAAATTTATTATTCTGTTGAGAAAATACAAACCAAAATTTTAGGTATCAACCATCCAGATACAATGGGAACAAAACATAATATCGCCAACTGTTTGATGAAAATGGGAAAAAATAACGAAGCTTTAGAAATTTATTATTCTGTTGAGAAAATACAAACCGAAATTTTAGGTATCAACCATCCAGATACAATAAGAACAAAACATAATATCGCAAACTGTTTGATAAATATGGGAAAATATAACGAAGCTTTAGAAATTTATTATTCTGTTGAGAAAATACAAATTGAAATTTTAGGTATCAACCATCCAGATACAATAAGAACAAAACATAATACCGCAAACTGTTTGAAGAATATGGGAAAATATAACAAAGCTTTAGAAATTTATTATTCTGTTGAGAAAATACAAACTGAAATTTTAGGTATCAACCATCCAGATACAGTAAGAACAAAACATAATATCGCAAACTGTTTGAAGAATATGGGAAAATATAACAAAGCTTTAGAAATTTATTATTCTGTTGAGAAAATACAAACCGAAATTTTAGGCATCAACCATCCAGATACAATGGGAACAAAACATAGTATCGCAAACTGTTTGATAAATATGGAAAAATATAACGAAGCTTTAGAAATTTATTATTCTGTTGAGAAAATACAAACTGAAATTTTAGGTATCAACCATCCAGATACAGTAAGAACAAAACATAATATTGCAAACTGTTTGAAGAATATGGGAAAATATAACGAAGCTTTAGAAATTTATTATTCTGTTAAGAAAATACAAACTGAAATTTTAGGTATCAACCATCCAGATACAATAAGAACAAAACATAATATCGCAAACTGTTTGAAGAATATGGGAAAATTTAACGAAGCTTTAGAAATTTATTATTTTGTTGAGAAAATACAAACTGAAATTTTAGGTATCAACCATCCAGATACAATAAGAACAAAACATAATATCGCAAACTGTTTGAAGAATATGGGAAAATATAATGAAGCTTTAGAAATTTATTATTCTGTTGAGAAAATACAAACCGAAATTTTAGGCATCAACCATCCAGATACAATGGGAACAAAACATAGTATCGCAAACTGTTTGATAAATATGGAAAAATATAACGAAGCTTTAGAAATTTATTATTTTGTTGAGAAAATACAAACTGAAATTTTAGGTATCAACCAACCAGATACAATAAGAACAAAACATAATATTGCAAACTGTTTGAAGAATATGGGAAAATATAACGAAGCTTTAGAAATTTATTATTCTGTTGAGAAAATACAAACTGAAATTTTAGGTATCAACCATCCAGATACAATAAGAGCAAAACATAATATCACAAACTGTTTGAAGAATATGGGAAAATATAACGAAGCTTTAGAAATTTATTATTCTGTTGAGAAAATACAAACCAAAATTTTAGGAATCAACCATCCAGATACAATAAGAACAAAACATAATATCGCAAACTGTTTGAAGAATATGGGAAAATATAACGAAGCTTTAGAAATTTATTACTCTGTTGAGAAAATACAAACCAAAAATTTAGGTATCAACCATCCAGATACAATAAGAACAAAACATAATATCGCAAACTGTTTGAAGAATATGGGAAAATAAAATAGAAAATAAGTTGTTTAACAATTAGTTAAATGTAATTTTATTTTACTTTTATATGTGAAAGTTTTATTAATCTGTTGATAAAAAAAAAGACAAATCTTCCCTTAATAGTAAGAGAGCGCCGTAAAGAATTTTTTTAAATTCATTTATGTATTTCTTTAATTTATATTTGCATTTCAGTTGCGCATTTTCAAATAAAATAGTGACAATTCGTCATCTTATTAATAATACATATATGTTTATATTCTATTAATTGTATGTATTATAAATAAACGTGAAAACTGTTTTATGGTTTAAAATTAATTAATTCAAAGAGGTTTAAGTATATCTTAAGTTAAAGTTATATTTTATTCGGGCAATATATATATATATATATATATATATATATATATATATATATATATATATATATATATATATATATATATATATATATACATATATATATATATATATATATATATATATATATATATATATATATATATATATATATATATATATATATATATATATATATATATATATATATATATATATATGTATATATGAGGTAGGGGCGCCGTAGAAATCTCGCTCAGGGCGCTGGCAGTGCTAAAACCGGCACTGCCTATAGAGTAATAGTTTTAATGTTTTATTTTAATAATTATATTAATAATTAAAAAGTAACAATTTTGATGTCAACTTCTCTTGACCTTGTCCCCTCGTGCCGCCAAGATGGGGGAGGGGGGTGGCGGCGAATGAGTCAATTTGTCCCGGGCGGCAGATATTCAAGGGGCGCCAAATGAAATGAAGGTCCAAAAAAATCGATTGTGATGAAAATTTTTTGTCAAATCATAATATTTGTGAAATATTTTTCACTCTATTTAGAAACAGAAGTCTTTTCTTTAAATTAGTAACAAGGAATGCAGTAGCGAGCATTATCAGACACTGAA
This sequence comes from Hydra vulgaris, assembly GCF_038396675.1. Classification (NCBI taxonomy): domain Eukaryota; kingdom Metazoa; phylum Cnidaria; class Hydrozoa; order Anthoathecata; family Hydridae; genus Hydra; species Hydra vulgaris. The sequence continues at coordinate 10,902,827 of NC_088927.1, forward strand.
TATGCTAAATATTCTTTTATACGAGTTTCTTCATTTATTAATTTTTTGAAAATATTCTGCTTGTTAAAACAACAATATTCGATGCACTGTAATCTACATTCTTATTGGATTTGATACCTATAACAAAAGCAATCAAAGATTTGTCAATATTCCATTTACCAGGATTGTCATTTATAAATATCATAGTATTGTTGCTTGTATTTTTGCCTTATAACAAAACCAATCAAAGATTTGTCAATATTCCATTTACCAGGATTGTCATTTATAAATATCATAGTATTGTTGCTTGTATTTTAATGTTTGTGGGAGATTCAGTAACGTCAGTTGTTTTATGGAAATATTTTGTCGGGACAAAGTGGTTAAAATAATGGTGAAATAACAAATTGAAATAACAAAGTGGTTGAAATAATCAATATTCCATTTACCAGGATCGTCATTTACAAATATCATGGTATTGTTGCTTGTATTTTAATGTTTGTGGGAGATTCAATAACGTCAGTTGTTTTATGGAAATGTTTTGTAGGGACAAAGCGGTTGAAATAATTGGTTTTAAGTGGATGAAATTAGTACAATAAGGGTATTTTCTGTCTTCAAAACTTGTACATTTTCTATTAAGTTTATATCTAAAATAGTTATACCACAAGGATCTGAGCATACGTCAAAGTTTGAATGCATCTTCATGGATAATTTAATTTAATTTAATTTTTTATTTATTGCCAAATTTTTTTTGGTAATCGGCGAAACAAAACAAAAAAGTTATTCATCTAATAAATTGAACTTCCGTTCAATTCAATAAATGAATAAAGCTCTTTAATTAAATAATAAAATTTGAGAAAACTAAGAAATTTTAACAAATTAACAGTAATTGACAAAAAATGTTTGAATTCATTATTTTTACAAACAAATCGATCCTTGTCTCATATTTATAAGCAAGATGTAAGATAAGAATCGATTTTGTCACCCCACTTGTATAACATATACACCCAAAATTTACTTGAAGCGATAAAAAATGATAACTTTGGGATACAGAAAAATTCATTTTTGTCTCACTAACTAGATCAAATATTAACAATAGGGTATCAAATTTCCAAACAACAGTGCAACCTCTGATTCCATCTGGTATCCAATTTGCACATCCATATTCAATTATCTAGTTATATAAAATTTATTTTTTTATTTAAGATTTATAAATCTTTAGCAGTTCCATTGCCAAAGCATGGTCTGAAACTCTGTGAAAATAGAGAGTTTACAATGCAAAGACTTAATAAAATTCGAAGAAATGTAGTTAAGTCGTTTTTTAATGTCTCTATTGCAAAGACTATCGAGACATTAAAGACAAACTAAATATGAAAAATTTAATTTGGGTTAAAAGAATGTTAAAGTTTTCATTTCAGAAAATTCCTGAAAATACTTATCATATTCAAGTTCAGACAGCTCAATGTTGGAATGCAAAGTTACAGCGAACAACTTTCAAAAAAATGTTTCTTGAAGAAAACATTCCCAAATAATCTTTTTATTCTCTCTTGGTATTTTAAACTATTTTTTATGTATTTTTACCTTGTAAAAATTTTTACAGAAGATGTTTAATAAAATAATATTATATAATAAATATAATGTAAATAATATAAGTAAGTATAGAGTTTAATATAGTTTTAACAAAAATACTGCTTTATCTACTTCTGAAAAACAGAATTTCATCAAAACTCTTAATTGAGCCTGTCGATTGCTAAAAAGTCATTATTCGAAATGCACTGCAATGGTCGCATGGTTTTCAATAGTGATTCGGTTTTGGATTTTAATGCTATTGTAAAATGTACGATTTAAATCTTAATGCTATCGTAAAATTTACGATAGGCGAAAAGACAACTTTTTATCTGCGTTTGTTTTGTTGAGTCAGCTCTTACAATTTACTCTAAAGTATTAGAAAGAATAATGCCACACCATTATCCAACTAACACGCAGGATTTCTTGGAAAATTTTTTAAAAAGATTCTTTTAAAAGTTCTCATTATACACTAGGAGTATTCATCGATTTGTATAAAGCAGATACTGTTGATCACTACATTTTATGACAAAAACTAAAACTCTATAGAATAAGAGATAAATTCCTAAGCTGGTTCAAAAGTAATCGTAAGCAGTTCTTTAATATCCAAAACTCTATAAACGATTAAAAAAGTTAAGTCAAGCTTTTTTTTACTTTTAGTCTATCTCTTTTTACTTTTAGTCAATTTCTTTTTATTTTAAGTCAATTTCTTTTCATTTAAATGATTTTTAGGTTTTTTATGAAAATTTATTAGAGAATTTGGTACAGATGATGTTTTTATGCAATGTGTTCATCGAGAAAAATCTGAAAACTTCATAACGCAGTCTTTAAATCTCAATTTGGTCAATACAAATTGGAGACAGATATATTGATAGATAACGCTCTTTTAAGCTAATGGAAGATAATATATTTTTTTACAAACATTTATTGTTAATTTTTTACGTTTAAACCAGGTAGAAATGTTTTAAAGCTCGTCTTTTAAAGTAGAAAAAAAGGTTACAAATAGCATTGTTAAAAAGAAATAAATTAGTGTCGTCAGCAAACATAATACTAAGTGAATTTGAGGCTTTATTCAAGTCATTAAAATAAATCAAGGAAAGAAGTGGCCCTAATATATAAAGCCTTGCTGAACACCACAGGATATATCTAATAAATCTTTTTGATAAATCAGTACAAGAAATATATTTTGTTTTCGTTTAAAAATAACTTTCAAACCACTCTATTACCTTGTTATTTATTCCATAGTATTTAAATTGATGAAGTAAGTTGGTATGATCTACTGTACTAAATGCTTTTGAAAAGTCAATAAAAATACCGAGTGTGTATTGGGAATTTTCAAAAGAATTTGATATTTCACGTATGAATTAGAAGATTGCATGTTCCATAGAATTAAATTTTATGATGCTAAATTGATTATGAAAAATTCCTTGACGTAATGACACTTTGAAAACTTAAAGGAGAATATCTTTTAGTTGTTCAAAACAATCTATAACTGTATTATTACCATTCATGGTGTCATAGTTATATATATTGTTACCAGTTCTAATACTAGATAAGGCAAATCTGAAAGTTTTTTAAAAACGAGCTGTTTCCGAGGTAAATATGTTGATGAATTCAAATCTGGAAATTTTTTTGCCTGCAATAGCAATTTCGTTTTTTTTTTAAATATTTTTTGCCTTAAAGGTGCACATAAAAGTCCTCGCGGTCTCATCACAGTGCACCGTGGGTAAACATTTAACTTGGAAGTTCACGCCTACTTCCTTATTAATGTCGCTTATTTGGATGGATCCGGCGTCAAATACTGGCTTCGTGGTACTAACCACTGCACCACGTTTGCATAAATTGCAAGTTTTCACTGCTACTTAGTTACAAGATTTCTTTTTCTCCCAAATGAGTTTCAAAATTTCTTGAAATAATTTTTTTCGCAAGTATTTCATTACTTTATATGTTTTCGTGGGAGATGGATGTTCCAATTTTTTTTTAATTTGATTATTGGAATGGCCCAAGAAGTCCTTATGTTCTTATAAAAGAGCACCGTAGAAAAGCACTTAACTAGGTGGTTCATGCCTCTTTCCTTACTAACGTCTCTAAGCTGGCCAAAGCAATCATTAATCTTGGATATCTTTGTTCTGAGGAAGATCTCTAACTACTGGGCCATGGTTGCTATAAAATATAATTTTGTGTGCTACGTGATGTTTCAAGTTGGTATTATGTGTTTCCTGTCACAAATAGAATCAGAAATGATTGGAAAATGTTGAAACATTTAAAAATTTTCAAAAATAAATATGCTTATTTAAAACTTTCCAGAATACGTGTTATTTAGGAATGTAAGTTAGCTATTATACCTTGTAGAAAACGTACCAGAAATATGTTAATATGTATGTATGTATGTAGAAATACGAATATGTATAAAAATGGAAACATATTAGAATCACATCTGAAACGTGATTCTATTACATGTATACATAAACGCTAACACGCATTGGCTCAAAAAAAATTGAAAAAGTTAATACTTGAATATTTTATTAAATTAACTTGTACAATGTTTAATATACACTTCCATATTTTCGATTTTATATTAAAATAATAATGCATTTTATATTAATTTTGTGATAACAAAATTGCACCATCCTCAGAATATACGAATGGATTACACTGGGCAAAAAACAATCTTTTTTTTTTGCATCTTCAGCATTTTTATTCAAATATACTAATTTGGGCTGAGAAAAAAGAAAATAGCAACAAATATTTTTTATTAGCTCTGAATTCTTTTATTAGTTTCTGAGATATACAATAGCATAAAATTTTTATTTCAGTTAATTTGCAACAGAGCAATATGATATATAATTTACATATTCAAATAATATTTAAAGTACATTTAGTTTTGTTTTATTACAGATATATTCTAACAGTTTTAAACAAAGAAATCATGATCATCAAGATCATAGTTATAAAAATGGTTTTTGGGTATCGTCACGAGATTGTGATCTTTTTGCTTTTCTTTTGTAGACTTGTTCTGGAGCATCCCTACTAACAAACCAACAGTAATCTGCAATCATAGCCTCATTCTAACGACCCTGATATCTTTGTTCTATTACAGAAAAAACTTAGTGAAACTTTTTCCCATTTTCATCACTTACAGCCCCACAATTGGGGAGGAGGGAGGAGAAGAAGTCTAGGTGTTAGTGGAGGAAATGAATCTTGAGGGACATGTTACATCTAGGTTGATGATATTTTTGAAGTAGTAGTGTTACTAATTAAATGTAATTACCATCTCCTTTGTTGCCTAAAAATCCACAATTAACTCCCTTAAAAGCTTTCCAAGTTTACTTTTCTTGCCCCTTCAAAACTTTGTTTTATGCAGGATCCTTCATAAGTTGACGTATTTGTGGCCTAAAAAAAAATACCCTCTTTAACTATTGCATCACGTATTTTTTGAAATTTGTTACTTAAATATCTAAAAGCTTGTTCTTCCTTGTTCATACCTTTGACAAAATTTTTCATTAAACTCAACTTAATGTGTAATGGTGGAAGAAGGACATCTTTAACATGTAATGGTGGAAGAAGGACATCTTTTGGATCCACGAGTGATTCAGCAATAACATTTTTTTTTTCATATGTGTTGAGATTTCTTGCCTACCAGTCTTCTTTTATTTAATGTGGACTTTTGTCTCTGCTATCCCACATACACAAAAAGCAGCAGTATTTAATATTCCCTAATTGTATTCCTAAAAGTAAAAGACTTTTAGGTTACCACAAACTTATTATCATTGTAATTAATTGAGTCGAGGAGAACTTTCATGTTTATATAAGTCTCATTTTGATGAACTTCATGACCAATAGGAACAGAATGAAGACGATTTCCATTTTGCAGTAATACAGCTTTCAAGCTAAGGTTAGATGAGCCGATGAATAATCTCCAATCAGTTAGATCTTAGTTCAAATTGAGACAACACATTAATTTAGACATCAATGCAAGCAACAAGATTACTTCTCAATGCATCAATGCAAGCAACAAAATTATCTTTTCAAAAAAAGAAAGCAGATTCTGCTGCCGTTTCTGTAATGTGAAACCTTGATATCAAATAAAGTTTTTGACCTTAGAAGTTCTGCCTTTTCCTGTGACAAGTCCAGATCTCAAGCAACATCAATTAATTTTGCTTGACTCAATCTGTGCGGTCCATCATCTGTTAATACAAAATCAGGATCATTTGATATTCAAGGCTTGTTTTCTTCGTTTACTTCAATTTCTTCTTCATTTCTCCCTTCATTTTATGTTTCTAACTCAAAACTTTGTGGTGGAGTAGGAACTGGTAAACTAGGTAAAAATCTGAATGTAGAATGGGTCAAATGGCAGATGGAAGATTTGGATATTTATCTGTTCCTATTTTCTTGATTAACAAACCTGCCTTAATGGGTGGGATCAGGCAGAAATAACAGTCATTTGTATAGTTTTCAGGCTCCCTGCATACCATAGGAGCAGCAAAAGTTAAAGATCTTTTTTTATTTCTCAATCATTCTCTTAGTGTAACCGAACAAGAGTTACAGCTTATATGTGAAGCCCATGACTTATCCTGGTCCCCTACCTTCATATCAAAGTAATGCTGGTAAGCAGTCTTAACAAGAGGTGTCATAGTTTTTTTTTGTGAGGAAAATGTTGTTTCACCACAAATGTAACAAAAACTGTCCACTAAATTTACACACTTCCTTGGCATGTTGATTTGTTAAATTTTACACTCGTAAATGAAAAAAAAACTAAGAGTAGATTAGACCAGAAACTTTAGCACATATAACTAATATCACAAGTTTTAGACATGAATAAAACATTATATATAGTCAAAAAAAATTGCTTATTTTTAAAATGAAAAATTATACCCTTGAGAAAAATTTTTTGCTTTTATTGCTACTAAAATTTATGTCATTTTTAATGTCATTTTTGAATTCAACAGATAAAATACATAAGAAATCACTAATTTTGGTTCCGAGACAAAATCACTGTTGGAAAGTGTTATTTACCTTGCTTTATATATATGTATTATTTTTTACTATTTCTTACTCTTTATACAACTATAAATTCAAATTTCAAACTTTTTCTAACACAATATTTTCTGTATATAAGATAAGTTGACAAAATTATGTTGCCTTGCAATGTTCTAGTTCAGAAAGACATTTTGGACATCTACGCATTGCATTTCTAGCTTTTGATTTAAAACCAGTCGTTTCTGAGCAAAGCTAATATGAATTTTTATTAGAATTTCTCAAAAATAAAGAAATCCATGACAAGCTCCAAGAAACAAACTGCGCATAGACTTAATTGCAAATGAACGAACCCTGTTTAAACTATTTATTAGCAGGCATATTCTGTTCCTATTTTTAAGCAGTGGGTAAGCATTTGACCTAAAGTTAGCATCTGTTCTTAAATTTGCATTATCGTTTGTATAAATACTTCTTTTTTTAAAATTGCCACAGAAGCACACTAATCACACCCAGGCCTCCGCGGGAATAAGAGTGCAAGAGCATAGAAATACTCTTGTTATACGAGTAGTTAGGGTTATACGAGTGGTAAGATTAAGACTTTCGTGTGCACAAGCGTGTTACAAACAACTTTTTGCTTTTAACTTTTTCTTTAGATTAAAACTAAGAAGAAAAAAATGAGTGCCAAAAATTTTAACATATAGGGCCGGGACCCATGACGTCAAACTTTGTACAGTTAGCAATAAAAAATTTGAAAATTTAAAGATATGTATATTATACGAAAGAGCTTGACAAGAGGAAAAAAAATATGTAAAAGTCATATGCTAATAACGTTTCCTTCTCAAGATACGTCGTATTTAAGAATATTTAAAATCCAGACCCAGAATTTGCAGACTCGCATAAAAAGAACTAAAAAAATAGTTCTTTGCAGTAGATTATTCCCACCGCCTGAATTATTCCATCCCCCAATGAAAAACTCAAAACGAGATTGCGCTTTCGGGTTATAACTGTTAGAAGTGAAAATTGAAAATTTTCACTTCTGAAATTTATTTAACAAATTTATCAATTATTTAAAAGTTATAGTCATTTAATTTGTGAAAATAAGTCATAAATAGAATATATTGTTTGGATATTACTGTCATGAATATGTCATTTGTAAAATACAACTACATTATATATATATATATATATATATTTATATACAAACCATTAATATTAACTAATGTTTTATATTATTATAATTCTGTTTACTAATAAACATGTTTTTGTGACATTATCATAAAAAAGTTATAATTAAGTAAGGTTAAAACATAGATTCTCATTTGCAATATTTACAAAGTTTTTTCCGTTAAAACTGATAACAGCTTTTTTTCAAATGTATAGAAAAGGAGCTGTTACTTTTGGACACTTTGAGTCTATTCCAAGATTCATTAACATAACTGTAATGAATTGCTTCAACAGTTTGTTCAGAGTAGCAGCCTAATCCACGCCCTCTTTCTGCACAAAAAGCACTTATATGTTTTATAATAAAATGAATTTTCGATGAAGCAGTTATTCCATAGTCTTCAACAAGTGTTCTGTAGTGATCTTCAAAGTTTTTAATATGTGTTTGAAAATCGTTATGAAGTTTTTGTCCAAAACAAGACTCAACCAAATTGTTTAAAGTTCTAAGTCCCTCTGCCAATGGCTTTAAATTAATTAGCAATGCATGCATATACTTATAATAATTTTTAGGAATTTTACGGGAGGCGTTGCCAGTAAAGGCATTATTCTGAACCACTTTTGAAATGTTTAAAATCATTGATACTTTGGCCGCTTCGTTTTCACCACCACATTTCTCTATATGATTATAAATATGATTAACAGCTCCCTCCATTAGGTGTAACTCTGGCGGGAAAAGATAATCTGCCACTAAGTGGTCGCTTGTATCTGCGTGTATCAATGGAGGATTAAAAACATTCCAAAATTTCTTTAGCATTACGTTTTATTGCATCTAATTAAAAAAATTTTGCGTACTGTTCCTCTAAAGAACCAAAAGTTCTAAGTTTCTCTTCTTTAAATGGTTGCTAAACCACACATTATTTGACAAAGCTTAAGATCAGCTACAAACGAGTGTTTTATTTTATCTAAATTTAGACAGTTCATTAATATAGAAACATTGTAATGACTTAAAGGAACATTCGAAACTAAAGCTAGTAAAAAGAAGCTTTTAGAAGACAGAACCTACTTTATATTTTGAATTCTGAGGTTCTTCATATGTACTTATTGTAGCTTGTCTTCATGATTGTATTTGTCAAGTTCTAAACCTTCGCTCTCACAATCTGACAATAGGTTCAAACAGATCTAAAATATTTGTTATTTTTACAATTCTTCTTTAGTTTTAACTAAATCATAGTTCTCATAAACATATTTAGAATGAAATTATTTACCTTCAGAAAGCCTCTTCCTCTATCAATACCGAGCTTGACTGTTTGATTGCTTAAATTCACCTCTTTAATCACAATAAGCAAATTTACAAACTCCACAATATTGGTGCACTTAATAATAGGGAGATTTTCCTTTACTTTTAAATTTCCTTTTTTAAATTCAAATTCTTGATAATCAATTATAAATAAATCTTCAAGTGCACTATCAATTACTGGAAGTACTTTTTGTAGGTTTGCTTGTATGCAAGTTTTCCCTTTAAATGATGTTCTATTAAAAAAATGTATATATACATTTAGGCTAACTAAATTACATGAAAAGAGTAAGAAATACTTTTTTTAAAAATCGTTCTTACCTGAGTTCTTTTGCTAGCTGTATTAGTTTCTTGTTGGACAAGGTAAGTCTTGATTGAATCCTTAATAAATCAATCAAGGTGATCTGTCTAGGTTTATTTTTTAAGGGCCCTACTGATAAGTGTAAAGGTTTTGCACCTGTAGAAAGTTTAATTCTCTCTGACCCTTGTTCATTTGATTGTTCTGAGATGACTAGAGAAGCAATCTGATCCTTAACTTTAGCTGAGGTTTGAAGTTTTTCATATATTTTTACAGCTAACTTCTTATTTCCACATTTTGTCCTTCCCAATGTTTGAAAGACAAGATTTACATATTTTTACGTGGGGTGCACGCGACTTGGAAAACTTACTACTTCTTCTTCTTGTTCCGGTTCTTCCACGTAAACTGGTTAGTTTGCATATTTTACATTGACAACTAGTAGAATTTCTGGTTAAAGGTATAACGACGTTTTTCGTCCAGTCTATCACTAAATCCGGCAAGTAGTTTTTTCGACGTATATTACTTCTACATTTATCACATATGCCGAGTGGATTTTTTGTATCACTGCAATCTAAATCAAAGGTGGATACTTACTCTTTTATCACTTACTTATTTAATAGTATTGATGTTCTGTGAGCCCAAAAATAACAAATCTTTTTTCATATATATATATATATATATATATATATATATATATATATATATATATATATATATATATATATATATATATATATATATATATATATATATATATATATATATATATATATATATATATATATATATATATATATATATATGTATATATATAATTAAAAGTTATTTTTTTACTTACGTCCTGAATTTGGGGGATAAATTCCTAAATTGGGACCTTTCGGCCCCTAAAACGTAAATATTTTGCTAAAAGGAATTTTATGATTTTGGTGACATATCAACTCTAATTCTAGTGATTGTAGCGAATCCAATGATGTATGACAATGGCCGGGGTCAAATCGCAAAACTAAAAAGTGGTTGCAGGCAAGTGTGTTAGTAGTATTGTTTCAAATGCGGCTAAAAGTTTGACCTTTTTATGATAAGTTTTGTTAATAATGAATCATTTTATTCCAAAAAAAAATTCTAATTGTCAGGTTGGTATTTTTTTACTTAATTGAACTTATTTTTTTGTGCTCATAATACCTTGTTGCTCGTAATACTCATAATACTGGTCTTGGTAATATGGGCACTTTCGCTACTTTTTTAAAACCTCTGTGGTTTTTAGAAAAAAATTTGGATGCCCAAATATCTAAGTGGATCATGAGTAGGGATCCCTAAAAATTGTTTTTTCTAAAAAATTTTGGATCCAGCTTAATTACTTGAATAGCATATATGCATATAAAATGTATAAGATTTCCTCCTTTTCAAAATTAAACCTCCTCGAAATAAGTTTTTGAATCCAAGCCTAATATGTATAGAACGGTGGTTCAGGGTAAAGTAGTAGAATAATTGTCCACGTGGTTTTTTTAATTTATTTGACATAGGTATTTTATTATTGTTTACTTTTATTTCAAGATTGCTTGTATGACTTCGGTGTGTTGTTGAAATAAATATTTTTTTAAATTAAAAGTATTACTGAAAATATATTAAGTTGATATTACACTAGACTAATTTGTTGAATTGAAGACTAAGTTGTTGAATTAAAAGAAACTAAACTAGAAACTAAACTAGAAACTAAACTAGAAACTAAACTAGAAACTAAACTAGAAACTAAACTAGAAACTAAACTAGAAACTAAACTAGAAACTAAACTAGAAACTAAACTAGAAACTAAACTAGAAACTAAACTAGAAACTAAACTAGAAACTAAAGTAAAAAATTGGCTTCATTAAGTTTAAGGTCTGACCTGAACTAGCTGGAGTTTAAATAGATATTTGTATTTGGTAATATTAGACTATATTGTTGTATTTGTACTTTTAAAGTATTTGATAAAAAAAAACCATAAATATTTGTATTTGATTGAAAGTTATGTTTACATAAATTAACACCAGTCAATTACCTAAGTTGACTGGTGTTTTTTATGGAAAAAATCAAAAGTTTGTTATGTTTTTCATTTTTAGCGCTAAAATAATTTTAATATTTAATTTTAAGTGATATTTTTTAAAAGGCTGATTTTCATTTTAAATATTATACTTTTTAATATTATATTTTATTAGTATTGTCTTAAAAAATTTTTGTATTTTTTTTAACTTAAAATGTTTGTATTTGGAAAATGGTGATTATATATACTTGTGTTTGAATTTGTATTTGAGTACATATACTTGTATTTGAATTTGTTTTGAAAATTAATGTGTTTGATCAAATACAAACACATTAATTACTTACAAAAACCCTAACCTGAACCAGAGCATAAGCTAATATAAATAAAAAGTTATATAAAAAAAAATTATCATTTTTTGCCAGATGTATTTTAACTGTTCAGGCTTCATTATTTAGTATATTTTTATAGTGATAATCTGAAAGACTATCACTTCCAGAATATTATAAAATGTCTTATGATGCAGTTGTTTTTAATTAGATGCAGGTCAGAATATCTCATTTCTCTAATAACTAAAACATGATGCAACGGATGATTTATGTATAAGAAAACTGCTAGAACTGCATTTAAGTATAATTGTCTGGCTATGAAGGTACACAGAACAAAATAAAAACATGTTTAAAAATAGGCGAAATGTAATAATTCCAGAATGAATGACTGTGGAGTCGGAGTCGCGACATTTTTGGTAGAGTCGGAGTTGCTAAACAAAATCGCGACTCCGACTCTAATAATAAAACTTCTCGGTATTTCACACGCATGTACAAATTATTTAACCTTCAAAATGTTTTTCATAAATTTGGCAAAAAATTATTATTTTATAATATTGCCTAATATCTTTTAAAGAATTCAATGAATTTTTCTGAAATTTTGCTTTGGAGACGGAGTCGGAGTTGGATTCGAAGTTGAAGTCGTACTCGTACGAAAATTTCAACAATTGGAGTCGGAGTTGGAGTCGGTACTTTTTTTTTACAACTCCACACTCTTGGGAATGACAAACAGCATCAATGTAGATATGAGTCAGAAACAGATGAGGAGATCAGCTAACTCAAACTAAGTCATAGAACTGTCATGTTAAGTTTAGGATTATCATGATCATTCCATGAAATATAAAATAAATCATAAAAATTATATATCTCTTTTTAAAGTTCAGGAAATGTCGACTTACATACAGCAAAACAAAGTAAATCTATTTATCCGCCTTTTAAACAATAAAGTAACTTTTGAAATCATCAATTCTTAGCCTAATTATTGTTCAGTTAAACACACCTTTTTGGATGAAATAATGGAATTATGCGACATTCAGATTGAATATGAAAAACTCAATGCTGCTTTTTTTTTTTTTAAATTCACCTCCCCAAGGCCGATAAGGCCACTACAGATGAGGAGGCTGCTTGTGGTTATAAGCCTCTCTCAACTCTATAACTCCAAAACACAAACCTTGTCGAACAAGGCCGCTGCGCGGAGAAATAAGTTGAGCGCGGTACTACCAGGGACGTGGTGGGGATCGAACTTGGAGCCTCTCGCTTATAAAGCGAACAATCTACCAAGACACCACTACTGCATTAAGAGTCATTTTTTGTAAGAATCAGGCAGTCAATGGAAGTGACCTCCTCCAAATTGCTTGAATTTTTTATATATTGATCAGAATATAGAAAAAACCTGTTGGGGAAAAAAAATATTTTCAAAAATGTTTCGTTCACTCGGAATCTGGGCTTAAATTTTTGAGATTTTTTTAAAAATTTTTAGAAATTTAGTTTTTGCCACCTTTGAACCCATTTTTTTGGCAAGGCAAAAAGTTGCACATAACTTTTGTAGTTAATATCAGACGTAACCCAAAAGCTCTCTCCGAAAAATATAAAAAAGTTGCGTGACACTGTGCGGTTGGCTAATTATCATAGTTCAAAAGTACAAAATCAATCACTTTTGTCAATTTTTAATCGGAGTTAATTCTATCGGCGAAGTGTTGCACACAATTTTTCTTTTAGGATTTGAAATTATCAAAGGTACTGAGTCTAAAAATGCAAAGAAAGTTATGTGATGCCTAAGGCCTATTAATATATTAAGGCTTGAAATTGGAAAAAAATGTTTTAGTATACTTACAAAATGAACCATTACGGCAGAGGCGCTTAGTTTTGTAAAAATGTAAACATATCCAACTGTCAATACAAAAAGGTCCTAACATAATAATAAAAAAAATTCGTGTGATCTTTAGATATTAAGTTAAAAATAAAGGTACAAATTGTTAAAAATGATTAAGTACGAAGAGATATTTTTTTGGACACACAGATGAGGTTTTCGCTCACAATAAAATTTCTATCATCCAAAATTAGCATTTAGCATTACACAAAACATTGCACGTAATGTTAAGAAAAAATTTAAGCGTTTCTGACTATGATATAGAAATCATAACAATTGAAATAAATAATAATAAAAAATAATACATGATCAGAAGTAAATTATTTAAATTTACGTCATAACCAAATAACTTGTGGTGATCGAATGGAAGAAGAATCGCTGATATCACGATTGTGGAGAAACAAGTTAGTGGGCGGTTGTTTACTTTACCATAAAAATGTCTTAACTTTATTTTAACGATCTTTAAAATTTGCATAAATAGAGTAGATATTTTATCATTGCTATTGAGAAATAGGTACTGCATAAATAGAGCTTGTTTTTAGTTGAGTATGAAACAAAACAAATATTTTTATGAAAACTGTTGTTGCTTTTCAAAAGGAAATTGTGGATCATTCAAAAAACATAAAATTATAAACAAAATGTTCTACATTCATCAGCTGGGAGATGTTTCTTGCTTTAAATGGGTAAAACACAGCATTGCACCAACTGAAAATACTTCATTGTATCGCTTTGACATTGATATGACGACATGTATTGGTGACGCCCTTAAAGCGGGAGATTTTTTTCCTTTTATATTTAGATGGTGAGGATGAAAGCATGTTTTTGGAGGACTCCATGCAATACCAAACGTGTACCGGTGAAAAGCACATATTTGTTCATCCTTTCAAGATTTCTTTTAAGTCTATTGGCAATAAGTCCATTTTCTTCCCAAATATTATTATCGTTTAATCGCATGACCTAAAAACAATTTTTTAAACAATTATTAAGTGTGTCATTTAAAGCATTGTTTATAATCTGACTCTTATCGAAAAATGTTTACAAGTTTGAAATACATTGCTGTTATTATTAAAATACAATATTGCAAGAGTGTGATTAATTTAGTGATTATTTATTAAAAGAGTGAGGAATTAATTAAAAGAACTATTTTTTTGTTTAAAGAACTTTGTCTCAAAATCTTATTGCAGAGAAGTTATAAAGTATGTAATTATAAAAATTATATTACAGTCTGCGTAAGTTTAAATGTTGATGTTAAGAAACACCTCATCAACTTAAAGGTAATTATGTATTTTAAATTTACGCAGACTGTAATATAATTTTTATAATTACATACTTTATAACTTCTCTGCAATAAGATTTTGAGACAAAGTTCTTTAAACGAAAAAATAGCTCTTTTAATTAATTCCTCACTCTTTTAATAAATAATCACTAAATTAATCACACTCTTGCAATATTGTATTTTAATAATAACAGCAATGTATTTCAAACTTGTAAACATTTTTCGTTAAGAGTCAGATTATAAACAATGCTTTAAATGACACACTTAATAATTGTTTAAAAAATTGTTTTTAGGTCATGCGATTAAACGATAATAATATTTGGGAAGAAAATGGACTTATTGCCAATAGACTTAAAAGAAATCTTGAAAGGATGAACAAATATGTGCTTTTCACCGGTACACGTTTGGTATTGCATGGAGTCCTCCAAAAACATGCTTTCATCCTCACCATCTAAATATAAAAGGAAAAAAATCTCCCGCTTTAAGGGCGTCACCAATACATGTCGTCATATCAATGTCAAAGCGATACAATGAAGTATTTTCAGTTGGTGCAATGCTGTGTTTTACCCATTTAAAGCAAGAAACTGCTTTATCTAGAGTCAACGAAAACACCAATTTATGTACAGAAACACAAACACAACAAGAACAAACATATATGACACCTGCTACTCCAGATGAAGAATTTGATCCCGGTGAAATTAATGTTTCACAGGAGATTTTGGACGAATCTTTAAGAAGCCGTGAGAGTGTAACTGAGGTTCTTAATGCAAGTCCAATAAAATTTAGATTAAAAAGGAAGTTCGAATATCTGGAAGATACTACTAAAGATAAGTTAAAACGCAAGTATGTTCGCCTAGAAAACTTATTAAAGAAAAAATTTGCGGAAGCTGTTGCTCCTGGACAAGAGGAAATACTTATAGATTTTCTTAACAGTAAAAATGTTGATGAAATAAATAGCCCTCTCCCAATTGAAATTATTCGTGCTCAGAAAGTATATAAGCAAAGTGATTCCATGGGAAAGTTAGTTATCCTCTCATTATTAGACCATACCAAGTATACCAAAAAGTTTATAATGAACACATTTGAGTGTACCAAACATCGTATAGAAACAGCAAGAAAATGGCATGCATCTCATAAAGGGTTGGCATTTCCAGAGAAGAAAGTATTCGTCCGATCTAGTCTTGATCAAACAAAGTGTGAACATTTCTTAGACTTTATATTTACAAGCGGTATTTTGCATGATGTTGCTTATGGAATAACCAAATTAAAATACGACAGCGGTGAAGAACAAAAGATAGTGCATGCAATACTGACGACAAAATATAGCCACGCTATCCTGTTCTATCGAAAAAGTTGTAGTGAAAAAAATTATATACCATTATCTGATTCAAGTTTGTGGAAAGTATTGCATGCAATAAAACCTTCAAGTCGAAAAAGCTTAGCTGGATTAGATGATGTTACTGCTTCAGGCATGAATGGTTTTCAAACATTACAAAAATTGGCACAAAGATTTAGTTCTAAATCTCTCGAAGCTGCCCTTGAAAAAGGAAAAAGGTATTTGAAAACAAGTTATCAAACCAATTGTAGTGTCAATGTCTCAAACATTTCTTCTCATAGCTCAAAACATGCCTTATCAGATCCATCTGAAAAAAATCTTCAATCCAACACAGAGATATCAGAAGTGGTATGTGCCGATTGCTATGATTTGTGCAAAGCTATCGAGATGATCAAAGAACTAACAATTCAAAATTCTGACGATGCCGATTCTATTTATGATTTCGAAATTGCTGTAAAGGATGTATTCAACTACATAAAACACCTGATGAGAGATTCTCAACAGAAAAAGGCAAAAATCGAAGCTTTTAAGCAATTAAACGATGAAACTGCTTTCTGGCTTAAAGATTTTTGTCAAAAAATTCTTCCGGTTCGATACAGAGAGGGCCAAAGAGAGTATTTTGGCAAGAAAGGAATGAGTTTACATGTGGATATATTCTTCATAAAAATAGCAGGAAAGTTATTCAAACGTGTTTACTTTACTTCAATGTATAGGTGTGATCAGGGAATAGGTGATGTTGTTTCGTTAGCCACTGCAGTTTTAGACCAATTCAGAATTGATCAACCGCATATCAAGAAAATGTTTACCAAATCTGATAATGCCGGCTGCTATCAGGGAAATCTTTCAGCTGAAGCAATCTACAATGCATGCAAAAAGAGAGATATAAAGTTGCTGAGATATGATTATAATGAACCCTGTTGTGGAAAAGATCAATGTGACAGGGAGAGTGCAGTTGTAAAGACAATTTTAAGGAGTTACGTTGACTCTGGTAATAATCTTTTGACTGCTGAAGATATACACAAGGCTATACATTATAGTTTTGGCGCTAAAGATGCAAAAGTAGCAGTTGCTCAAATTAGCAATGATAAAACTGTAGTTACTGGACCAAAGATTAAGAACATTAGCAACTATCACTCATTTGATTTTGGTGAGAAAAGTATGAAGATGTAGCGTTATTTCAATATCGGTGAGGGAATTGAACAAGAGTATGGAAATCTTAAAATTCAACCCTCGATTAAGTAGTTGTTGCCATATAGCAAAACAGATAATTCAATTAAGCGTAACAAGTCACTTAAGGAAAAACAGAAAAGAAGTGACAGGCAATTATATTCATTAAGATTTTGCACTGAAATGAATTGTACTTTATCATTTGAAAGCGATGCTGAGTTAGAAGAACACATGCTATCCGGTCTTCATACAGTTTCGAAATCATTAACATCATTGGATAAAGTTCGCAACTCGTTTGTTCATAAGATGAAAATTACTTCACAACTAAATATGCCAATTTCTTCATCCTCTAACAGTGCTTCCGTAAAAGACAAACCACATTGCATGAACATTTTTCTATTGCAAGGTTGGGCATTACCAGTTCGAAGTTCTTTTAGATTTTCAAATCAGCAGAAAGAACTGTTGTATAAATATTTTATTCGTGGAGAAGAATCAGGTAATAAAATGAGCCCTGAGCAGGTTCACATGCAGCTGAGGAGAGAACTTCCGCCTGATCAATATGTAACTAGCCAAGAGATAAGATCTTTATTTTCAAGGTAGGCATTGTTGCTATCAAAACTTTTGCAAATTAGATTATGTTTCTGACTGTTAAATAGTTCTTTTACAAATATGAAATTAAAATTTAGGTGAAATTTATAATTTTGTGTGTTTGTTTACATATGTTTAAAAAAATGTACAATTGATATTGTTATAGATTTAGTAACCTGAAAAGAAAAGGTAAGCTGGTAGAACCGACAACAGAAAATAATGAAAAAAGTCAGGTTAACGATAACAACGAAGTTTATGGCGAAAATGATGACTTTAATCTGGCAGGAGACAATGAAGATGATAATAAATATGAGGAAGACATCGCCAATCTAGCAAAAGAAATTTGTCTTGTATGGAAAGTGAATGATTGGGTTGCTGTTGCATATGAAAAACAATGGAATATTGGATATATTGTGGAGGTAATATTATTCAAAGTATATATTAGTTTCAAGATTTTATTTTGTTTTACAAGACAGTGCTCTAAAATAAAAGGAATATAAATAAAATGTAAAAATAATTTCAGAATGGCATTATATAAGACTTTACAAGTTTTATTGAATGTAAGCAAAATTAAACAAATCATAAACTCTTTATTATATTATTTTAAATGTTGCGCTAATACTTTTAGGTATCTATAACTGGGATCAAAGTTAATTGTATGATTAACGGGCAAGAGAAGAATACTTTTCGCTGGCCAGTTACTACCGAGGAGATAAATAACCAAACTGATAAAATTATCTGTTTAGTAAATGCTCCTTTTCTAATCAGTGGTTGTGGCGATTATTCATTATCCGAAGAAGACTATAATACAGTCATATCATTATTCTTAGAGAAACTTACTGCAGCAGAGTAGAAATTATGTGTGATGTGGTGGATAATGTGTGTAAATGACTCTATTAATAAATGAAAAACTAATTTTTAAATGGAAAAACATTTAAATGTTTGATTTATGTTTTATTTAATTAGCAATATAGTTATCTTGATGTTAGATTTTTGTTCAGTTTTTAATTCATGTTATGCGTGTGACAAAATCACACGAAATTTTTTTATTATTATGTTAGGACCTTTTTGTATTGACAGTTGGATATGTTTACATTTTTACAAAACTAAGCGCCTCTGCCGTAATGGTTCATTTTGTAAGTATACTAAAACATTTTTTTCCAATTTCAAGCCTTAATATATTAATAGGCCTTAGGTATCACATAACTTTCTTTGCATTTTTAGACTCAGTACCTTTGATAATTTCAAATCCTAAAAGAAAAATTGTGTGCAACACTTCGCCGCTAGAATTAACTCCGAATAAAAATTGACAAAAGTGATTGATTTTGTACTTTTGAACTATGATAATTAGCCAACCGCACAGTGTCACGCAACTTTTTTATATTTTTTGGAGAGAGCTTTTGGGTTACGTCTGATATTAACTACAAAAGTTATGTGCAACTTTTTGCCTTGCCAAAAAAATGGGTTCAAAGGTGGCAAAAACTAAATTTCTAAAAATTTTTTAAAAAATCTCAAAAATTTAAGCCCAGATTCCGAGTGAACGAAACATTTTTGAAAATTTTTTTTTCCCCAACAGGTTTTCTCTATATTCTGATCAATATATAAAAAATTCAAGCAATTTGGAGGAGGTCACTTCCACAGTTTCAGGAATTTGCCTGATTCTTAGAAAAAACGGCTCTTAAGTTAAGGTTAAGAAGAAAGTTAAAACTAGAGATTCAGAAAATTTAATTCCTAAAAATTTTCTTTGAATTTTGGTACAAGCAGTCTGGTTCAACTAATTATAAAAAGATTTTACACATCAGAGGATAGTTAAAGTGGTTACTCAAGGAAAAAGGAAAAAAAACAGCATAAAATATTTTATTAATTGGAGATCATACTCTAGTTATATTGAAAACAAGTTTTCTTTTTTGTTAGAGAGTTGGCGGCTTAAACTAGTCTCAAAGGCTTTATCTGAAAAAGACAGCTCTTCTATCTTGAAGTGTATGATAACTAAGTTTTGTTATGTTAGGTCAAAGACAACAAAAGATATTACCTGTTTCTTCAAAAAGTGAAATAAAATATAAAAATAAAAGATATTACCTGTTTCTTCAAAAAGTGAAACAAAATATAAAA
Organism: Hydra vulgaris; assembly: GCF_038396675.1. Classification (NCBI taxonomy): domain Eukaryota; kingdom Metazoa; phylum Cnidaria; class Hydrozoa; order Anthoathecata; family Hydridae; genus Hydra; species Hydra vulgaris. The sequence goes on from NC_088927.1 coordinate 10,922,788, forward strand.
AATAAAAGATATTACCTGCTTCTTCAAAAAGTGAAATAAAATATGATTTAGTATGCGTCTCATAGCTTCATATTTGTGTTTTGAGTTGTGATTTCAGTTAACAAATAAGGCAATAGCGTACGTTTTGGTGACGTCAAGTTGTTTGTTTCTCTGAACATCAATCTCACGACCCAATTTTATATCAATCCCACGACCCGAAAGAGTATAGGCATTTTATACTAAATAAGAAACTTTCCAGATAAACATACCTTAATTCAGTTATATTATTTGCTAATTCATTGCCATATTAGTTATGCAAACATTGCTTGGGGTAGCACTTTTAAAAGTAAACTTAAACCTCTCTATCGGCAACAGAAACATGTAGCACGCCTTATAAATTTCAAGGACCGTTTTGGTCACGCCAAGCCTCTTTTATATGATATGAAAGCACTCAATATATAGGAGTTAAATGTTTTTAATATTCTTTGTTTTATGTATAAATGCAAGACCCACCTATCACACGTTACTTTTCGTAACTTGTATTTACAAAGAGATAGAAATAAATATATTTTAAGGAACGATAATTTAATTCGACAACCATTTTCTCATACTAATTTTGGAAAATTTTTTATTTCATTTCGCGGACCATTTTTATGGAATAGTATAGTTCTAAATACTTCGAAAGATTTTTCTCAAGAATGTAATTTTGATTCTTTTAAGCAATATCTTAAAAAGCTCATTTTTTCAACTGAAAATATACTAATCTACTTTTAAATTTCAATTTTTTTTTAAAATCCCTTATCTATATTAGTATATGCATATATTTAATGTGTATTCTTTTTAATTCCTTTTTTTTTATTTTTTTTTTTTTATCCACAAGCAATTAGCGTTTCTCTGTGACAAGACCTGATGGTCTGCGATGAGTAATCCGCGTTCTTTATATTTATTTTTAATATTTATTTCTTAACGATATCTTGACTTGTTATTTTTTATTATTGTAATAAAGTTTTTGTTTATTTAAATTGTAATAAATATTGTAATAAAGGCATAAAAAAAAAAAAAATTATGAAATTCCATTGCTTCTGAGCAATGTTTGTTCGTTGGTAAAATATCCAAATTTATTTTTTTATACTAAACTTATATTTATCATAGGGTTTTAGATATAATTCAAAAATATTGTAACATTCAAAAGTTATGACTATGCAAAATTTGTGTAAGATTGACAAAAAGAAATACTTATTTGTAGTCATAGGAAGCTCGCAGAAGACTTAAGTCAGTCATCGAGTACCTATTTCTTAGGTTAAACATTAACTAAAAAAAAAAACATTTTTAAACAAGTTTTAAAATATATATTTAATTTCTAACCAGTTGTATCTCTAAAAATATATATTAAAGAATAAAAAAAGTTAGTTTACAAATTTGAAATTTGTTTTTTCTATTTATTATGAATGTTTTTACTAATTTGAATATTGGCATACGGCTCGTTAGATTTAAAAGTTTATTCTTTTAAGGTTTGTTTAAAAGTCTAAGTTCAAATTTTAAACATTTCTCTGATATGCATTACCTCTATTTTATAATGTCATAATACCATTTAGAAAAAAATCTGGTCTTCAAATTACCAGAGATTATAGTAAATATATGTAAAATAGCGGGATCCAAAAATATCACATGCGGTTTTAATAAGTAGCAAAACGTAGCAATATTTTATAGTTTAACTAAGAAACATAAAATCAAACATTGATGATATTTGATTTTATGTTGATTTTTTTTAATCTTAATTTTTGCTTGAATTACTTTAATTCAAAAAAAAAATAAACTGTGCTTGAATTACTTTAATGCTACATAGCTTTATTTAAATGTTGCATACACACTAAAAAAAAAGGTAGTAATCTCTGCCTTAGAGTAGGATATGTGATATACTCTTAGTAAGGTATAATTTTCTACCTTTTAGGGTAGAAAGTTATATTAAAAACAATTATTTGTCATACAATTTTCTAACTTAAATGTATAATTTTCTACCTTAGAGAAATAAGATAGAAAATTATACCTTACTAAGGGTATATCACATATCCTACCTTAACTAAAAATTTCAACCTTTATTTTTTAGTGTGTAGTATTCTTAACTGTCAAGACTGCATGGTTAATAAAAAAATATAAAGCAGTTTTAGAAAAAGTTCCTGGTAAATTTAAAAGGCTTAAGGATAAAGCAGAAAAAAGAGGAATAAATATCCAGAAAAAAGAGGAATATATATCCAGAAAAAAGAGGAATAAATACCCAGAAAAAACAGTTCTTATTAATTAGGCACTAAATAAACTTGATTTAAGATTTTCCACCACTTTTACAAAAAGTAATCTACCCAATAAATAAGTAAAAGTGCCATCCCTATCTATAATACAGTTGTTTAAAAAAATTTAACAAAGAAATATCAAAAACTAATTTCACTAAAATAAAGCTCGGATCTCATTTACCATAATTATTATTTAAGTTTATATCTTTAATACAGCTGTTTTGTATTAAAGAACATGATCAATAAGTTAACAGCAATCTAGAACTTAGTTCGTACAGATGGTTGGTGATGATTACAAAAATATTTATACTTAATATTTACAGATGTTTGGAAACATACAGTGTTCATGTTGAAAAAATTGTTAAAGTATGCTAAGTGGCAAGGTAGCCAAGGTTTTTCAACAATTTTTGTAATTAGGTTCTTATGAAATGCAAAATGTAATTTTATTTTAGGCGCACTAAGGTGCACTAAAAACTTAAATGAAATCCTGAAAGAGTTAAAAGTGATAAACCTTCCAGAAGAGCCAATACTATTAAACTTTATGTGTCTTATGATTCACTAAAGATGAGCGTATTCGTATGACGTATTCGTATGACGTATTCGTATGACGTATTCGTTGACGTATTCGGGTCATTGTTGAATAAGTAGTTGCTGATGTTCCACAGAAAGACAAACGTTAAAAATACCACAAAAATTGTGTCTCGGTGCTTTGAAGGAGCTTTAACATCTGCATTGCAAAATAAATATCGTTGAATGTTTTGCAGTGAATATTGGTTTTAAATGACCAAACAGTGACACCTGTAAAACATGCGATAGGCTAAATATTCAAATTTTATGTCACAAAAAGAACTAAAGCTTATACTCATTTATAGAATGAACTTCACCAAAGAAGGACTGAATACATTTAAAAGGTATAAGTAATAATAAATAAGGCTGATAATAAATAAAGAGACGTGTAAAGATAAATTTAATCATAAGTAACTGACTTGAAAATGAAAATCACCGGTTTTTTTACATAAAAAACCCGGAAAATTATTTTTATAAAAAATCCGGAAAATCCCGGCAAATTTTTTGATCAACAAATGGACAAAGGTTTAGAAAGTTGGTAAGGATAAATAAAGTTACTAAAAACTACTGATTAATTATGCATCTCTAAAAAATTTTAAATCTTTCGTATATAAATTTCTCAGAAATAAAATTCAACATTTATTCTAGGCCAGGAGAACAAAATCTTTAAATAAAAACAAAATGGAGACCTGCCCAACCCAAACCCCCAGTCGCTGCATTTTCTGAAACCTGTAGTAACTACAGCCATAATGGTGTTACATCACAAAATCCACGTGAAACAAATTTTAATTTGTTACCAGTACTACCGCCCGAACAATTTCTTTACCAAGGCAAGACTTACTAATTTAGAAATGGATTTTTTTTTTTTAACTTTTCTGTTAAAATACCTTAAGGGCAAGAGATAGAAATTTATCAGAAATAAAATTCTACACTTATTCTAGGCCAGTTCAGGAAAACAATATCTTCAAAAAAAAACTAAAATGGAGACCTGCCCAACCCAAATCCCCAGCCGCTGGATGTTCTAAAACCTAAAGTATTAACAGCCATTAAGGAATGACATCACCAAAATTACGAGAAACACATTTAAAATTATTATTATGCATTCTTAACACCAACTACTTTGTAAAAAAGGAGAAACGACCATCTTTCAGACGCGGTGACCTATGAATTAATCACGTACAACCTGTCAACAAAAAACAACAGCATAGTCAACAATCTCATTGACCACCTATTAAAAATATATGTTATCAACGAAGGAATAGCAGACTACAAGAAACCTGAGTTTCCAGGTCAAACACCACTTCTTTACGGCCTCCCAAAAACTCATAAAGAATATGTTCCTCTCCGACCAATCGCATCTGGATGCTCAGGCCCAACTGACAACATGTCAGACTACGTGACTAAATACCTGCAGCAACAGCAGATATGCTTCAGGCTTATCTAAAAGACACAACACATCTACTGGAACTTCTACAAGAATTAAAAATCCCTTCCAAAACGTTCCTGCAAGTCACAGGAGACGTAACATCCCTGTACACCAATATACCCCAGCAGGAAGGTATTGAGGCAATCAAACAATGCATCACCAGGAAACTTCCATTTTTTATAATAAACTACCAGTAATGATACCCACATCACACTTTCTTCAACTCGTAGACTATATCCTCTCAAACAACACTTTCAAGTAGGAGATAAGCACTACCAGCAACAATACGGCAACTCCATGAGAGCAAGAATGGCCCCTCCCTACGCCAACATGTTCATAGGCAATATTGACAGGAAGACTATGATCAAATTCAAAAAGTCCGTCTTTTTCTGCAAAAGGTACATCGACAATATTCTCTTACTATTATTTGGCACTATCGAAGAAGTAGACATGCTACGGGGCTACATGAACAGCCAACACAACTCAATAAAATTCACACTAAACGTCTCCGAACAAAGTGTAGAATTCATGGACGTCAATCTATGCAAAGACAAAAATGGTAGACTTTACTCAACACTACACCGAAAACCAACTGACACAATAGCCCTACTGAACTTCTTTTCAAACCATCCTAGACACAGCATCGGATACAGCCAGGCCCTCCAATACAATAAAATCATTTCGAACACAAGGGACCTGAAGGACGAACTCAAAAACCTGGCAAAAATTCTTGTCACAAAAAGGTATCCTCTAGCCGTGATTAATCACCAATTCCAAAAAGCCCTCAAAAAAACTCAAGAATAACTGCTCGGCAAACATATTACTAGAGACGAGACACAGGCAAGCCATGCAAATCACTGTTACCAGAAGAACGACGACGGAAACATAACACGAAAACATTGTTCTTATACGGTACATGTAATTAAAGTTGTATTTGTAAATAATAGATATGTTACACCTTTAATGATGTGGTTATTAATCTGCTCTCCTCTACCTATGCTCTTCTCTGGCTTTCGTCTTGAGACAACATCTGATCAGTCCCCCCTCCCAAAAAAAAAAAAAAACTAAACCAACATAAGACAATTATAAGTCAAATGGCAAATAATTAATTTTGCCTCACTTCCCTTGGGCTATTACGGCTCAGTGTGTCCCAACTAGCACACATACCTTGTGTCGTGAGCGAACTCATACAAAAAATCTATAAAACCAAATATAATATCTCAATTTTACCCTAAACAAAGCGTATTTACTTCTTAAAAATAAAATATTAGACAATGGTTCAGATATCAATACCTTTTATTCTTATAATTCTCTTCTGCAAAACTTTCAAAAGTTTTGTTTTCTCTGCAAATTTTTTGCATGATCAGTCATAGATTCTTTAGCTATATTGCTCCGTTCATGTGAGATAATTTTTTTTCCGGGTTGAATTTATATGAAAAAACCCTTCTTCAACTTTTCTGTTGTGAATAATAATTCATCACAAATAAATATGAGCTTGTATACATTATTAGTCGTCGGCCATGCTTTGATTTAATAGTTTGTAAATAAGCTATAAAATTAAATTTTTATAACTGACCCAAAAATTTAAAAGTTAGTTAAGCTTAACGTTATTTATAATATTGAAAATTTAATTTATAGCATTTAAAACTATTTTTCAACTAATATTTTCGAATAAAGAAACGGAACTCGTTCCGGACGCGCAAAAAAAATACCGAAATGATGTTCTGGCGTTAAAACACCACTGGTTCTAGCGAAAAATGGGAAACAAAGATTAACAATTTCAGTTGACCTTCAACAAGGTCTTCAAAGGCTGCTGGTCCAGAGTTTAATTGCATAAAATTTGGAGTACCTCATTTTACATCCACATCTGATAATGGCTTAATATTTATGTGGACTGAGGATGTTGCCAAACGTCGAATTGAAGAAATCACAAAAGTCACAAAATTGCAATTTAATAGTTTTTTAGTTCAAAAATACTTCTTTTATAGCTATATTTAAAAATCATTTTACAAAACAATTTGTTTTTTATTTTTGTATTTTTTATTTGAAAATCAATAAATTTTTACTATACTAATTACTCAATTTTTTTTTCCGAGCTTGATTTCAATTTTTGGAGTTTTATTTGTTTGGAACGCTTTCGAATTTAAAATGTGTTCTGCTTAATAGAAACCATGTTTGGATGTACGTTAAAAACTTTTGTCAAAGATTTGTTTTTCTAAAGTTAAATTGTAATGACTTGGTCAACTCTTATCTAAAGTTTGAATAAATGTGGGTGTCATGGTTTTACATAAATTATTAAAAAAATGTTTTGTCTTTTATAAACAAAAAGTTTAATAATAAAAATTATTATGAAAAAAAGACAGAAACTAGTATTAATTTATTTAACCTAGGTTCCAAGGTAAACGATGGGTGTTTCCATTTACTTGTGACTATTTAGCACACTGCTATAGAAATAAAAAAAGTTTTTTTTGTTTACCAAATTGAAAGAAATTCGTGCAATAAAAAATGTATTACCAATTAACCAGGTTATGAGTGCTGGATCGGTTGTCATTTAGGGAGTCATGTAATTCCTGGGTAGCAATGTTTGATATGGAGTTGTTGTAGTGTAATAAGAAAGGCTTTAATACTTCCCGGTCCAGATCTATGTAAAATATAAAACCAAAATGCAGATAGTTCCAAAAGTCACTTTTTATTTTGGGAATTTGTCCCGAATTAATTGATTAAAAAAGAAATAACCGTTTTAGTCTGTTAAAATACCGAATTTCTGAGCCAAATGCAAATGTCTTCATTGACAAAAACACTCCAAAGTAGCAATTGCTTATTGTTCTACGACAGAGAGAAGACCTTTTGTCTTAGATAGTACTCTAGAAAAGAGTGTAACTCCATTCTTCCTGGCACAGCGTTCCACTATTTGCGAATTTTTATTTTGTGTGGAATATTTTAGTATAGTTGTTAAATATGCACGACCAAGATGGTCTTTAAGTTATTAAGCAGTTGTAATAGATTCATAAAACAGTTTTTTTTTATGAAGTCATTTTTTGCTTATTCCTGAGAATTAGTCAGTATTGTAGTTAGATTGGTAGAGTTTCGTTTCATGTTTTTTGCATCGTTTTTGTAACCCATTTCGTATAACATGCAAAATATACAATATAAAAAAAAAAGCCTATTAATCTGTTTAATTGTTTGTTTGTTGGAATAGAATATTTTGTGACCTTTCTGGTTCGGGTTTTTAAAATTCAATATTCTATTTGACGTCAAAGTAACATTTGAGAAAATTTGCACTTTTCTCTTTACGCTGTGCATTTATGTATCTGTATATGTATGAATGTATGTATGTATGTATGTATGTATGTATGTATGTATGTATGTATGTATGTATGTATGTATGTATGTATGTATGTATGTATGTATGTATGTATGTATGTATGTATGTATGTATGTATGTATGTATGTATGTATGTATGTATGTATGTATGTATGTATGTATGTATGTATGTATGTATGTATGTATGTATGTATGTATGTATGTATGTATGTATGTATGTATGTATGTATGTATGTATGTATGTGTGTGTGTGCATGTATGGATGCATGTATGTATGTATGTATGTATGTATGTATGTATGTATGTATGTATGTATGTATGTATGTATGTATGTATGTATGTATGTATGTATGTATGTATGTATGTATGTATGTATGGATGTATGTATGTATGTATGTATGTATGTATGTATGTATGTATGTATGTATGTATGTATGTATGTATGTATGTATGTATGTATGTATGTATGTATGTATGTATGTATGTATGTATGTATGTATGTATGTATGTATGTATGTATGTATGTATGTATGTATGTATGTATGTATGTATGCATGTATGTATGTATGTATGTATGAATATATGTATGTATGTATGTATGTATGTATGTATGTATGTATGTATGTATGTATGTATGTATGTATGTATGTATGTATGTATGTATGTATGTATGTATGTATGTATGTATTTATTTATGTATGTATGTATGTATGTATGTATGTATGTATGTATGTATGTATGTATGTATGTATGTATGTATGTATGTATGTATGTATGTATGTATGTATGTATGTACGTATTTTTTATTAAATAAAAGGCATTAACTGTATAAATATTTTACAATAAATAACTAGTAAAGACAATGAATAATTTTGTATTAATACTAACATAGTTAGTACATTTTATAATAAAGAACCTTAAAAAAACTCATTTAAAGTAAATGAACTTCTCGAAAAACGCTTTTTAATTTTTCTGCTTTAAAAGGGAAGGTTTGGGTAATATAAGCATACTAAAAATTTTCAAAGATGTAAGTAGTGACCCAGTAGGCACGGGACATTAAAAAGACGTCTTTAAAACGTTTTGGATTTTTTCAAACGTTCGGAAGACGTCTTTAGAACGTTCAAAAGACGTCTTTTTTAGGTACCAAGCCCCCTAGTTGCTTTGATCTTTATGAATTGAATTTTTGTGGAAGCGGCTCTCAAATTAATTAAAACGCTTTTAAATTTTTTGTATAGTTAAAATACTTTAATTGAACACGAAAGAGTCTCTAGTGCGATATTTTGATGTTGAAATATAACGGGTGATGCGGAAGTTATCGGACAAAATAAAAACGTCGATAACTTATTTATAAATAAAAAAACAAACTACTATTATATTTTTTTTAAATAAAGCATTTATCTTTTAATAAAAATATATTATTTTTTATATGAAAAAACACCACCATCTGCAATTGATCTCAATTTTGCTCTGACGCCTTTCATATGCGACTGTAAAAAGTTTAAATCCATTTCTTGTAGTTTTAGTTTAATGCAATCAATCAAAACTTGCTCTGTTGAAGCTTGCCAATCTCCCTCGTAAACCTTCTGTGCCAAATGTCCCCAAAAATTTTCAATTGGTCGTGCTTGAGGCACATTTGGGGGATTGGATTCTTTATCAACGTAATAGACATTGGGCCGTCCAATTTAGAGAATCTTTAGAATAATGAGAACTTGCTAAATCTGGTCAAAATAAATAGTTTAAGTCTCCATGATACTTGTGAATAAATGGAAGAAGTCGTTTTTCTAATCATTCATTAATATAGATTGATGAATTGGTTGCTACAGCCTTGGAAGTGCGAAACAATGGCTCGGACATACCACGGTCAGATATGGCTCTCCACATTAATAATTTTTTTGGAAATTTCTCTTTTCCTATAAAACGAACACTTTCTGGGCATGTCTTTTTGTTGTTTGTGTAGTATCCAGAATTTCCAGGCATGTTGTCCCCTGCAAAACAAAAGTATTGTTCGTCATCGATGACTAGAAGCGATTTTGTGTTATAGAGTTAGTTATCTAGTTTCCTGCTTCTTTTCTTTGCCTTTATTTGTTGTTCTATAGTATATTTTGGAGTCTTTCACATTTTCTATATTTAATATTCATTTTTTTAACTGACGACCAATTGTCGATTGATTTACACCGAATTTAATACCTATTTTTCTCTGACTGACCTTTTTTTTGATTGTTTACAAGTCTCGTTAATTCGGCTTTCTTTTCTCTAGTCCAGAATGTCAGCGACCAGGGTGGTTTCTATCAGAAAACGTTTGAACAGTTTCAAGTCTTTTTAGGTTATCATATATTGTACTTTGAGCAAATCCTTCCTTTTCAAAATGATTTACGATTTTTTTTTTTTTTTTAATATTAGGTTTATTTACGCATATTTAGGTTTTACGCAGAGTATTCTATCGTTGGCTCTTGCAATAGTTCAAGTACACCAGATGGTAGACTTTTTTTCTTGTTACGTATCTTCTTTCTTAATGTGCAAATTAAAGGATCAGATGCACATAAAAGGCGATAAAAAGGTCTAAATTTTTTTTTTTCCGATCGCATTTTATTTTAAAATTTTCACAAAAAATCTTAAAAAACTTATTGATAGCCTCTTAAGCCTCTTCAGAAAATATACCTAATGGAAGAGTAAATAGTTCGATGACTTCATAGCCATGAATCAAAATCTTATGAAGTGTTTGGGTCATAGGATACCAAGGGTAAAGGAATACATAGAGCGAAGCAGTTTCCCAACAGAATGTTTTAAATTTGGATGAGTTAATTTCATAACCACTTGATATTGTGGCCAGAATAATATGAAGCCCTTTCATAAGATCTACACTGATGTTCATTTTACTAGCTGAGACATCGTATTGCTGAAAAAATCGCCTAGCTGTGTTGCCATCGTTTGATGTACCTGCCCCACCTATTCTCGGTTGGTCTATGACAAGACCTATCCTTGTTCGAAATTCAGCACAGACTTCAAGCTTTCTCAGTTTAACAATATTTTTTTCGTCTTGATTTCTAGCCTGCCACTTCATAATTGGTATCTTATAAGAGATATGGAGCATACATTCTAAAAACCTTATCCAAGCATGCAAAGTTGAAACGCCATGTTTTATATTGCTTTCTAAAGTTTTTTTTGAACAACTAAAGATAAATTGTTCATTTCGGTTGGAGATGCACCACACACTGAACAGCATTGGTGTGAGTTGGTTGCTGTGTAAATAATAGTTTGAATTTTTCCATCTATCATTGTTAAATTTACAATATGTTGTATTTCAACTTCCTTTGTCGTACCGTCCTCCAATAAAACAGGTACAACAGATAATGTTATCTCTTTAATAGAAGCCATAATTGACTCATATTCTGCAAGAATTACTTCATTTAATTCTTTTCTATATTTAAATCTCAGAGGTCTGCTGTAATTAGTTGACAATGGTTTCGGATTTCTCCAAACAACCTGTTTTTTGTCATCTTTGAAACAATATAGTTCTAGAGGAACCAAGCAAGTTATGAAAAGTGATTCATCTGTATGAAGTTCCCTAGAAACATCTGACAGATGTTTATAAACAGATTGTCCTGTTGCACCATCAAAACCAGCTTTGTATATTATAAATAGTTTGTTACAATCTTTAAGCACAGGTGAATTTAACACAACACTATAAGCTGAACATATTCTTGATGCAGTATGAAAAAGAAGAACTTGTAATGGAATCTCTGCAGAGTAGTCACTGACCTGAATGTTTTCAGGGTAGCATTTATTTTTAGCCTCTTTTACAATATGATAGGATGGGTATAGAGAGCTGAATGGAAGAGCATTGTTTTTTTAAATGCTGATAAGTTTCTTTGGATAAATTAACATCTAAGACTAGCGCTAATGATTGTTCTGAAGTAAGTGATTCTGTCGATAATTCTTTATTGTAAGTTTTTTTAACCACTTTTGCTTCTATAAACCTTTTATCCCTTTTCAAACTTTACTTGCTGCATATAAAAGTTCGTTTAAATTATATTTACTCAAAAGCTCTTTAATTATGCGATCTTTAGTTCTCACATACGCATCTTCAAACAAAATCGAAGGGCGTCCACCTTAAAGTATAATGTTATTTTATCAATTATTAAATCGTCGCAATAATAATACAAATAAACTATACACATTATAATAAATTTACACATAGTTAAAGTAAACATAACACAGGTTTTTGTTTATATTTTTTTTTTTTACAGTCAAATATAGTTTGGTTTAACCAAACTTTATATCTTTTTTCAAATACTGCACTTGTTCTATTCGTTTTTTTCCACTTTTTTTTACCTTGGTAAATGAATTTCGAAATAATTGACAAGTTATCATTAGATTCTTCAAAATTGCTTTAGGAAACAAAACTCAAAATCTTTGCATGTAAATCATCATTTTGTAGTAAATTATTTTCCATTATATAATTCATAAGACATCTCCTATCCATTTTTAAGAGATTGTCTGTTCAATAAAATACTTTTAATTTGAAAAAAAGTAATTTAAAATGTTTTTAATAAAGTAATTTTTTTACGAGCAGTAACTATGAAACTCAGTTCCTTTCCTTTATTTCTCATTGGTTGCTATCGTGTTTTTTATCGATTACATGTAATTTTATTGTTTTCGGAAATTATAAAATAAATAATATATATTATGTCCCAAACTCGTACTACGTAGAAGTATATAATTCATATTTTATCACAGTCTCTGAGTTTTTATTACTTTAAAACGGTAGCATAAAAAATTAGGCATAATGGTTTCAATGCGATCTAAATGTTCATTGAGCGAATACGAGGAAGTTACTGGAAAGCAATTAAAAAATACAAAAATATTTAATTTTGAACTTATGTCTTTAATAAAAATTATTATAAAGTCAAACTGCAGTTTTTAAATTTCAAATCTTCTTAAATTTTTTGTTATTGATCAAAAACGCATTAACAAGAAACGTGGACGTAGTTAATTGAATTTAAAAGTGTAACCGTTTTGGAAGCTAAAGGCAGCCAATTTTATACCACAAGATCAATGTCATATTGGTATTCAACTATATATCATTTCAACCTGTTGATACAGGTTGATTCGATGGTTTTAAATGATATTTTTGAAAAAAATAAAAACTTTTAACTCAAAATTATTGATGTTTGCATTGTTGAAAATATTTATATAAAATGCAAAAAACATTTTTTTTTTATGTAATTTAAATATTAACATAATACTATATAAGTCATTTATAAGTTAAAAAATAAACTTAAACTTCTTTAAAATAAGAAATCAAAGTTTTCAAAAGATGTAAAAAAATAAAATTTTCACAATTTTTTGCTGTTATTGATAAAAAGTATTTAAGGAAATATTTAAACAACAAATATGGCGTTTTATTGAAAAATTATTTTTTAATAAAATATAATTTCTGGCTTATTAATATATTGAGCAAAATTTGCCTTTTTCAAAATTTCAAAACTTTTTCGTTTGGTTTTGCCAGCTTCTGACCCACTGTGCACCCGTTAGATATTCACTTTTTCAAAAAGGAAAAAGAAACAATGCATAAAATTTGTATTTTTATAGTTTAAAAGTTTGACTTGATAAAATTGAAAAATTTACTTAATTATTATAGAATTAATTTTTTTTTTTTTTTAGCCATGCTACTTTGTTTTTATAAAGTACTATTGTTTGAACAAAAAGTGGTTTAAAATATGATCTTTTAAAGTTAATTTTTTTTATAAAGAACCAATATATTCTAAAAATTAGTTCTAATTGTCAGTTTGGTATTTCTTTAATTAACTAATATTATTTTTTTCTAGCTAACTTAAAGTGGTCATACTATCAAGTTTTCTTTGTGATATTAGCACTTTTTCTTTATTTTAAAACCACTGAGTTTGTAAGAAAAATTTTGAGTGCCAAAATAACTGTATTTTCCCTAAAAACTGTTTATTCGCAAAAAATTTTGGATTCAGCATTAATATTTTTGAGAATATTTTAATTTTTGTATGAATAAAACATCATTAGGGTGCTGTGAGCACTGAAGGTGCTCTTAATACCCTGATCATGTTTTACTCATTTTACTTTTAAAACACCGCGTAACCCAACACCAAATATAATTTTTTTTATAATTTGGAGTCCCCAGTAATTTTTTATTGTATCTCCCTTACTTAAAGTTGAGGTAAAAAAAAATAATTTTACGGTAATTGCCATTGAAACGCTTGTTTATTAAGAAAGGATTCCCACACTTTTTTAGTTTTTTATTATTTTGAAAAAATTTAAGAAAATACTTCTTTAAATTGAATTGAAATCAATATTACTCATATGAAAAAAAAATTTCAATTAAGTAGTTTTTATATCTAATGTTTTGTCTAATGACAAAAGATTTGATGAATGTAACATTAGTTTAAATTAAGAGTATAAATAAAATAAAATGAATATAAACAAAAAAATGATTTTTCCACTTGCATAAATACGTTTTAGCCACTAAGCAGCTGTTCTTGCTTCAGTAATATAGAATGAATAAAGAAATAAAGGTGGAGACTTTATGTATTTATGAAAAAAGTATGGACAAACGTACACATCAGGTAGTAATTGATAATATTAATAACAGTAATGATAAAAAATATAGTATAAAAATAAAATTCAATAAATGATATACTATTCTAATAAATGAAATACTATTCTAATAACTAAATAAACAAATATATTATTTGCTGGGTAGTAATATATATTGTCATTTTTTGACCTAAATTTGTCAAAGGGCTGTTAACGGGACATTATGTATTTGCTGATATTATAATATAATGAACAAGTTATACCCTTTATGACTAATCATTTGTTTGTGCATGTTTGAGTCAAAATAATAAAAAACTAAAAATCAAACCTTTAACAATTTAAAATCTCCTAAGAACAAAGCTCTAAAAATCATTCACTTTTAAAACAGTTGATTTGATAACATTATTTATTGTACAAACCATAGACCCTAAAGGTAAGTGATAAAATCAATCTATAATTGTGTCTTGGTATAGGATTATTTACATGGTAGGCTTCCTAAAGCTTTTTTGCTCAATCTAGTAACAAACATTCTCTTTTCCTTAGATCTTCTTCTTGCAACAATCTCTTTGTAGAAAATTTTAAAACTTTTGTATTGACAAAAAGTTTTCTCTTTTTGATTGCTTAGAACAGGCAGCGGATATTGAATCTGATCTCATTTCAGTAACAGATTGTAAATGAAGTGGAATCTGTTTTATCGAGCAAATTTAGGCCTCTCTGCTATTGTCATAAACTTGCTTTTTTTTTCTCTTTTCTACAAATACTATTATCTCTTGCTCGATCAACCAAAACTCATTCTCGCTTGGCTTGTTTGTCTCGTCATTCAACAAAGTCACATCCTTTTACGGTACGTGTACCCCTGCATGCTTTAAAAAATTTTATTCATCTAGTTTTTATACAGCCTACAACTTTTAACGTCTTCTGTCAACTGTTTCCTTGTTCTTTAACTTTTTTTTTTGTAACTTCTAACCTTATTGTGTTTGCTTGCAACCTTTTTTGAGAAATTAGAACTACTTTGATTATTTTGTTTTTAATTACTACTTTATTTTTTTTTATTTTTTTTTTAATTTTTTTTTTTTTTATTGATGTTGTTATTAATAATGTTATTATTACTAGAATATTGTTATTATTGTTGAATTGTTATAATCAATCTACTGTTATTATTACTATCAATATTATTATTACTAATGTCAGTATTGTTATTGTCATTATTATTTATATTGACATTTTTATATATTGTTAAATTTTCCATTGGTATCGTTATTATAAATCTGTACTGTTATTATCTTTATTATAAATTATTAGCTGTATAAGTGTTTACTTAATGTTTGTTATTTTACTATTTGTAAATGTCCTTGAGTGTAAGATCTTTATTTGGAAACATATAATTGATTGATTGACAAGTTTTTATTTAAGAGTGTTGTTGAACAATTTATTCAGTGTGTTTGTTTATTTTTTAATGATATATTTAACTGGTTCTTTTTTTAGTAGTTGTTCTTTTTTCATGGTTAGTTGCTACATTTTGTCAGTATATAACTTTTTAGAACTTTCCTGAATGTGTATGATATTCAATTATTGTTTTGAGATCAATTTTACTTTATTATAAGAATTTAATCTATAATTGTTATAATTGTTATTTTATCATCATTATTATTACTATTATTTTTTGTATCATTAACATTATTTCATGGTATTTACTTAATGGATTGTTCATAAATTCTGTCACGCAATTTTTCGACATTTTTGGATCCTCCACCCTCCTATGTAACAAGTTGTCTTGCTTTACTGACTCCTGACAAATTCTAACTCTCCCCCTCCCTTTCCTCCTAAAATATTTATTGTGGTTTTAAATCAGATAATGTTTTTAATTTTCTTAGCTGCTTTTAGTTATTTAATCAATACATTTTAGTATATATAAATTTTAATTATTGTAATTTATTGTTATTTAATATTTTTTGAAAGTCAATATTCATAGGCGCATACATATAATAAACCACAAAAAAACTATTATTTGTAGGCAAAAAATATTTAGATTTTAAAATTTTTAACATCATCGTTATAATTGTGTAGAGCTGTGGATTAAACTTGCATATTACGAGGTGCAGCAATCAAGGGTGCGGGTTTAACTCCCTCTTAAGAGTTCGAAATCAAGTATTTTGATGTTTTATATGTTTTATATGTTTTATATGTTTTAACTAATATTGTTGTTTAAGTATAATTAGATTTAATCATTTATGAATTTATATAAAGTTATACAGAACTATAATGGATGCGTACATAAATTGATTGATATGGCAGTGTAATCACAGTGTAGTTATATTTATTGATAAACTCAAATAGGTATAAGGAAAGAAGAGTGTACCTATATAATTTTTTTGCACTTATATAGTTTGATATAAACTTGTATAAATTAACAGCAACTAAATGGATAAATAACCACCAAAGATATTTAATCTTTGATAAATATGTTATTTAAATAACTTCTTTAGCAATAAGTTTGTGTAGCAGTGCAGGTTATATTAACATAATATTTTATGTTTAATAAAAGTTTGATGATTAATATATTTTTGTTATATTATTTTTGTTTCATAAAGATATTATTATTTTTTCATCAATGATATATTGGTTATATCATCACATAATTGCATACCCTGTCCCTCCCCCCTTTTTACAAATTGACACAAAATTGCTAACCCCTCCCCTTTATTGTGTATTTACTTTTACTTTATTCAGTTTTACTTTTCCTTTTAAATTCGGTTTTACAAAAGGGTTATTCCATACTCTCTTTTTTACTCTTTAAATTATTAAACAGATGCTTATTTAAATCTTGCTTTCCTGTCTGCTAGATATTTGCATGTGGTTACTCTCCGACAATCAATACAGATTTTCATCTATTTGTTTTACTGCTGATTTGTTAACGGAAAGATTATATTATAAATTTGATGGAAATAGTTTATACTATAGATTTGATGGAAATAGTTCAGCAGCAGTTATTGCTCTAGGTATATCATAGGGGTTTGATAAGTCTGGATTACTGGTATTTATAAGATCTCATTATATGTTCTTTATGAAAGGTTTAAATTATTGAATCATTCCATTTTATATTCCTTATTAATGTTATCATTCATGGACAAAACTTTTGTTTCCAGTTTTTATTCTTGGGTACCCCTAAAATTCTTTTTTCAACTTTTTTCTTGACAAAATGTCATCACTTTTTAATAGTATATAAATGATTCCCAATCACTTTAATGTGTTAAGCACTTGCAAGTTAAATTTCACCCAATCAAAACCCAGTTTGTTCACTGCTAATAATTATTGTAACAATGCTGAAATTCTTATCCTGATGAATGGCCGGATGAATTTTCCTGATGAATTGCTGAGTTCTTTATATTTATACTTGGATTATCTTTCACTACTGACCTCTCATGATGCCATTTTCTTATTTTTCATTTTTTGTTATTTTTAATCTCTTATTTGTCCTTGTATGGAATACTGTTATCATATTTAGACTTCTTATGTTGGTTCTAAGTCATCTAAGACTAATTCTTTTAATGACGTCTTTCCTCTTTATGTCAAGGTCTAAAAACGTGTTACAAATGTAGTTCCACCTGCCCACCTGCCCAGCTTGAGTCTCTGTCCTTCTGTTCCATCGTATTTTTGTTTTACTTTTATTATTGTTAAAAAAGTAAATACTAGTAATGTTGGTAAGCTTGAAAAATTTAATTTAATTTTAATTTGAAATTTTCACAAAAGTCATCACACACATATATTTAAACCTTCTCAGGAGATGCGTGTGGTTGCATGCCTTATATGACCACGCATATAATATTTTATTTTAAAAACTTGGCCACGGCTCCTTGCATGTTAGCCATTAACTGGAAAGAGAAATAAAAACTAAAACCAAATACAAAACTAAACTAAAAAAAATAAAATCTTTAACTTATGATAAAATTGATACAAACAAGCAAGGAAAAATAAAAGCATAAAGTTAATGTATGTTTTTATTTTAATTTAGAGGTGTTTCACTACAATGAATTGAAAAAAAATTGAAGTTTCAAAGTTATCTAATCCATGCTTTATTACTTCAAAACTTAATTATTTAAAAATTTGAAACTTTGATATTTCCTGATATCTGTAAAGCAAATAAACATTAAAAAGTATCAGTTACTAGGATTCAAACCCTCATCCAATGCAGATATCGTACTTCACAAATGACTCAATTAATCAAGCTATGAGCTACTTCAACATGGCATATAGGAAAAATTATTATCTTTAAAATATTAATTGATGAGTTTTTAGATTAGTTATATTTGAACTACTAATTGAGACACTTATAAAGTTTAAGAATATATTAATTTTATGCTTTTATTTTCTCTGGTTTATCCTTTATTTATTCATTTGTTAAGTTCCTTTCTTTTTTCAGTTTATGGTTTGTTTATTTTTAGTTTTCTGTTTAAATTAGTTTGTTTTTTTCAGAGCCTTTTTTAAAACACACAAATTATTAATATATGTTGAAAACAATGGCCAAGTTGTCAAAAAAAATTTTCATGGGTGGTCATATAAGGTGTGCAGCCCCAGGCATCTCCTGAGAAGACTTTTATATTGCATGTTTTTCTAATTTTTTTGTTCAAAAGATATTTGTTTTTCCATAGGTTTTTATTTTTTCATTTTGTTTTTGTTATCTATGGTATTTTTCTTTTTTAGAAAACTCAAATTTTTTAAATAGCTTAAATTATTTTATTAAATAAAGTTTATTCAAATTCATTTTAATTAGACTGTAAACAAACACGGCATGTATCGTCCTATATTAAAAAAAAAAAGTCATGGAACAGAGCATATAAAGAAATTTCCAATATAAAAAAATATCGTATTATTGGACAACAAGTGAATTTTTTTTATTATGAATAAAAAACTATCAATTATTTGTAAAAAAAATTGCTAAAGCTATGCATTTGTTTAAAAAAATTTGGGGCAAACACCAACGTTTGCTTTAGTAAAAGTAAAGAAACGCAAAGTTTGTTTTTCTGTATAACAAATGTTTGCACATTTATCGATTTATTGTGCCCTGAGTATATATTTTTTTAAATTATAATTATTAGAGGATGTATAATTTTTTTATTATAATTCTTATAGTACATATAATTTTTTTATTATAATTTTTATAGTATTTATAATTTTTTAAGTTTATTTTGCTAATATTTGTTTCTACAGTTATCTTTTACGTCACTAAAAACATTTTTAGTTTTTCACTAAGGTGATTTTATTATGTCTCCAATTAAAATGGACTATGATGAATTCATAAGGGCACTTCCAATATTGTTACATCCTGAAGTTTTCCGTCTTCATGAGATGCTGATATCACAAAAGAACAAAAGGAAACTCAAGATGTAAAAAAAGATACAAACTTATACGTTTTTAGATATTCTTGTTAAAAAAAGTTGTTCTTTATATTTTGAATTTAGTTATTTGACAAAATACTGCAAAGTATCCATAGTAATATAATTTAGGAAGTGTAGTGAAAATGTTTCCTGTTTGTTATAAAGAGTCAATGAATACTGCTCTCAAACAAAAGCTGATTCAATTTAATCTCTTGATAAAGGTTGTCCCTATTTCATTAGTTGATATTCGGAAGTTTGTTAAGGTAGACTTTTTATTATTATTTTCACCATTATTTTCGTTGTAAAACTTTTTTTTTTATTCAGAGTCTAATTTTTATGTCTTCATTTTTATGACCATCATTTTAGAGATATTTTAATTTATATAATTTGATAAACTATTTTTTTTTTGTAACATTTAATGAACATCATGATGATGTTCATAATGATGATGATGATAATGATGATTACCATAATGATGATGATCATGATGAAGCTGATAATAATGAAGATCATCATAATGATCATCAGGATGATGATTATCATTATGGTAATCAAGATGATGATGATCATTACTGTCTTCATCATGATTGTCATCAGATGAAGACATTATCATCATGATTATGATCATCATCATTATGGTTATTATGATGATGATCATAATCATGATGATAATGATGATCATGATGATGATGATCAAAATGATGAGAATGATGATCCTGATCATAATGAACATAATTATGATGAAGATGATCATGATAAAGTGAGTGATGATCATTATCATCGTGATTACCATCCTGATGATCATTATGATCATTTTTGTCATCATCATTTTCATCATCCTGATCATCATCATGGTTATCATGATTATAAAGGAAATCAAATATTACAAAAAAGTAATATGTAATTTACATAAATCTGTTATGTAATTTATATAAATAATAAAAAATAAAAAATACATAAATAATGTGTACATTGTAATATATTTCATTTTTGATCATTTATTGCACAGCAAAATAGTCTTAAATGCGAGAAGACTCAGATTCAAAAGAGTCACTGGCTACCTTTTGATGTAAAAAGCATAAAATAAACTACTCTCGAAGACAGACGGAAAAGAGGGGACTTTATTCAATAATATAAGCTTCTTAACAATTTAATCCTAATTGATTCGCATGTAAAGTCTTGCATTTTAACACCCAGAGCATCGAATCATATTTTATTGCAAGATTGTCAGGAACTGCGAAGTCAGACATAAGCTTTTTAACAACTAACTTTCAAAGCATTGTAATTTAAAAAAAACTAAATTATTTTTCAAAGCATTATAATTTGAAATACTTTATTGGATTTTTCTATTTCATTTAAGAAATCTTTTTACACAAAGTGGAAATATCATTGTCACTTTCTTCCAAATAATTTATGAAGGGTTTATTGATTTAATTGAATACTTTTAAGTTTTTTCAGAATGGTAACTTTTTTTTAAGAATTAATTTTAAAATTTTTTTTTATTATACCAGATTTTCTATTGTCTTCGAAACTAACAGTTTATATGATTTGCTGTTTTGAAATCTTCTTTTTGTCGGTTTCTTCAAAAAAGTCTAACTTTTTTCTGAATTAAACTTTTCTACAGCTTGTGGTCCAGCCAACATTCCTGTCATCTTACATAAGAATACAGAACTGTTCTCCAGGACTCTCTTAAATTCTCTCTACTATTCTATTATTTTATATATCATCAATAATCTAGGCTATAATAAATACTTGACTCAATCTTGTTTTTCTAGCATCTGTAGTAAATTTTTAATATAAAAAAAAAAACTCTGGAGAACACTCTGGCTATTATCCAATCAGACTTCTTAGTATCTGAAAGAGTTGTTAAGAATATTAAATCCTTTTTTTTTGTAACCGCAGTAATAAAGTTATCAGCAAAGGCCATCACTCTTCTTAAGTTCCAATTATTTTGGGGTACTGCAAAGTTCTGATCTTCAGGAAGATCATTAATTAATTGCAAGTAATGATCTTTCTGGCATCCTTACACCTAAAGTTGCTCTATTTTTTGATGACTCAACCATACTCTTGTTTTGAAAAAAGGTCTTTATTTTTTGATCATTTAGAAGAGGTAGTCTATTTTGAATCTGATCTCTCTTCTGTAACAGCTTGGCGCTTGCAGTGGCTTGTGAGTTTTAACTTAACCAAAATTCAATTATTACTGCTTATAACTATTTCACTATTTTTAACATTCCTATATTGATGGATAGCACTGACTTCTCATGGAAACCATGTATACAATTCATTGGTAAGTTAACATCTGCAAAGGTTGTTTCTCTCTATGGTGTTCAACTTTTTCTTTTTTTCCAATTCCATTCTCTATTTCTATAAATCTCTTATTTTTCCATGTATGGATTACTAATTTCATATTTAGGTTGATTCTTTTAATAATGCTCATATTCTTTGAGCTACTGTTAAAAAATGCATAGTAAATGTTGTTGTACCTGCTTTACTTTTCAAGCCTAAGCCACTGTCCCAATGTCATAATGTTGCATCTCTGTCTCTTTTCTACAAATGCTATCATAATCAGTGCTCAACTGAGCTATTATCTCCAGTTCTATCTATCAAAAACTCATTCTTGCTTCACTCGTCACTCATTTAAGTTGCATTCTTTTACTGTAACTATCCCTTCATGTTCTAAAAACTTTTATTAATCTAATATTTTTCTCGTTTATCAATGCCTTGGTACTTTCTCCCATGTTTGCTTTTTAACGTAGTTCTTTGTTTTTTTATAAACTCTTAATTTAATAGGGGTTGCTTGCAGCCTTGTTTTGAAGAAAGTTAGTTTAAAAAAAACTGCCAGAATGAGAATTATCTGGAAATTGAATGCTAAAGAGACCATGAGGTTTTATGTTGTGCCATGCAAACAAAACCTTTTTATGTATGTGTATTTGTCTTAAAATAGCAATCTCAACCTTTCTGATGTTGCGACTCCTTATTAACATTTTCCTAGTTGAAAACAACCCCAACAATAAAATAAATAACTCAAAAATCAGTTAATAAGGTTGCTCCAAAATCACTGCATTTTTACTGCATTTTGTGTTTTTACTTTTAAATATCTGATTTTATTCATAAACTTTATAAGCGCCATATTTTTTTGTTACAAATTTTTTTAAAATTGATGTCGATCCCTGAAAAGCTGTTAGAAAACCCATTTTCGGGTGAGCCCACGGATCGGGAACTGCTGTGTTAGATGAAAAACATTTTTCTGTTTAAGAATTTAGTCAAATAGCAATAATAGCATTTTTGTTTAAGAGTTTAGTCAAATAGCATAAATGGGAAAAAATGGTGAAATTGAGGGTCTTTTAATACACCTTAACATCTTAGTTTTTTCAACTTTGAACTATAATACAGTATATGAAAAAACTCTGTAATAGTTAAAAATGTGTGTTTTTGTCAAACTCTCTCTAGGATAAGTTAAAATTTGCTTTATATTAAAAAGCCTATACCTATCTACTCGAGACTCCTATTATTCAACTTTTCTTGACAGTTTTTAGTCAGTTTGCTGAACAGTGTGATGAGTGTGCTCTATATTTAAGCCTACATGAAGTATATTTAA
This sequence comes from Hydra vulgaris, assembly GCF_038396675.1. Taxonomy (NCBI): domain Eukaryota; kingdom Metazoa; phylum Cnidaria; class Hydrozoa; order Anthoathecata; family Hydridae; genus Hydra; species Hydra vulgaris. The sequence continues at coordinate 10,945,910 of NC_088927.1, forward strand.
AGGTTTAGAATAGCATGGTCATTATTTTAGTATACTATTCTACACAAAGGCGTAGAATGATATACTTATTAGAGTTTGACTCTGTAATTAGTTTTAATTGCAGAAGAGTCTTTGATCAACAAATTTCTATCATCCCATCTTGAGTTAAACACCTTACTGTCAGACAGTCAATATGGTTTTTTATCTTTTCCCTCTACAGCTGACTTGCTAACTTATGTGACTGAAAGATTTTATTGTGCATTAGATGGAGATGAAAAGGCAAAAGCTATTGCTCTCGACATATCTAAAGCTTTTGGTAAAACTTGTCATGCTGGTATACTCCATAAGCTTGCTTTTTATGGTGTATTTAAAAAAGTTATTTTGATTATTAAATCTTTTCTTTCTAACCACTTCATTAAATTCGTCCTCAAAGGCTAACACTCTTTTCATTTCCAGTAACTTCTGGAGTACCACAAGGTTCTATCCTTGGTATATGTTCTGTTTCTTATCTACTTTATACATACTTGCCACTTTCTTACTCCTAATCCCATTCTATATCTCTACAAATCCCTTAATTGTCCATTTATGGACTGCTGTTGTCATATATGGCTCTTCTAATGATTGCTTTTTCTCTTCTAGACAAGGTCCAAAAATCCATTGTAAATGAAGTTAGACCATTCTCATTTCTACAAATATAATCATAATTGCTTCTCAAAAGAACTATAATTTGTAGTTCCATTAACCAAAACTTATTCTTGCTTGACTTGTCATTCAGCAAAGTCTCATCCTTTTACTGTATCTGTCCCTGCATGTTCTAAAAGCTTATGTTCATCTAGGTTTTTCCCTGCACTTCAACTCTTTCCCATCTTAATACTTTCTTGACTCATAGAATCTACATAATGTTATATGCAGCTTAAGAGTGTTTGCTTACAGCTTTATGTTGTTCATAATAATAACATTGTCTACATAAAAAAAGTTCATTAAAGAATCAGTTGGTACATATTCAAACAACAACACAATTTATTCAGACACTATCAGAATGGTTGCGTATATTGTGAATATTGACAAAACATAGTGTTATTATTATTTACAATAAATAAGTAGTGTTCCACAAATGGTAAAAAATCAAAGAATAAACTTCCAATCTGAATGTTGAAATCTTTTTCTGAGTAATGCATTAAAAAAAAAGATTACCTTGAACACTGCCATCATAAGCACATTCACAGCGATTTGTTTATGTAGATTTTTTAAAACTTACTTTTCAAACAAGATAGCTACTAGTTTACTTAAAATTTTTTTTTTATTTAACTCCTATTTTCTTATTAACTATCTACTCCTTATTGAGGCAAATTAATGTAACAAAATTGCTGATACCTAATGATACAAATGTTTTAATAATCAAACCTAAAAACCAAAATTTTAAATTCAATTATGGTTTTTTAATTGTTTCAATACTTTTATAAAGATAAATGTCAAAACAATCATAAAATACAAATAAAACTAATACCTGAAGTAAGTATTCTTTTTTAACTTTATTTTATTTAAATACAATTTAATGTATTTAAATAAAATAAAGTTAAACAAAAATACTCACTTTAAGTATTAGTTTTATTTTGATATTATTTATTAGAGGAACCACTACCATTCTTAATCAAGATAAAACTTAATCCACCTATAAATAACCAGCATAATAGTAAGCAAGTACCTGTTTTTGCAACGCAAGCAAAAAAGACAAAGAAAACAATTCTTATGCATACTTCGCATACTGAAGCTGAAGATATTGATTGTCTGTCTTCAAGGTGTTATAGAAAGAAAAGAATCTGAACATTTGTTTCTATGCTATTTTTTCGCATTTTATTGCTTGTTAAATTATTATATTTTATTTTGTATGTTTTAAAGATATTTTTTTATTGTTGATTTCATTGTTTTGACATTTATTTTTATAATAGCATTAAAATAACAAAGATCAATTTTAAAAGATTAAGCACTTATGCGAATTTGCACTAATACTAATTCGCACTTATGAAATTTGCGCTTATTTAATCATCCCATCAACTCCTCTTATTTTGAAAACTGCTGTTTATGCAAGTTGCACAAAATCTCATCTATCAGGGGCTTGCTGTTGTCTGTTGTTTTTAATAAACAAAATCTTTGTTTGAACCTTTTTGTTGTTTAGAACATTTCCATAAAAATATATTATTGATAAGTTATTTTTATAAACTTATCTTTATATATCAATAAACTTACTTTAAACCTAAAGACTTACATATTTAAAAAAAATAATACTTATATATATATACATACATATATATATATATATATATATATATATATATATATATATATATATATATATATATATATATATATATATATATATTATATATATATATATATATATATATATATATATATATATAATATATTAATAATAAATAATAAATTTTATGGAATTTATTTTTCAAAGAAATAAAAATTATTTTTTAAAGAAATGAAAAATAATAATAAGTTTATTTTTATGTGTATTCTTTTCAATTTTTTATTATTATTATTATTTGATTATATTCATAAACTTGCTTTTTTATTTAGGGTCAAGTTGTTGTGTTTTTAGAGTTTGAGGATATGTCTAACAGCATGCGTGTAGGTAAAATAGTAACAGCATGGGCAACCAAGTCTTATCCTTCCCTTAAACCTCTTGGGAGCTAAATTGCAGACTTCTGGAAAGGTTGTTTTTTTTTTTTCATTTTTGCTGTTTGTATTTAACTTTCATTTATAATTATCACTTGTAAATGTATATGTTTTCAATTAAAAAGATTAAACTTCTTCAATTATGGGATTATTAATGGAATCCTTAATGTGTTTTAGATATCTGGGTTTTATTTAGTCTTTTCTTACAGGTTGGTTATAGGGACTTTCATTTTAATAACAAAACAGTTTAAACTCAAAAATAAATTAACTGAATTATTGATACAGTCAATTGCTGAATCAAAAACTCAGAGATAACCAACGATCAATGTTCATAAATTAATATTGCATACAGATAGAAACAATTTCAATTTTTTAGAATATATTTGAAATAAATACATGCAACTGCGTCCTCTCAAATAAAAAAATAAAATTTAGACAATGGTTATTATATACAAAAAATAAATTATTACAGTTTTGACATGTAAATTTAGTTTAATTTGATTGTGGTATACAAAAAGTTAATGCCACAATCATTAAATACATAAAGCAAATTTATTCATACTATATATAAGTATATAATATAAACATATTTAGCTAGAGGAAAATATTTAATAAATAAAATTTATAATATATCCGTTTACAATATAAACTTTGAAGTTGAGACTTTGAAATCAATCTTTTTTCTGATTTATTTTTTCTCAAATCTTTTTTAAATTTAACTGTTAATAAAATTCTCTAAACTATTTTTGCTAACTAAGTTAAAGGTGCTTAGTTCAAAACACTTTTTTTTCTATATCTATTTAACAATAAAAGAGTTTGTGAACAACAAAAAAGGATTTTTATTTAAAAAATGTTAAAACCTATTTAAGATGTAAAGTGACTTTGCTGTTTAGGTGTATCTTTGCTCGGATGTACGGTTTTCTTTTTTCTAGATTTTGAACTTTTTGAACGGAATGGGTAACTATTGCTAGTTACTATGCTATGCATACTTATACAATAAATATTATTGCATACAATAGTAACAATATTGTTTGCCTAATGATGGTATAAAAAGCTATTTCTTTAGTTCTAGTCCACACCGCTGCATTAATTTGTAGTTATAATATAAGAAGACCACACAGGTAAAACCAATGATGTCCACTTTTTAAAAATTTTAACTTTTAGATATTTTTATGATATTTTAGTACTGAGCTATTTGAATAATGTTCTATGGTCATTACAAAAAAAGGGCAACTTTGAAACAACCACAGTTGTCCAATGTTAACCGGGTAATAAACACAGTTGTAAAAGCTATTAATAACTTAACCAATGATAGTAAAAGGATTAGTCACACAACTTTTATTTTTAAAAAAAATATGTGAGATGATATAAAAAACATTACATTCACAGAAAAAAATATTAAAAATAAAAGTTAAAGGAGGAAAGAGAGAGAATATTTTCAAGATTTAAGATTCAAAGTTCGACTTGAACTGTGTTAATCTAAAGTGTTTCAAAATTACAACAGAAGATGACAGATTAAAAATAATGTCTTATTTTAACATTTTAAAAATAATGATGAGCAGGATTTGGATATTTCTTCTTTTTTTTTTATTATAGACGAAGCAAAAAATTAATAACAGAACAATCTTTACTCCAGAGTTATTTATATAAGTGCGACCTAAATATTTTAAAAAATTTCATAGAAAAATCAATTTGCGTGTGTATATTTGATTTGACAAAAAAATGTGTAAGGGGAGTTTAAGAAATTCTCTCATTTACAGGTATGTTAAAATAATTCAATAATTCAATTTTAAGTAATATTTTCATATATAATAAGGATTTTACATTAAGAGTTGTTTAAACCCTACAATATATATATATATATATATATATATATATATATATATATATATATATAAATATATATATATATATATACATATATACGTATATATATAATATAGTTTTTTTTTTATAATGGCACAAATTTTGTTTTAAGTTATTTTAATTACTTTGTTTTTAATCATTAGGTGTACTTGCAATTTGGATATCCTAAATAGGATGCTTGCTTATTTCGTGACCTAACAAGGTAAAAGGTAGACTCAATAAATAGACTGATTCTGATTCTACTAAATGATATTACAAAATGAAGGGTCGTTAATAAGATACGTCACGTTTAGGAAGGGGAGGAGGATAGTCGTTTGTGACAATTCACACAGGATTTGTTATTAAAGTGTTACGATATTGTGATGAGGGGAAGAGGGGGTCAAAAATAGTCAAAAATTGCGTATCCTTATTTATGGGCGACCCCTAAGAATGCTTTGAATGCATCACTCTAGCTACATCAGAGAAAAGCTGATAAAATTTATCAGAGGAAAAGAGCTGCATGCCTTCAAACTCGACGCACTTTTAACTGTGCAATAATCTGCTTAGATTTTAAAAAAAACCTGTAATGCACAATATTTATGTTCACTGTTACTTTTAACTCAAAAAGTATATTGTTTTTGCTATGATAAAACTGTTACCAATAAATGGTCTGATGATGTATGCTCTATGCTACATTATAAATTATCAATAGCTTTAAATGTAAAGCGTATCTAATTGGTTGAAAATTTATTTGCTGAATACATAGTTGTGGAAACATCAGACGATTGGAAAAGTGTTTTCTAAATCTCTCGCGAAAAACCAGAACCATTTGATATTAAATATAAGCATGATACAAGAAAAGTTTCTTAAGTTTGCCTGGTTTTTACAAAATTGATACAAATCGATCGTTGAAAAATTGTTCTAAGTTTCATTAACTGGTTAAAAGAACAGATATTTACAGTAATTTCAAGTTTGTTTACAAATTTTACGTATAACATTTAGTAAAATCTTCTAATTTTTGAAATATATTTGACTCTACTTTTTAAAGGGAAGGTATAACTTTGCACGATGACCTCACTACATGTTATTGTGTGACTTGCCAATGCTGTCATATTGTAAAAGCTTAACACAGATCTTAAGCAGCGGGTTGGTAGCATATAATGCAGTTTTTAATGTATTACAAACTAGTCAAGGTTCTTAAAATTGTATTTAGTTTTACTTGTTCATTAGATTTAAAAATTAGATATTATTACGACTGTTCTAAGCACAAAAGAAGTATGTAAATGTTACTTCTTGACATTTTGGCAATAAATATTATTAAAATTAAATAATGAATAACATTAAAAATAAAAAAAAATTACAATTTTACTGATCTTCTAAAATAATTTATGATTAGTTATTTAATTGATGATCTCAAACTCAGAAAACTTGATTTCCTGAAACTGACAAATATAGAAAATTTTTGTTTTTGCTTTGAACCATCATTAAATAAACAAAACACAGTCTTTGAATAATTTGAACTCTTCAACTTATTTATTTTACTACTTCTTTATGACTTAATGATAGATGTGGTTGCTTTCCAGTAAAAAAAGAAAGATCAAATCTTATCCATGCTACAATTGCCCTCTCTATAAAGCAAGTGCAAGACGCGGAGCTTTGTCTACTTCAGGACACTCTACAAAGTTTGTTATGTATATAATATTACAAAGCGAAAAAGATGAAAATTATTGGGTTAATTTAGGTGTTGCACAGTTATGTCAGCTAGATAACTAAAACTATTTGTTTTTAAAAACATTTTTTTAAATTTATTTATTATAATTAATAATTAAAATAGTGTAATAGTGGTTTGTATATATATAAATATATATATATAATATATATATATATATATATATATATATATATATATATATATATATATATATATATATATATATATTTAAACAACTTTAAAAAGTATTCTACACAATAGAGTGCTCAATGTTCTTAAAAGAACAGAGTAATTATATTAGTAGTAGAAAATCACTTAGCAAAAATTTTTTCCATTTAACACTGTGTTTCATCAACAAAGAATTTCTGATAAATCTTTGTTGATGAAACGCAGTGTTAAATAGAAAAAATTTTTGTTAAGTGATTTTCTACTACTAATATATATATATATATATATATATATATATATATATATATATATATATATATATATATATATATATATATATATATATATATATATATATATATAATATATATATATATATATATATATATATATATATATATATATATATATATGTATATATATATATAAATGTATATATATATGTATATATATATATATGAATTTGAATTTGATTTTATTTAGAATCAATAAATTTACAATCAATAATAATTTTTTTTTAATGTTTTTACAAATTCAATAATACTGTAAATTAGTCAATCATTAATTATAAAGTATATTGACGGAGAGATGCAACACCAAGCATCTCTATACTAACTTATGTGTAGGGCTAATTGTCAACGAGACAAGATGCCCATCATCATAGGAAACTTTTGAATAAGTTGACTTAGTGAGTGTCAATTGCTTCCTGTGGTAGCATATTCCAGGACGGTGTGACACGATTAGTAAAAAAGTGATGTCGCTCTTCGCAATCGCTAACAATTTGTCTGTATAGTTGATTATTGTGACTCCTCATGCAATATACGTTGTTAGAGATCCTTTGAGGAACAAAAAAGTTAACATCATCAATTTTGTTTTTAATTTTAAACTATTCAATAAGATCTCCTCTAGCTCTTCTCTCTTCCAGTGTTGTCACTCTAAATATATTTAAGCGTTGCTCATATAGGAGATGTTTGATTGAGGAAACTTTTGTCGCTCTGCACTGAACTCTTTCAAGCATATTGATATCCTTTTTTAGGTGAGGAGACCATGCTTGAATAGCGAATTCCAGTTGTGGGCGCACATACGTGATGTAAAGCGTTCGCCAGAGAGAAATGCTTCTGCTTCGGAATACTTCTTTTAGTAGGCCTAATTTGTAATTGGCTACTGAGACTGCAGACTCTACCTGGGTACGGACTTTGAGGTCATTTGATATCAGAATACCTAGATCTCGTTCAGTTTCAGTTTCCTCCAGGTTTCGACGAGTGCCTCTGTGTTCGTCATTGAATAGACTTGATTAGATTTTCTGTTACCTCGACCGACATGCATTGTTTTGCATTTTTCCACATTGAAGAACATCGACCATTTGTGAGACCATTTTATGGCTTGATCAATGTCTGATTGTAAAGCTAGCATATCTTTATTCGATTTTATCATGTTCATAATTTTACTATCATCTGCGTAGAGCTTGAACTGGCTGGTAATGTTGTCCGGCAGATCATTTATAAATAGTACGAAAAGGAGAGGGCCGAGGACACTTCCTTGAGGGACGCTACTTGTAACTTTTTTCCAATCTGAGGTGAATTTTTTAGCAGTTGAGTGAGTATCAATGACAAAACGCTGTTGTCTATTGTTAAGCCAGGCATTTATCCACATGAATGCTTTCCCGCTGATGCCATATGCTTTCAATTTGCTCAATAGGCGATTATGCGGGACTTTATCAAATGCTTTTGCAAAATCAGTGTAAATTATATCGACTGGATACTTCTTGTGGGCAGCTTCTGTGAGGAAGTCGCAAGTTTCGAGGAGATAAGTCAAACAGCTTTTTCTTTGAACAAATCCGTGTTGTGCTATGCTTATTAAACCGTTTAAGTTACAGTGTAGCATTATTTTTTCATGTAATATACTCTCGAATATTTTGCATGGTATGGATGTGAGAGAAACTGGTCTATAATTTGATGCTCTTAGTTTGCTTCCTTTCTTGAAAATGGGCGTGACGTTAGATTTTTTCCACAGGTCTGGTATAGTGCTGGTTGAGAAAGATTTCTTGAAAACTAATGTTAGTGGCAATGCGAAAGCTTCTGCGCAGTGTTTGAGTACACGAGGGTGAACGTTATCAACACCAAGAGATTTAGATTCGTCTAAGTTTGCGAGTCGAGCACGGATATCGTTAATTGAAAAGATATTTTTGTCCATTATACATTTTTTGTCAGTTCGGGGTTCTAATTCTGGCACAGGTCCGTCTGGCTCGTTGACAAATATTGAATGGAAATAATTGTTCAGGGTTGTGCAAATAATTTGAAGATCTATTGAAATTGTTCCATCAATTGTTTCTATGGAGTTGAATTCATATTTTGAGTAGGTTTTGTTTTTTATATGAGCGTGTAGCTTTTAAGGGTCGTTTTTATATAAATTAGCTAGGTTCTCTTCATATTTTAACACTGCTAATCTCAAAGTTTCGATTACATTTCTGCATGCTTCTTTGTGCTTGTCTTTGAGCTCTCTATGTGTATGGCGACCAGAGGTAATATATTTATTCCAAAGTTCTTGTTTTGTTCTAATAGCTTTTAAAACTTCGTCTGTTATCCATGGTTCGTGTTTCTTCTTGAAGGGCAAGGTAGTCGACGGAATGAGTTCTGTTGCTAGTTCGTCGTACACTTCTAGGAAAAGATTGTAACATTCGTTAGTTGAGCAGTTTTCAAATAAACTTTTCCGATTGGTTAAACTTAATTTTAGCGAGAAATTAGCGTAGTCGGCTCTGCTCCAGATATAGCGTTTTCGCTGCACGATTGGTGGTACTTTTATCTTGTCGTTCAGAACAAATCGACCCCTGATAAGAGCATGAGATTGTTCCATTGGAGTGTCCCCGAACGAGTCTTCTTCTTTAATTTCAATTAAGAGATCTGGTTTGTCTGTTATTACTAGGTCTAGGGTACTGTTCGGCTCTGAAAATCTGTTACTACGGTATGTTTTAAAGGTGATCAATTGTGTGAGTAGGCATTCGTTTAATCAATCTTGAAATTTCATGTCTCCTGGTCGTTCATTTAGCACGTGCGCTGTTGTCGCCACGCCACCGCCAATCTCAATATACTCATAAAATGTGTTGCTAAAATCAAAGTCCCCATAGATTATATATATATATATATATATATATATACATATATATATATATATATATATATATATATACATATATATATATATATATATATATATATATATACATATATATATATATATTTTAATTTGTTATTTAGGTGCCGCAAGAAGACGTAACGGATTTGTCATAGTTTTTATGTTTTTTTCTTGTATAAAAAAATTTATTTCATAAATGCGGTTTTGTTTAAAAAATATCCTACGGTAGGTATATTTTATTTTGTTTACATTATGTGAAAATTTTATCATTTTAATTTATTGTACCATTAAAAATTTTTAATTTAAATTGAAAATTATTATCAGAAAATGCTCATGCATCTTATTATAACTAAAAAACAATGTTAATATATATATATATATATATATATATATATATATATATATATATATATATATATATATATATATATATATATATATATATATATATATATATATATATATATATATATATATATATATATATATATGTATATATATATACTATAAAAAACATATAGTATTTTTATTTTAAGAAAAACTCTGAAAAAAAATACCTTAATCCAACAAAATAAGTACTTTGTCAATGCACGATATTCCAAAAATGTATTTTATACGTAAATATAGCTATATTTATACCTATATAGGTATATATTGTAATAAATATTTATATTATGATTATAACTTATACCTATATAGGTATATATTATAATGAATATAATAAACATAGGTATAGATGTATATAAAAATGATTAGTTAGTCTTCAGAAAACACCATTTTTTTTAAACCCAATTAATATTCAATAAAAGCATAACGTTAAAATTTAGACTGTATATTTTATTTGCTAGTGCAACTTCACATTGAATAGCTGTTTATTATCAAATCCTCAGGTTCTGCTGATAAATTATTATTAGCCTTAAGTCATGAGCCTAATAATTAAAATTATACAAATAAACAAATTCTCTTGAAACTTATTAATATATATTACTTTTAATAATCTTTTTGTAATAGTAATATTCTTTACAATATATATATATATATATATATATATATATATATATATATATATATATATATATATATATATATATATATATATATATATATATATATATATATATTATATTAGATGTTACTTTTATTAAACGACTATTTGCGAATTGTTTTGCCTCACTCTACGTCACTTTTTAAACGATAGCTCGGCTTCAAATTAGTTTTCAAAATTATATGGTCATGCCTATGCCATAATCAGTAATTTTTATATCTATGAAGTGAACAGACCCGTTTTTTTTCTGCAGCGTGTTTAAATTATTATATAAATATATGGAAATTTCAATTTAAAACATAGAAAAAATGATTACCAACAAATTAGAAGAAAAAAAATAATCTTTTCTGAAAGAAACAGAGAAGTTGTTAAAAGAACAAGAAAAAAGTTTTGCATCGATGATGAGTTATGCATCGAGTGCAAACTTAAAAATATTAACGGACAGAATTGAAAAGCTAGAAGTTGATGTAAACAATGACAAATCGAATGTGATGAATATTCAAAAAGATATAAGTGATTTTAAAACAACTCTAAACTTCCAAGAAACAAACCTAATGGAAAAGATTGTACAAATTAATAAGTGTTATGATAACGATTTAAATATATTATACAAAAAAACATCGATTTAGAAAACAAATCGATTTAGAAAACAGATCTTGTCGAAAAAATCTACGAATAGATGGAATTGAAGAAAACTTAACGAAACAGGGAGTGACTGTGAAAATACAGAAAAAATATTTTCAAAAAACAACTGAAAACTGACAGCGAAGTTGATGTGGAAAGAGCGCATCAAGTGGGCAAGTCAAGAGATAGTAAACTACCAAAAACAATAGTTTTAAAGCTATTAAATTACCAAGACAAAAACAAAATTCTAAACGCCGTGAAAAAGTTGCGTGGAACTGATGTATTTCTTAATAAAGATTTTGCGAAGGAAACTATTGAGAGCCGTAAAAAGTTATGGGAGGAAGTAAAAAGACTACACAGTGAAGGCAAGAATGCTGTTATAAAATATGAATTTTTTGCAGGGAATTTAGAAACTCAAACATTGCGTTTAAATTTAAATTTTTCTAAAAATAAATGCCCCTTCAAAATAAAAAAATAAAAAGCATGGCTCGGACTAGTGATTTTGAATCCATATATAAGTTTAAACTTTCTGAAATAATAAAAATATAAAACCCGATGTAAATTTTTTCCATGACACGCTTATGGATTGCTCATATCACTATCCAAGAAAAATAGAAGGGTTACTTTTTTAAAAAAGTTTGCGACAAAAATTTAAATAAAATTAGAATTCCCCACGTAAACATTCAAAGGCCTAATAATAATTTTGAAAAACTTCTCAAATTGTTAGAAAAATTTGTTTTAATATAATTTGTTTGACTGAAACGTGGATTTCGAATAATTTAAATAATACTTTAAACTTTTATATTCTTCATTTTAAATTAATTTCTCTCCAAAGGCAAGGTAATAAACACGGCGGAGGAGTTTTTATAAATGTAAATGAAAACATTGTTTATCATGTTAAGAATGATTTAAGTGTATCTGATGGCGATAAAGAAATTTTAAATATTGAAATTATAAACAATGAATCTTTGACCGAGTTAGTAACCCACGTAACAAATGACTTCAATGATGGTTGTTTGGGTAATTCTGCAGTTAAGCGGCCTGAAATAAATTTATTTTTTTACTTAATTAAAATCTACGGTGGAGAAAATTTTCATGTAACTTAGAGAGAAAAATGAAAATTATTAATGAAGCGTGGAATTAAATAAATCGAAAGGATAATTAAAATTTGATGGAGAAGGATATTAAATGTGGAAGCGATTCTTATAATTGATATACTACTTTCTGTTTTGCTTTTAAAGTGAAAAATAATATTTGTTAGCTTTTTATCTTAAAATATATATGATTCGCAATATCAGGTAAATACGTTTACAAATAAATTTTTTGATATAGCTATAATTTTTTTATAAATTCATAAAAATTTATACTACGGTGAAAATCAAGTATCAATTAACAATAAAATAAAAGTTTTTAAGTCTCCGCGAACGAGAGCGTGTAAAGTTAAAACATACTTTTATTTTAGGCCGGTTAACTGCAGGATTACCATTTACCTTTTACATCAAACTTATTAAATTTTATTTATTTTTTTTATATTTTATATTATATTTTTTTATTTGCGGATGATTCCAACTTGTTTTATTCACATAGTGATATTAAAACGATTTTTACAGTGGTTAATAAAGAGTTAAACAAAGTAAACGTATGATTTACATGTAATAAACTATCGCTTAACATAACAAAAACTAAGTTTATTTCATTAAAAAAATAAATAAAATAAATATTACTAGACAAACATGTGTAAACTTCTTAGGTGTTATTTTAGATGAAAATTTATCTTGGAAGACTCATATAAGCTCTCTTGAAAGAACACTTTCAAGAAATATTGCAAAAAAGTATAAAGCAAAACCATTCTTAAACATTAGGTCTTTAAAAAATTTATATTTTTCTTTTGTACGTAGTTATTTGACTTACGGAAATATTGTATGGGCAAGCACAAATTACACAAAGTTAAAAAAAAGTTATTCAAAACAAAAACATGATTGCAGAATTGTATTTGGAGCAACAAGAAATGTACCATGCGAGCCACTTCTAAGTAAGCTTGGATCATTTAAGGTGTACAAAATTAATATATATTTAGTCTTACAATTCAAGTATAAAATAAAACACGAACTATCTCCAACAATATTTAATCAGTATTTTAGTAAAATAAGCCATAAATACCCCACCAGATTTTCTGAAACAATTTTGCAACTCCAAAATTTAATCTAAAGTTTTGTTTTTATGTTAAATAAAAAAAGTTAGTGTTAAATAAAAAAAGTTTTTGTTAAGTGATTTTCTACTAATTTATAATTTATATATATATATATATATATATATATATATATATATATATATATATATATATATATATATATATATATATATATATATATATATATATATATTATGTATGTATATATGTATATATGTGTAATATTTGTATTTAAAATTTATACATATTGCTCAAATCTGTATTTGTTTTGTAAAAAATAGGCTGTAAATAAAAGATTTAGCAAAAAATTTATTGATAGAGCAATTCAAAGCTAACTCAAAGGAATAATGAAAGAAAGTAGGCATTGCGTTAAGTAAAAAAGTTTTTTATTGAATTTAGCACAAAGTTTACATTTTCAAACAATTTATTTAGCGTTAGCAGAATTGTTCATTGTTAAAACTTTTCGATTGATTGATTCCTGCTTGCCTTAAAAATTCCGAAATGCCTGAATGACATTCACAAATTTTTGCATCATGATGATGTCGTGTAATTGCATCTAAATCAAAAATTCAAGTCAAATTTGAAAAAAATCAAACTGCAAGAAATTATAGCAAATAGTTACATAAATGACTGACTCGGATTAACAAAATATATTTCCTGTAAAAAATAAAAACCTAAAAAAATGCATAAAACCATTCTTACCCACTATCATATGATACAGGGTATATGCTTTGAAATTTATCTTCAATGAACCACCAGAGACATTAAAACAGGCCATAGCGTTCTTGCTCATCAACAACTTTCCAAAAGCAAAAGCTGATTTATATGGAGTATTAACTTTATAACGACTAAGAGAACTTATCTATTATAAAAAAAAAAAATATTACTAAAGAGTCAGAATACATATTATGTTCATTCTATATGAATGAAATTATCTCGATTTCAATACATGGATTTTTAAAATTGATTCTTGAATCACTTTTCTGACTTGATTCAAAATTTTGAAAAATTGTGGGTGCCTTATGTAATCCTTGATATTATAATAAAAAGCAACAATAGTACCTTTTTATCTATTTTTGCCATCCAACTCAACGCAACTTTTAAAAAACTTTTTTTTAATGAGACTCCAAAATAAAAATGTTTTTGTCAAGGATTGAAAAAACTTTTTTTAATTGTTGGAATATTGGATTTAAAATAAGTGATATTAAATGAGAGAATAGTCATATTGTAAACGAGAGCCCAAAATATATTTGCACCAGTACATGTTTATCCTCTCCAGTGCCCTGGTCAAAACATACAGTTCAGTATCTAATTCAATTATTTTACATTTTTTTATAGTGTATAAAACCCTAGCCAGGTATATCTTCCAATCAGAGGTTGGTGGCTGCAAGGTTGTGACAGCTTTGCAGCCGAACGTTTTAAATGACGGCCAGAAGCATTTCCCATCATTTTTCATCCAATTTTTAGCAATAACTTCCACTTCTTTAATTTTTCCATTTAAAAATTGACATTTCAATATTCTGGTGCAATTTAATTGCACACAAAAAAGTTATAAATTAAAATGCATTAAACTCACTTTAAAATTATTCAATGAACTATATATTTGACAAATTTATAACAAATATTACAAAATGACACATGCACAGACATTCTTTAAAAATTGATGGTCTGCAAGTATAATCAAAATTTGTGTTTTTAATTCAAGAAATCAGTGATCATAAGCAATATCACAATGTCTAAGCAGAAAAAAAACATAACCACCTTTTTGAACAGGTATCATCAAGCCTTTTTCCAAAAGTTCTTTTATTTTCAGAAAAATTGTTTTTAGGTTGGCTAATGAATTTAAATAACAAACGTCAAAATAAGATGTTTCAAAACAATCAGGAAAAAACTTTCGAACTAAATGAGGATTTACAGCCTTGCATTTTACAAGATCTACCAAAACCTCTTCTACTAAAATAAACCCTTTGTCTTGAATGAAATAAACTCTGTCTCGTAGCTTTAATATGATCTTTTTATTTACCACTTGGACAGAAATTTCTTTACCATTTCTTTCTTTAAGAAAAATATCCAACTTTTTTCTCTCATCTAGTTGATTCACTATTTGGACAACAGTCTGATTTGATTTTTGCACCATTTTTTTAATTCGACCCAAAAAGTTCATTAGCTAAATGAATCATGCTATGAACATTGTATGTTACCAAGATCTCCCCATACAAAATTTGTACTTCTTTAACAAACCATATAAGCAACTGTTTAGCATATGCCACTAACAATTCATTTTTCACCATTTTATCAGAAAGCAATATGTGCATAGCAATTGAAAAATAAATATTTTTTTTTTAAAACAATAAGTCCAGCGTAAAGCAGAAAGAATCGAAACTTAGTTGCTTTCCACTTCTCAAGTATATTTAAAGTGCGTGGTGTATGTTTAAAGTTGTGGTGTATGACTTCAGAAATTTATGAGTTCATTTAAAATACTGTCTTTAACGGATTGACTTATTCTAATACATCAGAAAACTTTATACCAGTTTATTAGAAGTTTTTTAACTACCCCAAGACATATAAGGTGCATATAGTCCAATGGGAATCCAGTTACCATCGGGAAATTTAACTGAACAAGCGGAGAAAAACTCTCAAGTTAGTGACCTTCTTCTTTATGCAAATTATTTTTAAAAGCCATGTCAGTACGAAGTAAAGCAGTTTTTTCCAATAATCTTACACCATGTTTTTGTGTGCCAACTGCCATACATCTTTCACAGCTATGGTAGCCACTATGCCCTATAATGGGTTTAAAAAATGCTCTTCCAGGCCCATCACAAACAAAAGCTTTAATAGTCACCTGCAGCTGTTTGTACCCATTAGTTTGTAATTTTTTCATTTGAAGAATACAATCTTCAAAGTACTCATCCTAATTGTTTGGTTTTCCCTGACCATACCAAATTGCATCAGCATACGGTCATTTTCTGTTAATTGTATTTAGTATAGGCCAAATGGAAGTTTTTTTACTATTGTACATAGGTGCACCATCAATACTTACAATTAGATCAAGCTTTTCCTTATTTCCAACTGTTGATATATAATAATCAATTGCACTTTCAACTCCAAGATATATATAATCGCCTCCACTGACATATAAAACATTAACTTTTTGAAGAGATTTTTGTAATATCTGCCTGCATTTCGGTATAGATGAAGTAAATTTATTTAAGTGTAATAAAAGTGCATTTAAAGCAGCATCTTTTATACAGTATTTTAATGACCACTCATATAAAAAATCTTTTGTTGAAGTTAGAGAATCAATACTACTGTAAAATCTATTTTCAACTGCATTGTCGTCAACATCACCATAGTTAGATTCAACTTTACTTGAACAAAATTTATTTTCAGGCGAAGTGATTGAAAACACCAATATGATGCTGTGCACATCTTCAGAAACTTCAATAATTTTTTGAATGTCTGAATTTAGATGAACACAATTCCCTCTACCAACAATATTGCACTCTTCAAGAAAATATTTTATTCTTTTTTCAGCATCTCGTTTATCTTTTATAAATTCTCTCATGTATAGGCTGCTGTCACATTTAGGCATTATTTTCTTTATTTTATTACATCACAAAAGAAAAAAAAATAAACAAAATATTATTCTTATACAGAAAAAACCAATTTAAATTGCATTTTGTTCTATATGATTTAAGTTTGTAGTCAGAATTTATCAAGCAAATAATTGCAGTCATAAACATTACTAATTTGCTATGATAATAGTAATGTTATTATAATAAGCATTAAAAAGCCAAATTGCTGCTAAGTTGTGACTTTTTCACGTTAAATTGTTAAAATATTTATATTACGATGTTCTATTATCCACAAATGGTTAAAGAACTACCCTAATTTCAATATGATAATCTTTATTCAAGAATTGAAAATATAATTACTTAATAAAATATATGTTTTTCAATAAAGTTTATATTCATTTCGTACCGTAATATAAGTAAAATTTGAACAAACGTTTTATTACCACCAAAAATTAAAATAAATCCCAGCAAAACATGCTGTTTGCTCAGCATATTACTATTAATAAAAGGCTCAATAAATTTGTTTTTGTCAACAGAAAATTAACGAACGCTCAGTGTTTGTAAATAGACGTTGGTTTGCTGATGATAACATTGCCGTTGCTACAACATCCATTTATTGTTGATCGCCGTTGATCGCTAATGTCAACGCAAAATCAACGTTAATCAACATTAAATCAACGCTTCATTTTTTAAAGGGTGGAAGCATATTAACTTGATTAATATTAATATATTTTATGATAATGTAGACAAAATTTACGATAACTTTTTTTATTCCGTCTATTACGCTAATTTTCCTATCATTGTAAAAACATTAAATCCAAAAAATATAAACAACCCAAGGGTGACCAGGGGATTTAAAAAATCATCAAAAATAAAACAGAGAATTTTTATAAAATATCTTAAAACAAAATCATCTGCAAATGAAAAAGTATATAAAGAATACAAATACCTATTTAAAAAAGTTCGTAAAAACTTGAAAAATAATTACTACTCAAGACTCTTAGATAAATTTAAAAATAATTCAAAACGGACTTGGCAAATAATGAATCAAATTAGTGGTAGACAAAAAAAAATGCTCAGGTTCCCACCTCCAAACGGTTATAGTTGATAAGAAGCATATATGCGAATCAAAAGCTATAACTCATGAGTTTAATAAATTCATCGTTGACATCGGTCACAAACTAGCAAACGAAATTACTTATACAAATGCTACGTTTAGAAATTTTTTAGTACAAGTGGATAATTGCACTAGTTTCAACGAGTTATTTTCTGAACTATCTTTTCAAGAGATTGAAAAAGCTTTCAAAACTTTAAAAATAAATAAATCAACCAGAGCAGATGACATAAGCGGTAATATAGTCATAGAATGCTTCGATTACTTAAAAGATATCCTATTTAATGTCTATGGAGCATTTATACGACAAGAAATTTTTCTTGAACAACTAAAAATTGCTAAGGTTACTCTAATTTTAAAAGAAGATGATCAAACAAATATCAGTAATTATTGCCGTTAACAATTTGTTTTCAGCAATAATGATCATCCAAATAAACTTCTAAATATTTCATGCGTCGTTCCACAAGGTTTCATTTTGGGACCACTATTGTTCTTGATTTATGTAAACGATCTAAATAAAGCCTCAAATTTAATGAGTATCATGTTTGCTGATGACAATAACTTATTCTATCCGATACGTTCAATACATGCGATCCGTTCAAAAAATTCAAAACATGCGATCCGTTCAATAAATTTTGCAGATCGATACACTCATTCCAAACCACTTTTTATTGAATTGAAAGTTCTTAATATTTATGAGTCTAATGTTTTTAATTTTTTGTGCTTTATGTATATGTGGAAAACTAATAATATCTTTATCCGTTTTTAAAGATCTTTTTTGTTTGAAACAAATAAATGAATATGCACTTAGAAACAATAATTTTGCCGAACCAGGTTTAATCAGTTTTGTATTCATATTGTGCAGCCGATCTTTGGAACAAAATTGTTTTTTCCAATTTCGACAAGCATTATACTTTTCCCATATTCAAATATAAACTGAAAAATTTAATTATTTTAATTGATGATGTAATCAGGTTTTTTTAATTGTAATTTTATATTTTCTTTAGAACATCAGCACGATCTTCTTTCAGAAACCTTGTTTGCGTTTGTGAAAGTAATTTAAATACTACAACAACAGATGTAAACTTAAAAAAAAAAAAAAAATTTATTAATTGATGTTTATGTATCCTTATATAAAAATCTTAACTTATATATTATTAAATATATATAACTACGTAATATATAAATCGTTATTATATACATTAATAAAATTATATATATAATAATAACAAAAATAATATTTTTTAGTTTTTATTTATAACTAACCGAATATTTTTGTAATGTTAATTTTAGTTTATTAGCTATAATGCAATTTAATATTTTGTTTTGGTGGCGTATTCGTAGTGCACAAGCAAATGGTAATTACCCTTAAAAAATGGATCCTCTTTATTTAATGTCTGTTGTGATAACAATTAAAGATATTTAAGTATGAAAATACAATTTATGATTTCTATTTTTTTGAAAATTACCACTGCTTGTCTGGCTTTGTTTAAAATTAAAATTTATCTAGTATTATTTGATTTATTTAAAAAAAACTTGTAGCACACAAGTAGAAAACAGTGAATGATAATGATTTTCAGGGATGTAAGATTGTGTGTTAAGTGTTAATTTATACAGTAATTTAAGGAGTTGGAATTTATATTTTGGTATTTTAGATGGTAATTTGTCTAAAAGGAAGTTACATTTTTGTTTTATTTCATTTTAGATTTTAAAGTTGTTATATAATTCTGATAATGCCTATGTTATTTTGTTTAAATTTAATACAATAGTTAGATTTTGATTAAATTTAAATTGATAACTATTTAAATTGATTTAATCTAATTTTAAGTAAAGATTGTGATTTTTATATATATTTTTTTATTAGTCTTGTTGTGATAACGCTAAAGAGCTACATTTTAATTCTTTTAATTGAGTATTTTGTTAAATACAAAAAAATGATTTTAATTATATTTAATTATATAAAGAAAGCTTTAATTTGTGACTTTTGATAACTTTACATAACTTTTTGTATTTGTAAATTTCTTTTTTTTAGTTAAATTGAAAGATGCCAAAGAAATTAAAGTTAGTCAACTTATTCATTACGTAGTTGGTTTCTTTTTAAGAATATATACAAGTATTTGTATGAAAAGGTTTTATCATTATTATTATCATAGACAATGCATTTGACAGGATCAGACCCTGATAGTAATTTATATATATATATATATATATATATATATATATATATATATATATATATATATATATATATATATATAAATATATATTTATATATATATATATATATATATATGTATATATATATATATATGTATATATATATATGTATATATATAAATATATATATATATATATATATATATATATATATATATATATATATACATACATATATATATATATATATATATATAAATATATATTTATATATATATATATATATGTATATATATATATATGTATATATATATATGTATATATATAAATATATATATATATATATATATATATATATATATATATATATATATATATATATATATATATATATATATATATATATATATATATATATATACATACATATATATATATATATATATATATATATATATATACTAGCGTGCAAAAGAATTTGTTCGTACTCAATATTGTAGTTGCCTGAAATTTGTTTAAATTTAGTTAATTTCTTATGTAAATATTATGCAATAACGATATCAATTATAAAATACAAGTTTTATTACTGAATATATATTTTAGATGGTTTTTTTTCTAATTATAATATTTTGAATATAACTCTTAATTTTAAGTCTGTTTTTAAAAGTTCTATGTATATATAAAAGCAAAAGCACACTCAGTTTAGTATATTAAAAGTCTTGAGTTGATCCATTGATTTTGTGTTTATTGAGTTGATAGTATATTTTGTGTTTTGTATTTAACGTTTTCTCAATTATATTTTGAGTAAATTGCGTTATTTAGAAGAAGAATATTTATTTAGAATACAAGTTTTATTACTGAATATATATTGTAGACGGGATTTTTATGTGTAATTACTAAATATAATTTCTAATTTTGTACGCATACTAACAACTTGATGCTGTTTTTATTAGCAAGACTTGTGCGAACATGAGTCGAAATAAGAAAACAAGAACAGAATATTCAATTAAACTAAATGCGACCATTCAGATTATATCTGAAGAAGGATACTCGAGTGATAAAATAGTAAAAAGACTGAAAAAAACAAATGAAAAAAAAGTCAAGTGTAATAAACACGATAACATGATTAAGAACAACAGACGAACTCAACTAAATGATATGGTCATAAGACGACTAAGTAGAGTTAGACTAAATGGTCGTATAGCGTGTCCAAAACCTTAACTATGTCGAGTAAAAAAAAAAAGCGGATTAAATTGGCAAGAGATTATAAATTTGTGGACATTGGATCGATGGAAAAATGTCTTTTGAGCTGATGAATCAAAGTTTGAACAATCGCGTCTACATTTCCAACGATTGGTAGGTGAAAGTGTTAATGAGATTTGTTTGAGTTATTCAGTGAAATACGGTGGAGGTAATGTCATGATTTGGGGTGATTTTGAATAAAGAAAAATTGGTGATTTAGTTTATGAAAAATTAACAATGAATAAAAAAGTATTTTGATTCATCAAGCGGTGCCATCGGGTTTTTGTAGTATTGATAAAGGGTTTGTCTTCAAACAAGACAATGACCCTAAATACACTTTTAAATTATGTTCAAATCATTTGAAGACAAAAGAAAAGCAGTAAATGCTCATTACTTGACTTCCACAATCATCTGATACAAACCCTATAGAGAAAATATGGGAATAGCTGAACAGAAGTGTACACATAATGTTCACAACATTATGTGCACTCTTCTGTTCAGCTCATCCCATAGTTTCTCTCTAGGGTTTGTATCAATAAAAAAAATTACTTTATTTTAAAATATATAATTTTGTTTTATACTTTATATTTTAATTGCTTAATCCTATTTTTTATAATTATTTTACATGCCTTATTACATCGTTCCACTGCACATTGATCAGGAATAACTTAAAATTAGGCCGAAATTAATTTTGTCGAAAATATTTATTCAAAATTGCTGAAAATTTACTCTAAGAAAAAATAAAAAAAGTAGACAAGGAAAGAAGACTCAAAATATTTTTAAAAGGGTTAAGTATGGTCAGGAGGTAGCAACTTTTACTGGGCCCCCTTCCACACCACCTTGCCCCTGAGTAATTTTAACTAATTAAATTTTAAACTAATTATTATTTTGAAAACTAAATGAAAAATTATAAAATAATTAGTTAACATGATCTATACGTTTTTTATTTCACCTAAATTGAAAAATAAGCTTAAAAATAAATCTGTATCGTCTTATTCATTATGTTCATATGCATCTTCGTAATCTATTTCCTATGTAACTAATTCATAATTTTCTTCATCTTAGTCTTCATTGTCATACTCATTTTACTCATTATCAGTTTCATTATCACTTTGGATTTCATCAATAGTATTTTTATTTGATTTTTTAACAAGTTCTACAGCGCTCTTTGATAACTGAATTGTTTTAACTTTACTTCTATCTTGAGAAATTATTATCATTGATATTATTCGATCACTTGTAATAAGAAGACAGTGAAGTTGGTCCTCAATTGTATGGAGTCTTGTATCTTTTCTTGAATGGTGAGGTCTGAATTGTTTATTATCTTTATTTCTAGATTCTTGAGCTTCTTCTGAATATAATCCAATTGGCAACAAGAACTTTGAAATTATGCATAGATCCAGCATATAAAACCTATTTTATTCACAATAAAGCTTTGCTGTTTTAGTGCAATATTCACTGAATTTTATTGTATCTATCTCATAACTTGAATTTATTATGTTCAAAATGTTTGCTAAACGTTCTATTAATTGTTTATCTATGCCTGTAATAGAAGAAAATAAATCAAAATGTTTAAATGCTCGTCTGGCAGTATTACCATCATTTGAAGTTCCAGAAACACCTTGCCTAGGAAAACCTACTCTTATCTACTTAACCCTAATTCTTCAATGAATTTATTTTGTATGATTTGTTTTTTTTTTCACAAACTTTTTTGTTGTCATTACCACGAATTTGTCATTATTTTATTTCAAGTCTGTAAGAAATGTGTAACAAACATTCAAAACACCTTTTCCGAGCATGCAATCGAGAAAGACCTAATTCAATGTTATCTATATTAGAATTTGGAGTTGGTATTGAGCCACATGCAATAGAATTCATGTGTTTGGGAAAAGCTAAACATTTATTACAAACTTGTTGTGAAGAAATTGAGAATATTGCATTGGCAGCCTTACCGTCAATCATTGTTAATTTTGAATTAAATTCAACTTCAGTTGCAATTACTTCTAAACCACTTATCAACTCAAACTCTGAATCCTCTAGTAAATTTATTTGATTTTGAATATATTCTTTTTCAAATTTCAAAATAGCTTCTGATTCCTTTAGATATTGAATTCGTATTGGTCGACAAAATCTAATTGACGATGGATTTAGGGTTTGTCCAAACAGAAATATTTCGAAATGAAAGATCCAAAGTAACAAAATTGGTAATAAATAAGTCAGAGTCTTTCGAACTATCATTGTCAAATTTTTGCTTATATTCACTTTGACCAGATGCACCATCAAACCCCCATTTACAACTTAATATTCGTTTTGTTTATTGTTATTCTCTAGTTGCATAATTTGAGTTATGATTGAATCAATTTGAAAAAAATGAATTATTGTGTGATCAAGAAGACTTTGAAGTTTAATTTCAGCACTTTGCTCACTAAATATAATGCCATCAGGATAGCATTTCTTGCTAATAAAATATAACTATATAAAGGATATATATTTGCATTTCTTTCCTTAGCTGTAATCCTTATTTTCTGATAAGCTCTTTGGGACAAACCAGCTGAGACCATCAAAGCCAAACCTTCTTTTGGAGATAATTTTATAATAGGCTTTTCATTTTTAATTATATTAGCTACTTTATTGGGTTGAATGGGAGAAGAAACCAATTGGTTTAAAGTAAAATCACACTCACTCCAAGCTTGATAATGTAGTCATCAGAGAGAATTCTAGTTTCAAGAACTTGCTGACAAAGAGTTTTCAAGTCTTTGCAGTGAATGACAAGTTTATCCACCTGATTTGTGCATTTGTCAGTTTGATGCAAGTTTTAATAAAATGACTTTCAAGTTTTTTGCTAAATTGATCAAAATTAGAAAGGAAGTTCTATAATTCGAATTGAAACAAATTTATTTACAATTAACCGCTGCGCCACGGCTGCTTTAAACTTTTCTGGGTTGCATGACCAGATGCGGAGAATTTTGCTTTGCTTTGCTAACTCAGCAAATTAAACAATCACAAACTGAATCTCTTGTAACCGTGAGAACTTTGATATTGGAGAAGTTGAAAACTTTGTATTTGTAAGCCAAAAGCATTGTAAATGCGAATCAGATCCCCCAGATTGCTGTATAGACGGATGGAAAATCACTCTTGCCAGATTTTTTTCATCTACGGAAAAACGATACGCACTAGTTGAAGGCAAAATGCTAGTCGTGGCTTGGAGTCTAGAGCAGACTAAATATTTCACACAAGGATGTGATAACCTCTTGGTAGTAACTGACCTTAAACCGCTTGTCAAATTACTAGGAGACAGAACCCTAGAGGAAATTACTAACACACGATTCTTTCGACTAAAACAGAGAACCTTGCCATGGAAACTTATCATTCAGCACAAACCAGGAAAAACAAATCCGGTGGCCAATGCTACTTCTCGTTACCCGACAGAGAGCATGAAGGAATTTAATAATTCAGCCACCTGCGATCAAAATACCAATTTTGACAACATGGAATCTCTAATAATAGCCTCAATACGAAACGACATAGATAAAATGATTGCAGTGTCTTGGGAAAGCGTCAGAATTGAGACAGAAAAGGACACTGACTTTGAAGCATTAGTATTAGCAATAGAAAATGGTTTCCCAAATGATAAAAAGAATTTCGAAACAAACCTTTTACCATTCTGGGATTACCGCAAAGACTTAATAGAGTCAGATGGAGTTATAATATACAAAGACAGAATTGTAATCCCACCAGCCTTACAAAATGATATTTTGGATGTACTGCTCACCAAGGAGTGTCAGGAATGATAGCCAGTGCTCAAGCTACCGTTTTCTGGCTGGGTATCACTTACAGCATAAAAAGTAAGCACGACGGCTGTTGCAGCTGTAATCGAAATGCACCATCTAATGCACGACTACCACATATCCAACCTCACATCTCCGTAACGCCATTTGAATGCATATTCGCTGACTATTTTGAATTTCAAAGCTGGAACTATCTGGTTATTGGAGATAACTCTCTGGGTGGAACGGAGTCTTCAGAATAAAATCAGGAACATTAGAAATAAGCGCAAAAGGTCTAATCATGCGCTTTCGTAAACTATTTACAGCATTTGGACTCCGAGAAGAAATATCTACCGATGGTGGTCCTCAATTTACTTCTGGTGAAACAACAAGATTTTCTGCAAGAATGGGGTATAACGCATTGCATTTCATCAGCCCATCACCCACATTCTAATGGAAAAGTGGATCTTGTAGTTAAATCAACAAAACGTCTACTGGAAAACAATGTAGGACCGAATGATGATTTCAATAATAACGTTTTTGTAAGGGCAAAGTTGAAGGAACAGGTTGACTAACAGTAAGAAACAGGAAACTTTTTCAAAAATTTTTGAACCCACTAAAGTCATGCGAAACTGTAGTCACATCGACCAAACCAGTAAAAACCAGCTTTAATAAAGAAAATTCTGCCCATTCGCCACAAATCATAGAATATGTCTCAGAATCTAACAAAGTTATACTATCTGAACCGAAACAAACAATATCTACAATACTGTTGCCGCCTTCGACATTCGCACCAACAGTAACTCCATCACCTCTAACAATAGCATCAGTACCCCAGCTGTCAACTACGCCTACGTCTCCATCAACAAACACATCGCAACTAGCAATGTCATCCCTACTGAATACCAAGGATGGAGATCAACAATTAAAGCGTTCAACAAGGATACGTATCCCGAGGAAACTTTACCAACTAGAATTCAGTAAATCTTTGACGTTTGACGACTTCAAGAAATGAACCTGAAACTATGTTTATATCAATTGACAATTAAAAACATGCAAGGGGATGTAGAACTATTGTTGTTTATATTTATTGTTATTTCATCTTTCGAAACTAACATTGTTTAAGATAATATATATGATCTGGAACAACAACTAACTTTTGTTTAAGATGTTGATGAAGATGAAACAATTGAATACGAACAGTGGGGTACATCAGATTGAGCAAAGCTTATAAGTTACATATCTGCAATAGGCGAGTTCATTGAAAGTCTTAGTGAAAAACTTGATAGCATAACATCTCACATTTATGTTGCTGAAGCACAAGGTTAATATTTAAATACATTCTAGTCATCTATACGCATGAAAATATTTTTTCGGTTGATTTTGCAGAAAACTTTAAATTTGTCATACCAGGCAAAATCCAGAGTTACCACTGAAACCAACAGCACTGTACACTACATCCTGTACACTGTATACTACATACTTATTTATAATAAAAATGATGAGAGTGCTACTAAAAGTCAACCAACGTCTTTATGTTTTATATTTGATGACTTAACACATGATGTTGGATTTATTTATTGTATAGTAAAATAAATGTCAAATTTGTACAAGAAATGCTTTCAAATACCACAAAAATCCACTATTTTTCTGATAGTTGTGCTGGCCAGTACAAAAATTGACAAACATTTTTTAAATTTGTGCCATCATATTGAAGAGTTTGGGTTGCAAAGTGAATGAATTTTTTTGCAGCATCACCTGAAAAGTCACCATATAATGGCATTGGTGGAACAGTTAAAATACGTTTCAAGTGCTAGTCTTCAGCGTCCAATCGACTTACAAATTCAGAACGGCGATGAAATGTTCAATTTTTCAAACGATAAATCATTTGGCATCGACTTGGAGAAGATATTTTGTCACTCCGTAAATCTTTGACTCTCTGATTGAATAATGCAAAGACTTTTCTTAGTACAAGAAATTTCCATCAATATATTACGCAGGATGCAACAAGCATAAATCATTGCAGGAAAATATTATATTTGCATATCATTCAGGAAATCATTGCAGGAAAATATTATATTTGCAAATATGTTATGTTTAACTGGGTTGGTTCGGTATTTGAAGTTGATGAAAGAAATAAGACACCTTTGTAAAATCCATGCATCCTCATTTACCTAACACTTCATTACACTGGCCAAGTAGAGATAATTGTTATTGGGTTTCTAAGCCCCACATTTTAATTATGATAAAAAAAACTGTTATCTTCAAGAACAGGGTATTTAATTCGTTTGAGCAAAGAACAGGGCGTATTTAATTCGTTTCTGTGAAACGAATTAAATACTTTTTTAAAAGGAACTAATCTGCAAATGACTTTTTCAGCTAAAAGCAGGATACCATTTATCTGAAACAAGCTATACTTCAATCTGAATTAAATAATTTTGAAACATAATAAGATAGAGCATAATCTTTGCTTTTTTTTTTCCTTACTAAATTGTTTATGTGTAATTTTGTCCTCGTGTTTAGCGTTAAAGCGACTAGTCATGTTGCGATATACATCATTTCATGCAAAACAAACACACAAATATACCTTCTTCACATTGGTTAGGATAAATTAAGTTTAGTAACTGGCGCTAACAAACTTTCGCACTAACTCCAAATTTAGAGATTTTAATCGCAGATTCTGAAAGATCGTCGTTTAAAACGAAAAAAAAAGGTAGTAATAACAAATTTCATCAAAGTAAAGGGTTTCAACTCGATCTCAAAGTTTTGAAAAAATACGCAAAAAACGCTAATATTTGCCATCTTTTTTCGCAAGATAAGATATTTACTGTCCAAAGTCTTCGTTTTTAAAATTTTAATAGCCTTTAAACTTTACTTTGAAAAAGGCTAGTTCCTATCAGCCTAAATGTTTTTAATTTTGCTTTTGTAATAAAATTTAAAAATAAGAAATATAACTTAAATGTATCTTGTTTAACATTTTTCTAAATTAATTTCTATTACCTAAATTTTTATATTACAATGGCGAATCCTACACAAGCTGATTGAATTTCCTTAGTAAATATTGGAGTCACTCTTCTTTGTTCGATTTAAAACGAAAAAAAGAAGAGTGCGTTAGATGGTGTCGAGAATT
Source organism: Hydra vulgaris (assembly GCF_038396675.1). Classification (NCBI taxonomy): domain Eukaryota; kingdom Metazoa; phylum Cnidaria; class Hydrozoa; order Anthoathecata; family Hydridae; genus Hydra; species Hydra vulgaris. Next base: position 10,974,278 of record NC_088927.1, read on the forward strand.
TGGTCTGCCTTCTCAAAATTTTACTAGTCCTCGTTGCAACTTACAATGTAATAAAGAACAATATCATCGATCTGTTGACAAAATAATTTGGAGATTAAAATTAAGCCGTTAAAATAATATAGAAAAATTATTAGTATACGGGGTGGTGGTTTCTTTGAACTATCTCATTTAGAAGTGTGATAAATAATTGGAATAACCTATTAGTGGACACGTAGTGCTGGAAAAAGTAGAGGAATGTTGTCGGAAGATATTAGAAAGGATTTATAAATTTTTAGTTAATCGACAGTCGTAGAGCCCTTTACTTTGATGAATTTTGTTATTTATAGTCATTTTTTTTGTTTTAAACGACGATCTTTTAGAATCTACAATTAAAATATGTAAAATTGAAGGTGGTGCCAAAGTCTATTAACGCCAAGAAACCTAACATTTGAACTAAAATTGAGGTGTACTTCCAACAAATACAGACTGTCAAGTCGTCATTTTTTCTCATTTTTTTCTGAGTTTTTTCAATTGAAATTTTTCTAAGTATTTGGATTTAGTTAAGGTACATTTTATTTTAAGTTTATTTTATGTAATTTAAGTTATTTTTTATAATTTAAATAAATTTTACAATAAATATTCTCTTACAATCTTTTTTTTTACAAGTTATTTTAGTATTTACATATTGTAATTTTTAAATTTATTACTTTTATTAGTTAAGAAACCGAGAACTAAATTTTGAATAAAATTTTTAGTACTTGTAAAGTTATTAGAATCTATTTTTATTTTCAGTATATTAATCAATAGAGAGGTCTATATTAATCAATATATAGGTCAAAGCCATAATGGTTAAATGGAATGAGGATTGGCTGGAAAAGCCTTATAAAAATAAAGTTAAAATTAAACTATGGGCTAAGAAAAAAACTCTGATTAAGAATGTTTCAAGATGGTATAGTAAGTCAAGGTTTTAGTATGAGTAGACAAAAAGCATCATATATTTCAAGATTGCCTTGGACCTTTGTTGGAGTAACGCCTGTGTGTATCAAAAAGTGAAAGTGCTTTTACTTTAATGTTTAATGAAACAATTACAACACAGCAAAAAAAAAAAAAACAAATGGATCATTAATGTCATTTTTAGTCAGAAGAAGAGAACCAAGTTGTTACAAAGTATTTAACATCATTATTCTTTAACAGAGGAACAGCAGAAGATGTCATAAAAATGCTTGGAGATTAAAATAGTGAACAGTGCAAAAATGAAAAGTTTAATTAATCGTTTCGAAAAATCAAATTAAAAAAAGTTGGTGTAAACTTAAAAACCTTTTATGGGTCTAAAGGTCTTAAATGGTCACTTTGCGGTGCGTCAAATTCAGAAAAAACCACCTATAGAATGATAGCAAAATTTTTACAATTTTTTTATAGTATAGTTTTACAGGTATGGAAGCAGAATTACAGGTATGGAAACAGAATTACAAGTATGGAAGCAGAACTACAGGTATGGAAGCAGAATTACAGGTATGGAAGCAGAATTACAGGTATAGATGCAGAATTAGCCTTATTGCATCACTAGATCTAAGATAAATAAAATTCAAATGCCTTGCTAATAAAAAGGCTTCGAAATAAAACTTTGGGCTCGGCTAACTTTAGACCGAAAAAAATATTTTTTCAAAAAATGTCGGTTCCAAACCTGTATCTTATAAAAACCACGATTTAAAAGTTTAAGTGTAAAGCTCAAATCAATCAAAAGATAGATGACGCACCGTCCAAATATTTTAATTTTGAGACAAATGCAATTTAAGTAATAATAAACTAAAATATCACTAAATTCCTTCTAAAGATTGAAAAAAAATGTTTTACATGATGAATTATCATAAATAACAAACATAAAAATCGCTTTAATGTAAACCATTTCCTTGATCGTCAAGGTTCGTGTTTCGGAGTTATAGAGTTGAGAGAGGGTTTTAACTACAATTAAGTAGCCTCCTCGTCTTTAGTGGCCTTCTGGGACTTGGAGATGTGAATTAACAAACAAACAAAAAAAAATATGTATATATATATCGTCAGCCCGGAATACAAGTATCGTATTCAACATTTTTGAAAAAATGGCTTATATATGCGAACTATCTATTTTTTGTGGACTTAAAATTTTCAAAAAGTTATCCAATAGCTCAATTAAATTTTTTTCCAATATAGTTCAGTAGATCATTTGTCGTAAATGAACTTTTTGTACGAGACGATCGAGGTACATTTGTTGTACTAAGCATAGACCAATAGTAGCGTTCTATTTGCTCACATGACTTTAGATTAACTTTGTATATTCATTCACTTGTTTACTTTTTAACATTTGTTTTTTGTTAATAAAAGGTAATACATTCCATTTGTTTTTTAATATTGAATTATTTTTTTTCTTTTTAAACTGAATTGAATTGTTCAGTAAATTAAAATTATTACTCGTAATCAAAAAAACTAAACAGTATTTATAAATATGTCGTTTTTTTGTAAAGATAAGTAACAAATATGGAATATTTTATAACAAATATGGAGTTTTTTATGGCTTCTGATGCTGATCATTCGATACCAATAGTATTGGAGCCTAACCACCAAACGGAGGAAGAAATTCCTAGATATGTAGTGGAAGACCCTATTAATTCATCTTTTTCTTCTACTATCATTTCTCCTAACAATGAAAAGTAAATATAAATTACTTGTGTACAAAGATTTGATTACAATACGTCTTGAGCTCGAAATGTTTTAAAGAGATCGTTATTTTTATATTCTAAATAAGTACTTAAAATTTCTTTAATTATCATTACCTTTTATTTATTTATTTTTACATTAACTGTATTTGTGCATTGTTTTTATAATATTCTAAATTATAGCTTTAATAATAATAATTTTTCTACTTTTAACTGGCAATTTAATAAATAGTTTCTAATACAATAGATTTATTGTTACTTTAATTATATTTTGCAGAAAACTCACAAGAAAAAGATGAAGAAGTGTTAACAAGTGGAAAGTAAATGTCAGAAAAAAGCAAAAGCAGTGTGGCAAGGCCTTCATAGATAGAAATGGTCAAGAGAGACCAGAGAGAAAAGTAGGAGAAGCTTGTTCTTCATTGTGTAAACTAAAATGTTTTGAAGTTTTTAGTGCTAATGACAGAGTTGAAATCCATTCTTATTTCTGGAACTGAAGTGACACTAAAAACTTAACTTTTATACTCAAAATATAGAAAGATGGGATTGTAAAAGAAAAAGTAAAAGTTCAGGAATTAAAAAACATAAGAAGTGTGTTTATAGATATCATTTTGAAAAGAACGATGTTAGAAGCAGAGTTCGTAAATTTTTTTTCTAAAAACTTAAGATATCAGTGTAAAAAGAACTTACTATAGTTTTAATAACATGGTAAACAAAGTCAGTAGACTACCAAGGTCCCCGAACAAAGTAAAAATGGTTTGTAGAAGAACATATAAACAATTTTCCAACAGTTGATTCACACTATTGCAGACAGAATACTAATAAAAAATATTTAGAGCCGTCATTAAGTACAAATAAAATGTACAGGTTGTTTACACAAGCTTACCTAGAGTTCAATGTAAAAAAAGGTGTTTGTTATTCAACTTTTAATACAGAGTTTAATTTGGCATTTCACAAACCAGAGAAAGAATTTTGTGATTTATGTCAAGAGTATAAAAACAAGGAAGATGATCAAAAATACTGCAGCATAGAGAGAGTAAGCTATTAACTAGAAAAGAAAGAAAATGTGACCTAACGAAAGTTGCAAATGGAGAATACAAAACCACAGCAGTTATAACTTGTGATTTAGAAAAATTTCCCCTTCCAATTGCTAATATTTCTGCATTTTATTATAAAAGAAAATTAAATTATCATAACTTCACTGCCCACTGTGAATTTATGAATAACAAAACTTACTGTGCACTTTGGAATAAAACTATGCCTGGTAGAGGTGCAAATGAACTTGCAAGTAGTGTGTATAAACTATTAAAGTTAATTATTCAAGAATGTTCAAATATATGAATTAATCAAATTATTTTGTGGTCTGATTTTTGTGTTCCCCATAATAAGAACTCAATTATGTCTATGGCAATTAAAATTTTCATTGGGAATACCACTCATTGAATAGAAGTATACCACTCATTGAGCAGAAGTATAGTGAACTTGGTCACAGTTCAGTACAAAATATTGACACTGCGCATAGTGTGATAGAGAAAAAATTAAGACATTTTGAGATTTACGGTCCTACTACCTTATTCAAATTACTGACATCTATCGAAAAAACCTCTGAAGTAGAATTGAAAGTCATACAAATGTACAAAGATGACTTCAAAAACTTCAAACTTGCTTCCAAGTCTTTATTTCCATAAAGTGCCTTTGCAAAGATTAAACTAATGTGTCATGAAAAACATCAACCTTTTCATATTAAATTGAAAAAATTGTTTTCTGGTTCGTTAATTGAAGAAAGATTGGTAAAAAGTACCCTTCAGAGAAAGAATAAACAGAGAGTTAAAGTTCCGGAAAAAATTTTCCTTCATTAAAAAGTGATTCAACACGTTAATTAATTCAATTTTTGCTATCAAATAAAAAAATGATTGACCTAGAGTCAATGGTAAAATATTTTGTTGGTGATTATCTTGAATTTTAAGTCTTTTTAAGTCACAAAGTCTGAACAATTAAATATATCACTTTTTAAAATGTTTTAATAAACATTTTATATATTTATTTCTTTATTGTAAAAAAAAGGTACAATAATGGAAATGGTTGTTTTTTATATTTAAGGTTTAACTTATTTATATCACTTTTCACAGACAAAATAAAAGATGTGATAAATTGTGATATTATGCGAAAATAAATAGTATTAATAAAAATAGCTAAATGTAAAAGAAAGAAGTATATTTGTATAAAAAGCTTATTAATTTCTATATAAGAAGATTGAAGATTAAAAACTGTATATTTCTAAATATAATGCCGATAAATCGGATACCAGGAATGAATTAAAGGAAAAAAATGCGAAGGACAGTGAAACTGAATTTATACTAAAGTTATAAGTCATTGTTATTTACAACATAAGTAAATTTAGCCTTAATTTACCCACTATCAAATTAATTGCACCTATGACAATTGTATTCCGACAAAATGTTCTGATTTCGAAATACATTTGTTGTATTTGAAAAACAGTGCTCTTACTTACGGGGGAAGTTTTTATTTTTCAATTTTATTAACAATTTAAGCAAAAACTTATATTGATTTTAGTCAACTTTGTCAAACTTCAAGATGTAATTAAAGAGATGCATAAAGAGATTTTGTACTTTAAACTTTGAATGCAAATTTCTCAATTTAAACAAAGTGTCGTATACGACACTTGTATAACGGGCTGACGATATATATATATATATATATATATATATATATATATATATATATATATATATATATATATATATATATATATATATATATCAAAAGAATTACACCAAGTTAGTTATAATATAAGAATAACTACAATATTAAGAGAGGAAGGAAATAACACTTTAAAAACAGTCAACAAAAAATTACACATAAAAAGCGTAAAAAAAAAGTAAATAAAGGGTTAGAACCTTTTAAAAAATGAATAGAGACCAAAAAAAAAGCAAAAACAAAAAAAAATAGACCAACTATCACGGCTATTTCAAAAAACGGTTATGTCACTAGCGCTTAGCTTTAAAATTTAATTGAACAGAAATATTGCACATATTTTTGTTTAACCTAAAGTTTTAATCTTTTATATTTCAAAACACAATTTTTCAACAGTCTTCATTTTTTTATAATGTGGCAGTTAAATAACCAAGCAATATTATAAAAGAAATACAAAATATTCTAAACCGATATAAACGAAATGTTTTTTTAACAATTAAAATCAATATTTAACTAGTAAAATGAAATTTTTTGTAAAAAAGGAGGAAAATGAGTAATATTCATTTGCATTTCGCTTGAAAACTACAAAAGCTTTTGACATAATTTTTATGCATTGTGTTTTAATGGCTTTACAGCATGTTTGTTGAGATCCGCGACTTAGGTCATAAAGAATGACATGACACACGACATTTTTCAAAATCCTTATCAAACTTCCATAATAACTTTTTAATAGTGTAACGCGCCCAATCGCGGATTCAAAGACAAATCTATCAACTACACGTCTTGGATAACCTGAAAAAATTAATTGTTTAGTGGCTTGCGTTTATAAGCGAAATTAGATTTTGTAAGTTGTAGTTTCAAAAAATTCTTTACACTTTTTTTGTTATTTTACGTCTATATTACTTTTTAAAGATATCTTGTTTATTCAAACACCCTATTAATTCATAGAGAGTAAAGGAGGAAAATCGTAATTGTTTACGCTTAATTGTTTCTACTTAGTTTATATTAAAAGAAAAACATTAATAATAATATTAATAAATTAATAAATATAAAAAAATTAATAAATAAACATTAAACACAATAAACTTGCTTAATTCTATTAGCTAAAATTCAATCGAAAAACAATAAGAAAACCTGACTTGAAATTATTTTTCAGTTCAAATTATTACAGAAAATGAGCAAAATACACGAAAATGATTATGCTTTCAACGTCAATAAAGAACCACTTATAAGTTAATTTCCCTACCTTGATGCAGCTGGTATAAAGTTAAATTTAAACAACTTAAAGGATGCTGAAACAAATCAGTTTAATGTATATAGAGTTAATGAAGATCTAAATTTTACAAACGGAATAGCGTTCCATATTCGTAAATGTTTATACTTTTTTAAAAATAAAGATTTCTTTTTGTTTATTTTAAATCTATTGTCTCAGAATCAACAGAAGTCTTGTTAAGGCAAAAAATTCTAAGAATTTCATGAGTATGGTAAATACATTCAAGAAGAAATCAAAAATAGCTCAAAAAAAAAAAAAAAATTTTTTTGCTTATAAATCATTTCCGTTTGAACAAAATAAAAGTAAAATCTATTCATCTCTCAATAGAAAACTTCAACAGACTATATGTAGTTTATTAGTTATTTAAATATGTAGTTTATCAAAATCAAAAAACTCTTTTTTTTTTTTTTTTTTAAAAACAAAATTTTAACGGGGACAATTGAAACTATTACTACTAATTCAAAAATCCTGAAAATGGAAGAAGTATCCTCCTTACTGAAATTGGTAAAAATAATTTTGCAATAAACTCTCCTCAAAATCAAATTGAAGAAATTAATACAATTACAAGATTCAACTTAATAAAGTAGACGGCAGAATTAGGAGTGAAATTAAACGGAAAAAAAAAATATCATTTTCTTTTGTTCAATTAAAAAGTGAAATACCACTGTTAAACAAAGATACTACAACAAACATTAATAACATAATAACAAAAGACATAGTGACTGTTACAGAAGATTTAGGCGGTGGCTTGTTTGGTGGAGCAAGGTATTTTGGGACAAATTCCAAGTTTAAGCGCAGTTGTAATGACCATATTTGAATGTATGCTCAGTTTAAAGATTCTTTGAATCTATGTACGACGAAAAAAGAATTGCAGAAATGTGTACATTTTATTGAAAATATTTCAGATAAACTACCAAATCGATGCTCTTATAAACTTTTCAAAGAGTTAGTTAGTTTGAATAAAGACATTTTTTATGAAGTTTTAAATGATTTGGGTATTCCACTAGTAAAACTATCTGCAAAAAATGGTGTTGCAACACAATCCCTTCTACATTCTTCCGAGCAACAAAATGAGAAATTTAAAAGTATGTCTGAATAGTTTTAAAATGAACATTCAACCATCGGAGCGCAAAATAAATAAGGAAAAGTTCCCAGTGATTTCCCACGTGAAAGAACTTGAAACTTGTTTTTATAGGGTTGAGAAAATCACATAAAGAAGTCAAATCTTGTCCCTATTTGCGTGTTCAAAATGTGATTGAATTTTTTGAAGATATAATTTCAAAAGATTGTTATGGGTTTTCTTTTGATAATGCATTTGACAATAAATGGTAGTTCTTGTTTTCTGGTGATAAAGGTGGCGATCCCATGAAGTCTTTTGTTGAAATTATCAATTCAAGAAGTTCTAGTTCTGTTGACAATGGGGATATTTATTGTTTATTTAGAGCAGAAGAGAGTGTCGAAAATAAGTTTTAGAGATTTGGTATCCAGTTTATTACCAACAACTAAAATTATGTAAGAACCTTGTTTCAAAATGAAAGTTGGTCGTAATGTCAAGGTATTTTTAGATGGTAATTATCATTTTCTTGATGATAATATGGGTCACCAAGGATCCAACGCCACATATCCATCATTAGTTTACAAAACCATGTTATCACATTTGCAAAACCACGGTGGTCAGCCACACACTTGTGCAAACTGTCAGGTAGAAGTAAGAACTGTTAATGATTATATTGAAAGTTTTAATCTTGCTTATGATTGCTGTAACAATAGTCTAAATGAAAATGGAAAACATCACTATAGTGTAGTTGAGTCTATGATTTTCCCACTTAAAGAGTTGACATAAGTTGTACCTCCATCATTGCATACTTTGCTTGAAGTTGTTTTGCTTATTTACAATCTTTTATTAGACACATGCAAAACTATTGATCATAAAGAAAATGAAATTCAGCTAGAAGATGAAAAGAATGCTGTAAACAATGAATGGGAAATTGCATCTCTTGAATTAGAACAAATTGAACAACATCTTCGTCAACATGAAAACAGTATTATGTTCATGATTCATGTTAAAAGTAGGATTGAAGAATGTCTGAATAATAACCAGCAAGAAAACTGTAATTTGGCAAAATTAAGTCAAACAAGTCATAAATCTAAAAGTAAAAAAAATAAGAAATTCAAAAGCCTCAAAAAATATTTTTTAAAATACTGTTGCATAACGATTCACGATTATAATGTAGAGTGGATGCACTGTTATCATTGTGATAACTGGGTGCATACAATGTGTGAAGGTTTAACCCCAGATGAGGAACTTTTACTGACAAATGAGCTGTACATCTGTGTGTCCTTTTCAGATATAAATGTAGCAGATTTGTTAGAGTTAAAAATTTTATAGCTTCTGTCAGTAGAAGATATTCGTACCGCAGAAAGTATCAAAGCTCAAATTAAGTGTGACAACATTGAGTCACAATACAAGTGCATTCTGGGAAGTCGTGAAAAATTAATAAATATGGCATTAAAAAATATGAAAGTTACCCGACAAGCATACCATGGAAATGTAATGGTTGGTAACCATGCATTAATTGTTTTAAAAAGATATAGAGAACTGACATCAGTTATTGAGGATAAGGTTTCTTAATTTAACAGATTTAATGAAATTTTTAATCTTTTTAGTTGTGGAATAAAGTATGTAATGGCACGAAGATTTTTAACATATGAAGAAATATGTAATACACGAAAATGCCATGAATTTATTTTTAACATTATTACCTTTGTTAAGGAATTTAAAACAGTAGGTATACTCAGTGATCAAAAGTCAGAAAGCAAACATGCAGCAGTGAATTTAGCATTGAGCTCGATGGCTTGCGTTCGTTTTGCTGAGTCTTTACTAAAAAACACTGTTTCATGAGTTTCTGCAAAACAAGCTCTGCAGTCCATAATGTATAACTAAAGTTTTGTAGAAAATATTTTTGAAAAATGTTTAAAGTTTAGCGGTAATAAAGTTCATCTGATCCATGTGGATACATTTCAAGCTGTATTTTTGTGTTGAATAAAGGCATTATATTTTTGCGATGCAAGTCTTGCACGAATGAAGCCGTCTCTATTTTGATCTGAAATTTGATCTGAAGCGTCGGTTACAAGTTTGATGCATCTCTCTACTCCTTGAGTATGGCATGGAAAATGCTGCACATCTGGATGTTAAACACTTGCTAACATTTCAATTAGATTTTCATCTGAAATGTGAGATCTATATAGTCTTTTGCTACACAATTGATTTCTGGTATAGAGAACTTTCGAACTTTGTTTGTTTTCACCGATCTTGCTTTTATTATTTGTTGTAATGCCAATTTCCTCACATTTGGACGAATACCCGCTATCATAGCAAGAAGCATGTTTTCTGGAAACGCAAAAAAACCATTCCTTTGCATAACTGGCTTGATGGTATATATTTCACTTCTAGCATACCTGGATAAATTGATGGTTAGCCATAAATGCCTACCACCTTCCGTGCGTGAGGGATTACATCTTATCTTGAACCACATTTGGCAGTAAACTTAAACAACAAACTCAATTATTTCTCTCAGCCTGTGTGACGGTTCGCTACATCCAATATAATACCTCAATATTCTGTTTGCAGTGGTCACCCACCTGGTATGGTTAAGGATTTCAGTTAGCCAAAACGATTTGACAATAACTACAGGTTATTGTCCAAACGTTACATGTTGCTTTGCAAATATCAATTAAGTATTTTTGGTCAGAATTAAGAGATTTTTTGTTTATTTTTAGAAATGTGACACTAACAGGAATGTAGTTGACTATTGGCAAGGTATAACACAATTTAATTTTTTTTCCGAGTGGTTCAGACCATCCGTTTAGTCCTGATGTAGGTCCATTTATTTTTTGAATTAGATGCCATAGTAGCAGTTCATTAGCATGTATTTGACAGATAAACCAGTGGACAGGTCTTTTTAGTTCGAACAAAGCAATAACACCATTTAGAAATCCGGTATTGACAGCTGTTCTGTCACAACCACAATGGCAACTAATTTAGATTTATCAATGTTGTTTTGAGTTGAAAATATTTTTAAACTTTTCTTAATCCTGTATCCAAGTCCTGATGCAGTCTCTACATGCCCTAGATACCTTGAACCTGGTTCTTTTACTAAAACAAGAATATTCTTTTTTGATAGTTTTTCCTATATTTTTCTCCTTGTTTGTATCAATAACTAATGTTGTACCTTTGCTTCCATCAAAATACAAACCTTCTAACATTTGAATATTTCATGGTCTAAATGTTGCATTTTAAGTCAGTTTTTCTTTCGTTCTCTTTAAACCTTGTCTTTATCAATTACTTTAGATTGTTTTTTGTGAGTTGTTTACCTTTAAATGTTCGTTTAAAAAATGCTTTTGAGTGGTCAGACTTTCACTGTAACATAGCTCTACTCTTTTTTTATTATTCATTATTATTACAACTATAAAAAATAAAGAAAAAAGTCATAATAAAAACGTAGAACTCAGCTCCATTTTTAAAAATTGTCGTTGTTCACTAATAATGAACATATACTTAAATAACTTAAACAAAAATAGAAAAAAGTAACACAAAAAAGCTATTTAGGTTAATTACAACAAAGCTTAACTACAATAAAAAAAGATAAAAATAATACATTAAAACCATGGCAACTAAACTTAATAAAAGATGATTAAAAACAATTATTATTTTACTTGCAGCTTTTCATCTTTAAAACAATTAAAAACTCATGTTACAAATCTATTAAATTGGTGACTTTTTGCATGAAGTTTATATTTCTGTAAAACAATTTAATGACTTTAAAGCAAATCAACCTTGGGTTTCTACAAATATTTTAGTGGCTTTCAGTAAGTCAAAACGGTTGCTATGTGCGTAGCTAGGGAAGTTTTACTTCGAAGTTTAAGGCTTTTTTTTAATAGAAAATTAGGTATCATCTAACTACCCATTGAAAAATTTTAAATAAACAAATTACATGGGCGTTTTCTTCATAGCTCAATTTACTTAAAAACATTCACTTTAAAATTTTCAATTTTTACTATTTTTTCACCCAAGTACCTTAATGCGAAAAAAGATTTTTCTAATAAAAAACTTTTAAATATTGGACAAACTAAATAAAAAACAATTTATTGTTTTAATTAGGTAACTATTTATTAAACAATTTTTTTAGTTATGTGTTGTATACAGCGGAGAAAATAGAAATAGCCTCACCTTTATTTTTAGTTATAATTTAACAAAAATGGCACTGAAACAATTATTAAATGAAATAAAATAAAAAATTAAATGAAAAAACAAAATTACTAAAATATTTATTTTTTATTATCTTCTACTACAATTAAAAAGTTTATAAATTGGTATGTTTAATTAATTACAAATGGAAAAAAAATTAGAAGTATTTAATGTGTGGAGAAAATAGAATTAGCCTCATTTACGTTATATACGATAAAAATACAAAAAATATTTTGTTTTTACGCTCATTTAATATTTATTATTGCTTCCTAAATTTTTAATAACTTCAAATATGCAATTTGACATACTAGTCACAAGATTTTGGAGAGTTTCTATAGATATTTCATTCCAAGCTTCTCTGATACGAGTTTTCAGCTCCAATGTGGATTCAAACTGCTTATCATTTTCATAAACCTTTCTAGAAAGTATTCCCCATAGATTTTCTATTGGGTTAAAATCTGGACTGCATGCGGCCCATTCCATTACGTGAATATTTTTTCTCTAAACCAAACTTTCGTAAGCTTGGAATTATGGATAGCAGCATTGTCTTGTTGAAAAGTGAAACTTTCAACCATCAATTCCTCACCATGTCCAAGCAAAGTTTTTTTTAATAAGTCAATAGTCCTGTGAATTCATTTTTGTTGAAATCCATGTCAGTCCATCTAGATTGTACTTTTTTTTATCACTAAAGAAAACTTGATGCCAATACATGTGTTCTTTTGCTAATTGTAATCTAACTTCTTTACGACAAACACTAAGTTTTTATTTTGGTTTACGCTTTTTCCAAACTATATTTGGATCTTCATGTAAGATTTTTCTCACACGTTGAACAGTTACAGGTAATTGTAAATCAGCACGAGTTTGAGATGCAGTCATGTGGTGAGCAGCAGCACGACGTACAATATCTCGTTTAGTACAGTTATGAATTTTATGTTTGCCACCACTTACCTTATAAGCTCCATAACTAACGCCAATATTGAAGTAATTATTAACCACCTTTAGAGATCTTTTGATTTTTTTCGCAATTTCCCGATTAGATAAGCCTGAATCTTTGTATGTTTTGATAAATGCTCATTCTTCATTCGTTAAACCCTTACCGCGTCCCATTTCAAATTAAGGTATCAAAAAGCAAATGTTAAAAACTTTATGAGCACTGATTTCAGAGTGTTTGTTAACTTACAAATAATAATAAAAAACTAAGTCACAAATGCGTATCACTAGATCAAAATATACAAGTAAACTGAAATTAAATATTTGATAAAAACATTTTATGGTTTTATCAAATGTACCGCAATTTAATTATGCTATATTATAATCTAAAAAGTTATTGTTTGGAACAATTATTATACGTGTGGATGCAAACGATGCACCGCAAAAATTTGCTTACAGATCTACAATGTATTGGATCAGTACATGGTGAATTTTCTCTACTGTATAAAAAAAGTTAGATAATATTCTATAATTAAAGGCGAAGAAAAGTGAAAAACTTGAAAAAAAAAGTGAAATCTCAATTTTTGTCATAGCATTACTTAGTTCAGTGATTTTTTGTTCATCCATCTTTCTTTTTATCATAATGAATATGCATACAATAAATTATATTTGTTGGAATTGATGTCAGGATCAATCCCTTTTAAAAACATCTCGTATATTTTTTTGTTTTTTGTCTGACTTTTAATCCCTGAATCTGTTCATATTGGGTTTAAGTAAAAAATTGTTTGGCTTTTAAATTAATCTTAAAATGTTTACATTTAATAGTAATCAACAATATACAATATATTTCAGACTGTTTTCAGATTATTTTTTGATTAAAAGAAGCATAAAATTATTATTATCATATAATCGTAAATTTTGCACGTTCATTAGATTAACATAGAAAGTTTGAATATTATATTAAATGTTAAAAGCTGAGAAATTTTATTAGAGTTTTAATCTTTCGACAGAATAAGATATATCTCAAATATTTTAAAAAATACATGGGTTTTAGTAGTACCCAATTTGTAAAACTTTTCAGAACAAAAACAAGAAGCCGTATTTTCGCCTTGAATCATCTGTGACATAATATAGTATTTATTTTTATATATGACCTCCCTCTACCTGCGTACTTAATTTATTGATGTATAAATTAAAAAATTATTAAAGTTGACTTTTAAAATTATTTTTATTAAAAAAGAAGAATCTTTTGTTTACTTAAAAATTTGTATTGTAACAAAATATATTCATTAAAATGAATTATTATTATATGAAAATATATGAACAAATAATTAATGCCATCACTTCATTTTTCAAAATGGCCTACAACTAACAAATAACATTTTAATTGCGGATCTCCAACAACATCGCTCCAAGGTCTGCAAAGGCCAATCAGAAGCAGAACCTCTTTTTCCACTTGGGTTGATATGTCAAATTTAAATGCTATAGGAAGAGAATGATTGTTATTGATCATCACTCTTTTTTTATATTTTTTTTCATTCATTGCATAAGATGCGTCGACTAGTTGCGTACTCATACAACGAAGTATGCCAATGGACGGGCAATCGGTTCCTGAATTCACATAGTAAATTCCTTCATTGAAATGTTGGTCAAAAATCTCTTCTATAGAATTTTTTGCCAGATTCTCTAATAAAGAAAACAAATTTGGCTCTAAGGCCCCTTCATCTACTTCGTTTGTCACAATGAGATCGTCATTAGCGTGTGGTAGCTGCGTCGGATGGGTTTGCAAAGCGGCCATCACTTTAAAGGTGTAGTAATAGCCAATCTTAAAATTAAAGTACCAAGCCCAGCTGCAGCAATCAGTCCTGTAAACTGGACGAAACAGCCGGTTGCAAGCTCGATTATAACCTATGTAGCAGAAGCCATCTAGAGCATATAAAAATTATAAATTTTATTTGGCTGAGTTACAATTTTTTTACTGTGTGTGTGTGTAAGTTTGTCTGAAATAGAGAGAGTGAGATTATTTACAACAAAAAATGCACCTTTCATATTGGTTTTGGCAACAATAACCATCGTCATAGTCTCAGTTTGCTAAAGGCAAAGTGAAAATGTTAACGGTAAAAAGATAAAATATAAATTAACTTTAAAAATTTAACAAAATTTAAGACAATTTAAGCTTAAGTTTAAAAACACAAAAGAATAGTAAGTTCAATTGAAAATTATAAAACCTAGTTTATATTTGAAGTTTTCAAAGAAATGACGTAAAAGCGAGCGTCACACAGTGGAGTATTTCACTTGAACAATGATTTATGTTTATTATCGATGTGATTCGTTGTAAAAAGAAGTCTAGGGTCATTACATTGAATTAAAAGCAATTGGTCACACATGAAATGTAAAAAATTTATATAATAAAACAAAAAATACATATTTTTATACATTTTAAATACTTTACAAATATTTACAACTTTAAAACTATTTAACATAATAACAAATAAATAAATTTATAATACTAAAAAAGATAATCACTCTTAAAAGTGTGATTATCCTTTTTAGTATTGTGAAAAAATGCATCTAAACCTATACTGGGTTTCATAATCACTGCACTTTATCCTTAAGTTATACTTGTAATTATGAATTATTTTTCATTAAAGGATTGAATCCTATTGTTAATCCGCTACAAGGGGCTAATGATTTGACAACAAAACAATTTAAGATAATTTAAATTTATTATTATAGCCCTATATTTAATCCAAAATAAAATAAAATATTTTCTACATGTCAATGCAATCATTTTCAATCAGAATCAATATCTGATATGTCGTCAATCGTCATCACTTGTAAGTCTTCCTATGTTTCCGGCATCAAGAGTCCTATTATCTCACTTGAGAACGGCTTTCTTTTTTTCTGGGGTCTTTTTCTCATGCTGCTTAGCAAAGAATTCGAAGTTAGCAGTAGTCTGTTTAAAATATCTCTATTGCAATTTTCTCGCGAAGACTTCCTCGCATAATTCTGCCGATAAAGACGGAAATGTTTGTTTCTGGCTTCTGCTGCTTCTTCTGATAGTTGGCCAATAGGCAGTATAGCCTGTTCAATTATCGTGGCGCCATGTGTTAAAACTTTATGCATAGTCAGCGTCATTGGGTGCCACCCATATAAATCAACATAAAGTTAGGCCGTCTCATTTGCAAAATTTTCAAATTTTTTTACATTAATTTGATGCCCACTCGAAATAGCTTCCAAAATGACATTAAATTTTTTTTATAAGAGATATATCAACCCCTGTGATGCGTGAAGCGGTTAGGGATCGGCGAAAAATTTTCTTGATGTATTCTCACCATTACTGTTACTAAATTCAGCCTTAGAAATATCAACCAACAGCTCTAATTCATCTTTAAAGGCCTTTTTAATTTTTTGTTTTGTTTCCATCATTTTTTTATCTTTTTCTGTTCTTGCTTGCCGTTTTTTATTGGTATTTAATACGATGTATGCAGCAAGGATTTAAAAAATCTGATTCATGCGTGCAGTATTGATAGCCCAAGTTTCAGTGTTTCACGGCTTTCTGTCGTTTTTTCATTCAACTCATTAAATCCTTTTGAAGTTTGTCCACATATACAGCATCTCTTTCTTGATGTTGTAGCAGCATTGCAAACTTTTCCCGTATTTGTAGCAGCATTGCAAACTTTTCCAACAATCATAGTAAAAATAAATACATGCTTTGTTTGCAAAAATTACCACCAAAAGCTTTTATTATTTCATTTTTTCTTAAGCTTTTTATTTGGTTCTCTACATATTCGATTTCATCATTTGTTACGTCTTTGCTCTCCCGAATAAAAATTTATGACATTTGAAGTGGAGAAAAACTATAAATTTGGTCACAGTTTCTACAACAAATCGATATATTGAAAATTTGACACATAAAATGCTATTCCATTTCTAGAATTGTTTGATGTTAATCGTTTTTTCACCTTTAAAATTCTGTAATGAAGCTCTTTTCAATGATATATAACAATCTAGTATTTTATCAATTAAAAAGTTTAATCTCAAAAGTTTACATTTTTAAACTTCAATTTTTTTGTGTTTTCCGCTTGTTTTCGACAATTATATATTTTTAAAAAGTAGAATTTAAGTTTTTCTTATACAATTTATTATTTTTTTTTATAATTCTTTTTTTTAACCAAAGCATTGATACTTTGGTTAAAAAAAAAGATTTATTATTCAAATCAAATTTATTATCAAGCAAAACAAAACTACCATAAGTACATTAAGTACAACGGGGCAGCGTCATAAAAACAGCTGAAACAAATGTTTTAAGTATTTATTTTCAAAAACGTTTTTTTATATAAGTAAAAAGTCTCCTTGTTTACAGCATTCAAATATTCAATAAATGACTAAAAACCTCATAATTTATTCGTAAACAGTAAAAATGTTAAAATCGAAGTTTTCACATAAGTTTCCACTCATAATTTACTTCCATAATATCTGTATAGTCGTTTGAATAAATTACTAAAAAGAAACGTTTCATCATTTATGTAACTTCTGCCCGATAGTATTAAGCTAAAACTTGAAACTCGTAGATAATAAAATCACCGAATATTTGTAAACAAAATAAAACAACGAGTTTTGTGATTTAAAAAAAACAAACAATCAAAACGCACACAAAAATAA
This sequence comes from Hydra vulgaris, assembly GCF_038396675.1. Classification (NCBI taxonomy): domain Eukaryota; kingdom Metazoa; phylum Cnidaria; class Hydrozoa; order Anthoathecata; family Hydridae; genus Hydra; species Hydra vulgaris. The sequence goes on from NC_088927.1 coordinate 10,991,778, forward strand.
AATGGCATTTTTTAAAAACGAATAGGCCTAAACGCTTTATTTTTCTTCGGATATCTACTTAACTACGTTGAGCAGTATCACCGTATATACTACCGTATGGTTTTTGTCTGGGCTTACGGCAACGGAATTTTTAAGGGTAAGTGATTTGGTTTCCAGACAGATCTTAAAAAAATCAAGCAAATTTGCTTGATAAACTTTTTCATAAAAAACGTCCGAAAAACTCAAAACGAGGCTTAAGTTGTACCGTTGATAAACAAATCAAATGGCTCTTAATAAAAATATTTACAAGAAAATCTTCTTGAAAACATTTTGCTGCCTTTAACTACTGCAATCGAAGTTATAATATTGATTGCAAAAAAATAAAGGCTTCTAGCATTGAATTTTTTATTTTTTTAAATATAAAAATGAAGATTCTCCTTAACGCAATTTTTTTATATTTAACATCAAATTAGAGTACTTACCTAAAGTTTTTAGACCAACGTTTTTATATGGTTCTGAATCAGTATAATGTATTCTATCGTAATCAATCAAAAAAACAAAAGGAATGGGGGGAGGGGGGGATGAGTTCGAAAAATAATTATTACCACAATTAGGAGGAAGTATTACTTATGCAACGTTTACTTTTCCTATAAAGGACTTATGAGTAATATTACTACAACTTGGTTGAGCTTTATATAAGACCGTCAGCTTCAAAACCGGCCCTTTCCACTAAAGCAAATTTTACAGGATACACCTTTGTTTTTGTGCAAATAAAAAAACAAAAAAAAATTTATACACTTTATGTTTAGTCACTAATCAATGGTTTTCTATGTGAATATCAGTAATTGTGATTATCATGGAATAAAAATATTTAATTAAATGGCATTTTTTTCAAAAAAGTGCCGGTTTTGATTCAGTCACTGCACACTTTAACAAAATTTTAATTGTTTTGTGATTAATTTCATTGGAACCCATGGTTATTTAAAGTCCATCACGATTTCACATGCTTTTCAGTATGTTTACGCCATCTATGGACAATTTTAGAAACTCTCTCCCCCCTTTTTTTAGCAGGATAGCCCACTAATGTTTTCAAAAAGTTAATTATACTTCGAAATAATTTTTGCTATGCATTAAATTTCTATTAAAATACAATAACGTAACTAATTATTAGTGGTCAGAAAAATTGAAGAAATACCTGCATCATATGTCATATAAGTTTGAGCTACCTGGGTTTTATAGTCGAAGGAACAAAACACTGAAAAAATTTTTAATGAGAAATTTATTATGGTTCTTGCAATATGATGTTTCATTATAAAGTTTCAATATAATATATGGCACATTCAACGGGCAGGTGTTGTTAAATAGATAAATGGTGTACATAAAATTTCTGCTAGACATGTATAGGCCACAATTACATGAGTGAACATCATTTAAAAGATTAAATTTACTTATATAATAATTAGCAAGACAAAAATTATATAGCTTTCTTTTTTTTATATGCACCTTAAAAAACACATTAAAAAGGCAAGTCAATGTCATAATAAATAATTCTTTACAATAAAATAGTTTCAAATTCACAAAATTTAGGTTACTAAATCCTAACATCAGCATAATCAACATCAGATGATCCATCTTCACCACAACACAGATCATTATTTTCTTCCAATTCAATGTCCTGATCAGAGTCAATGCTATCTATTTCCTCATTAGTATGATTTTATGGTAAAACTCCAGATTTTGATCTTGTCTCCAATGAACACCATAATGAGAGTTCAATATATTTTCTCCATCCTTTATTTTTTTTGGGTTAATTTTAATTTGTGAATGAATGATTGGTAAACTAATTGAATTAAAATTTTTACCTTTTCTGGTCAATGACTTAAAAGCATTAACTTCTACTGTATAAAAAGGTTCACCTCTCACCTCAATAATTCTTGGTCTTTTTAACACAATAGTTCTTTTACAACTAGCTAGTTTGAAATGCCAAGAAACATTATTTCTTAAAATTGTTTTCAAATAACTTTTCCAATCAAAAATTTCATAATCTTCTCCTAAGTGGAAAACTTCAGAATATTTTTCAATGACCTCCACATACTCTTTGGAGCTAACAATGATCTCCTTCTTATTGATAACCTTTTCAATGGTACCAAAACCCTATCTGCTGGGATAAAGGAGTGACCTGTCACTTAGAAATCCAGTTCTACTGTTTGAATATGAGGAGGAGCTTTATTGTGGAGCCAATAACTGATCATACCAATCATTACTGTTTTCTTGTTTTTCCCAGGCCATCCATCACAGCACAATCTGACTCTTTTTATGTTACTAGACATGCTTAAATTATTTAGAGAAAAATAAAATGAAGTTGCAATTTAATTTCATCCCTTAGATAGCTCCTCATCTATCCAATAGTGAGAATCAATATTTTCTTTGTTAAGTGTATTATGAGAGCTCCCTTTTACAATTGTAAAATTATAAAAATTAAGCTGCCTCCTATAATATGCAGCTTGATCTGATAGTTTATGTAAGGCTTGGTTCTTCTCACAATCAAATGAGAGGGTAACAAGATCATCACTTTCATCCCTCAGCTTGTAAAAATAAGCATCAGTTCTTTGGCAATGGATGTTTAATTTTAAAATTATTATTTCTCTGGCTAGGAGATCTTTTGTAATTTTGATTCTAGTTTTAAGTTCAGAACATGCAGAGCAGATGTCAACTCTAGGGGTCCTAAAACCTAGATTATACTCTTTATTAACTATATTAATAAAAAACCATTTGGTAACTTTTAATTGGCTATCACACTTTTTGTTATAAATCCTCCACATTGCAGCAGTTGAGACTTTTCATGTTAAGTACTGCCATTTTGAGTGTGATCTACAGTAGTGCTTTTCACTAACTTGAAATGATTCTATGAATTTATTTACTTTCTCTTTTTTCTCAACAAACTTCTTTGCTTTTCTGTCTTTACCTCTACTTTCTTTGGCTGAAGTACCAGATTTGTGATATCTACTGATAACTCCAAGCAGTTTATGTTTTTCTATGCCTAATATTCCTAAAAATGTTTTCCTACAAACTTGTTTTCTTATAGAGGAAGAGACAGCGTTTGTAACAAAATATTTTACATTAAATTCTCTTTTCCTATTTGATTCACCTTTATCACGTTTCGGCTGATGGGATGAACAATGCTTCAAAACAAAGTTGTCCTGGTCCATTTTCTTACTTGTTTGATAAAATCATTGAAAGTGGTGACATTACTCTGTGACAAGCAGTGACATTAGAAAGCACCTAATTTGTGCTTGCATAAAGGGATTTTTGGTGGACTCTTTGAATACCTGCAGAAAAATAGAAGTTAAAAGTTAATAAGCATAATTACAAATAATACTTCATCAGTAATGCATACCTAGCTTTCTTCTTCCTTGCTCGTTTTGTATTTTCGGGATCTGCCACGCGTTTGCGTGACTGCAGTCTGCTTGTTTTTTTACTTTACAATCGTTTTCCATTGCAAAAAGTCTGTAAATGTTTAGTTAATTATTATTTCAAAAATTTTTTCTACTTTTTCTATTACTTACATGACAAATCACGAAAAATTTGCAATTTCCAGAGGATAAAAGCATTAAAAACGAGAGAATTTTCAATATCAGCTGTTGTGATCACGTGGTATGATAAGTTCTTTCCTATTGGCTTAAATAATAAACTGGTTTTGAAGCAGCTGCGCAAACAAAAAGAGAATTTTTGCACCATTTTTTTATTTTAATATAGTGCGAGCCATTACGAGACATTTGGCACGCTTCATTCAAAATCGAAAAAAATGTGTAAGGGCCGGTTTTGAAGCTGACAGTCTCATATAAATAAAGCTGTTTATTCTAAGCTTATGTCCTTTATTAAATTAGATATAAATTAGCTTCAGTCAGAAATTTTCCAATGTTAAGTATGTATAAAAGTAAGTATAAAAATGATTGTATGGATATAAAAGCAGCGGTTCATTAATAATACATCGATTCAGATTATAAAAGTCAAACTAGTATAATGATTTTAGTTGACACTGCCTAAGGTGGTAGTTTTACTTTTATATCTTTTCTCAAGATTTATACAAATGCGGAGAAGAATTTATGGCAGACAGAGGGTTTTTTTTATATGTATATATTTAGCCGTTTAGGTAATGCTACAATACTAAAATGTATAAATAAATAATACCCACTAGGAGTTAAACTGCTTATTCCGCCATTTTTTTTAAGTTGCAAATAATTAACTAAAACCGAGGTAAATCAAAGCCAGCAAATAGCAAGTGTACACATTTATATCGTTGGAATGATTCAAACACTTAAATGTTTTCATACATTTAATTGTGTTATTCTGCTACATGATTGGTTCTCTTAATCAAATAGTTATTGTTGATGGAATTTTAACTAATTTTCATGAGCTAATAATAAAAACGAAGAAGCATATAGAAAAAAAAACAACATTTTTTAAGCAGGGCTTGATAAATATTTTGTCCCAAAGAGGTCACTCCTGGAGGAGCGCCGTATGTCGTTTGTGTTTTTTGCCAACTAGAGACCTGAAAAAAAAAAAAACCCTCGATATTTGACATTTGCCAACTATTCTTCAAAACTTGCCAGCTAAAGTTCTAAAATGTACAAATGTGCCAACTCAAATGCACATATAACAGTTTTGGGTGGGTGGGACACCCCGTCCCCCACTCCCCCAACAGTCTGATAACATATCAAAAAAATATTTATGTCCAAATTAGTTAATTGTTATTTTTTTTGGAATTAAATTTGATAAAATAATACTGGTAAAGGACTTTTTTATTTTATTTTTATTCTGTCACAATAGACAATATTATATTCCAAAGTTTTAAATCTATTACGAGACTTAATCCATTATGAAAATATTCTCGTAATGTACAACTATGTAACACCTTTAGTAAATTGCCAAAAAAAAGCAGCCACCTTTTAAAATAATAACTAGTACACGATTGTATTTTTTTTATATTAACTTTGACATTTGTTTTGTTGTATTATCTTTTTGTAAAACAAATAACTCTGGATATTGAAGTATATGTGTGTATTTGAAATAAGTGAACTTCACAACGTAAATTCGCTAAAGTTCGTAGATAAAAGTAAACTTCCTTGAGGTTTATTTTGAAGTTTTCAGTTTAATTAAATTTTTTACTACATGTTCAAAATATTTTACTCTAATTCTAAAATTTTAGAATATATTAAAAAAATTAAAATTATTTTTTGTGAAATTTTTTTTTAAATGTAAATAAAACATTAGTGTACCTTCCAAAAACAGATACGATCACAAATTTTATAGAAAGGCACATAGATCTTATTTTGGGCAAGAATATTGGGCAAAATTCGATGTTTTCTTAAATACTGTAATTTTACAAAAAAAACACTTATTATAAAAAAATGCATATTAAAAAAACAAACAGGCATTATAAAATTAAAAAATAAATACTGGAGTTAAAAAAAAAATACATGTATCATAATAAAGTATACACATCAAAACAACTATGTTGTCTATAAAGTAGGGGTTGCAGCTGATATTTTAGTTTCAGCTTTAAACTCATTAGTGTCAGATTGAACCTGTAGCTGACCAAGCTAATTTAATCAGCTTGATAGCTGATAGTAAAAGAGAATAATACTCCATAATAATATTATATATAAAAAAATATAATATATAGATAAAGCAAAAAGTAGTGACACAATGTAAACATAGATGTAAAGTATTTTAAATTAAGTTATCCATAAGTTAGTGCTGTTTATAAATGCTGCTGTCAGAGCCTAGACCTAGGGCTCGCAATTTTGGGGGACCCAAAATGGGTTTTTAGAAATCTGTTTTAAAAGTAATATCCAAAAGCCTATTTTCATTTTTGATTATCTAATTAATTTTTTGTTAGAACTTAAAGTTCTTGCAAAAGATGGTTTTATCTATAAAAATATTGAGCCCTCCTAGAGCATTTATAAAGTGTATTAAGGGAGACAATGGTTATAACTAATTTGAGTATTGTGTTATCTTGCCACACCACTCTTCTCAGAAAAGAGAGTGATGTGGCAAGACAAATCATCCACGTATTTCGTCAATTTTAAAAACTGATTCGATTTTTTTCATCAAAGGCATCCTGAATATCTTAGTAGTGTGTTTAATTAAATCAAACTTTGACATGATGAAGTTCCCTTTAGACTTCATGCATCTAGTGTGCTTAGGGAAAATTCTAAGACTCAACAACTTTTTGTTAAATGGCCCAGATATTGTAAATTGTGTCAGATTACAATCAATACTTTATCTGACGGATTGTTCCAGATACGTCATTACAATCCAAGAGAGTTTTCCAGAAAATCAAGGTCCTAGATTAGATATTAAAAAATGGAAAGCAACTGAACTTAGACTTTTTCTATTATACACTAGGCCAGTTGTTTTAAAGGCGTTGATTGAGCCATAAGTTGCAATTCTAACTTTCTTTTTTTCTTGAAAACATATGTTGATTTTGCTTGTCAGTTACTAACTTATTTTGTGCTGTTATTTGGTGAACTTTATGGTAAGGATCAACTAGTTTACAATGCCCATTCTGTAATACATACATGAGATGTTGCAGTTAAATTTAAAGTACTTGAGAAATGTCCCTCATACAAAGACAAAACTTTTATAGATCAAATAAAAAGTTTGTTCAAAGACCGCAGGGTTGCTTAAATAAATACGTACATAAGTTTTGAAAACGGTGTTAAAATGTGTTTAAAAAAGACGGTAGAGTATTAGCGTTTTTAGTTTTTTAACTTTTTCATCTTTAACATTAAATTAAAGTATTTTCCTTAAGTTTTCAGACCTATGTTTTTATATAGTTCTGAGTCAGTATGTTTTCTACATTATCAATCGAAAAAAACAGGAGTGAAGGGGGGGGGGGGAGGTGGGAACTTGAGAAATAATAACTAGCACAATTAAGAGGAAATATTATTTATGCAACGTTTCTTTTTCCTATAAAGGGCTAATAAGTAATATTATCATAACTTGATTGAGTTTTATATAGATAAAGCTGTTCAGTATAGGATGTTGTCCTTTATTAAATTAGATATAAATTAAACATGCCTTAGTCAGAAATTTTCTAATGTTAAATATCATTGATTGAATAGATATAAAAGTAGCGGTACCACTTTCATTAAAAATGCATTAATAAAAGTCACACTACTATAAAGATTTTAGTTGGCACTGCCCAAGGTGGTAGTTTTACTTTTATATCTGTTCTCAAGATTTATACAAATACGGAGAAGAATTTATGGCAGACAGTGGGTTTTTTTTATATGTATATATTTCGCCGTTTAAATAATGCTACAATACCAATATGTATAAATAAGTATTTACATGGCTGGGGCAAAAAGAAGACAAAAGTAGTATTATTACTAAGCTTAATAATGCTAATGCTTATAAAGTAAAAATACGATGTAAACCGTAGTTTACATCGTATTTTTACATTATCAGCAGTTGTTTTATAAGATAAATATTTTATAATACTGTTAAAAATTAATTGAAATATTTTATTTAATTAATAAAAGCCAAATACAAAAAAAAAAAAGCGACACAATTTAATAAAAGACAAGAAAAACCTCAAGGTGTATGAAAAACAAAACAAAATTAAATATAAGAGCTGATTTGAAATAAAATTATAAAAACAGCTATTTGTTGTAGTAATTTTATTGATTGTTAATCAATAATTATTAAGGGATTAAGAGTTAATTTTTGCACTGTTTGCAGCAGAGGTAAGTTGACGAATTGCGTTTATCTGCAAAGCCTTTCATCAGAAAGTGCCAATAATCTCAGGAATTCTTCCTAGTTGACCATTTCATCTTTGACTGTAGTATTGTAGGGATATGCGCATGTGCATAAAAGATATTACGATTTATGTGTTTTTTCCACATTTTTATAACTTTATCAACTACTTTATTTTTTCGATTTTTTTAAGCAATTGCATCAAATTCTCGTAAACTTGATTAAAGTTAAATCTTGCATGGTTCAGTAAAATATGTCCTACCATCCATTTTTTATTATTTATTTTTTTCAGGGATCGGTAGGGGAGTTTGTGACCGAATAGCTGTCGGGGTTAGTTGGCAAAATATTAGCGGGGCAAGGAGGCCGTATTTTTCAACTAAATCTGATTGCGATCGGACGTAAATTTCAAGAGTTTACCATTTTTAATTATTTTAAACTATATTAAAATCAATTAGATAGATAGATCACATAGAAAATTAGACCATATATACTGATAGACACGGCGCTATTTAAATAATACTCTTCTAAAAGTAAAGCCAAAATAAACTCTGCGAAGTGACGTCAGTTTGTGGCAAAAAACATATTTTAACGAAGAGTTTGGCTCTTATATTTATCTCATATTTTTTTATCAATTTTAACTATGGTGCATTCTTACAGTGCATATAACTGCACAGAAAGATATAAAACTGGTACAGATATATCATTTCATGGGTAAGAGTCTTATTAAATAAAGAATGATTTAATATCAAGCAAGAATTTTACATTCTTATGCATAACAGTAATAATTATTTATTTTAGTAACTGTTTTAATCGCAAAATCAGTAATTAAAAATTCAAAAACAAGATTTAGTGATAATTCCTAATTTTGCAATTGTTGGTCCTTGTTTACATATGTTGGTGCTTGTTTAAAATGTTTAAACCATATATAAACAATAGTTATACTTATGATTGTTTTTAAAATAATTTCTAATTTAAATTAATAAAAAGTTAAGTAAAAATAAGTTAATACTTAATTTAAAAAAATGCGATTTGTCATTAATCAAAATGCTGTTCATTTATAGCTAAAGTATAAATAAACATTAACTTGATTAATGACAAATTGAATTTATTCTCCTCAAACCAATAAACCACATAGAATAGAGCATTTTTTTGGATAAATGTTCATTATATTAACTATAATTGTTATATGAAATATATATTTAATAATCAACATATACTATCAACATATAATCAACATATACATCAATCAACATATACATATAATCAACATTTAATCAACATCTAATCAACATCTAATCAACATTTACACTTTTATTATTGATAAAAGTTAAAAGTTGCTTTTATTTATGAATTATTTTGTATGTTTTAGATTTCCAGAAGATTTATCAATTCGGAATAAATGGATTGAAGAGTTCAAAAATGTGTTCCAAGCATTTTACTCAAAATCTTATATTTTTTGTGGTTGGAGTTCAAAAAAGCAACTTAAAAAAAAGGTTCTAAACCAAGTATTTTTGATTTTCCAAGCAGTTTAGTGAAGCTAGTGAAAGTAAAAACATATTCAAAACAATAGAAGAAGAAGCTACATCTGTAAACAGAGAGAAATTATTCGAACTATTTGAGAATTCTTCTCAAATTCTTTTCTTTTATTAAATACCTTCTTCTAAAAAAGAGAAGGTATTTAATAAATGATTTAAAAGAACATTTTTTACGAGATGGTCATCTTTTTAACAAGGCTTTAAAATTAATTTAAAAACAAAAAAAACAAACTTCTACAGCAACGAAACAGACGAATTCAACAAAAAGTATTTAACTTAATTTCTTTGCTTAAACATTTAAAGGAAATACAAATGGTTGATGAAGAATCCTCTCTTAAACTTTCTGTAAGTTTTTATAGGTAATTTATTGTGGGTGAGATATTATTGCAGTTAATTTATTGTAGGTGATTTATTGTAGGCAATTTTGTAGATGATTTATACATAATTTTAATAGACTATGGTATCTTTTTGATCTTTCCATTCATTTGAGTTTATTTTTATTTTTTTAGTTGATAGTTTATTAATTGCTTTATACTTTTGTAGGATAAAATATCTGCTTCTACAAAAATTCTATTTAAACAGTTGCTTAAATCTAAATGCATTAAAGCGTATCCAATGGAATTGAAAAATTTTGCTCTTACTCTAAATTTTTATTCTCCAAGAGCTTATTTGCATATCAGAAAAACATTTCCTAACATGCTTCCTCATCCAAAAATCCTTCAAAAATGGTATCAGGTAATCACATGTGGAACTGGATTTCAATCTGAATCAGTTAAAGTCTTGAAACTGAAATCAGCAGAACTAAAAGAAAATGGAAAATCATGTATCGGCTCATTAATGATTGATGAAATGGCAATTCATAAGAAAATAAAATAAGATGGTGAAAAGTTTTTAGGTTAGGTTGTGTTAATATATTTAGATATATTATTTTACACAAAATTTAAAATTTTTATTTATATAAACAAAAAATTTCACAAATATTTTATTTATGTTGATATAGGTTCGGAACTACTAGGAGATTCTGAATTTATAGCAAAAGAAGCAATCGTGTTTTGATTAATAGTTTAAATGATGTGTGGACGTTACCAATTGGCTACTTTCTAATTAATGGAATCTCAGGAGTTCAAAAATGTAATTTGGTAAAAATGTGTTTAAAAATATTAAGCGAAGCTGACATTACTGTTGCTAGTTTAACTTTTGATGGTCATCTAATATTAGTATGGTTAATCATCTTGGAGCAGATTTATCAGTTAACTCTACTTGCACATACTTTCCACATCCAGTTACAAAAAAGCCAGTTTATATTATAATGGATCCTCCGCACATGTTAAAACTTAAGAGAAATACATTTCCAATAAGTTTTAACATGTGCGGAGTATAAAGAAGTATATAAGTTTTAACATGTGCCATTTTATTGGTTCATTCTTACAATCAAATATTATTTTGTGCATACATTGTATGCACAAAATAATATTTGATTGTAAGAATGAAACAATAAAATGAGATTATATTGAAAAATTAGTAGGTATTCAATAAAAGAAAGGCCTTCATTTAGCAACAAAAATTACAAAACGACATAAAAATTGGTATCAAGAAAAAAGAATGTTCAGTTGGCTGCACAAACATTTAGTCAAAAATTTGCAAAAGCAATAGAATATTTAAGAGAAAGTCAGTACTCTAAAGATTTTCAGACAGTGAAGTGACAGAAAAATTTATCATTAATATTAATAACATTTTTGACATTTTAAATAACAGAACTTTAATAGCTTGGGAGGTGAATTGACAAAAAAAAAAGTTAGTGTTTTAATTTACAAATAGAGTGCTTAATGGTCTTATATCTAAGGACGTATCAGTTATATTTTATAACTGTGTGTTAGTGTGTGTTAAAGAACATAGCAGTTATATTTTATAACTGCGTTTTGTGTGTGTGTGTGTGCATATATATAGTGTTAGTTAATTTAATATTGGTATTGTTCATTTAGGTACTGATTTGAAAGAAGATTTGATGGAACAATATGCGACTAAAGCTTCCAATATTTATTATGGACTCTCTCCTAAGGAAATGAGGAAACTAGCTTATCAGTATGAAAAAGCGAATAGCATAAAAATACCTCATAATTGGAGTGCAAATGATGCAGCTGGAGAGGACTGGTTCATTGCTTACCTCAAAAGGCAGAAAAAACTGTCAATAAGAAAACCTGAGGCAACAAGTCAAGCACATGTTTCCAGTTTTAATCCAACAAATGTTAAAAAGTTTAACAGCAATTTACAAATTGTTCTTAATCGTTTAAAGTTAGAAATTGGAGATATTTGGAACATGGATGGAACTGGTATTACCACAGTTCAAATCGAGATCATATTGTAGCAAGAAAAGATTTTAAACAAATTGGACGTGTTACTTCCGCTGCGAGATAGGGAATTTAGTAACTGTGGCAGTTGCTGTTTCTGCAAGTGGAAATTCAATTCCTCCATTTTTTATAATTTAAAAGCTATTTTTTAAATGGTGCTCCTATTGAAAGTGCAGGCGCTGCAAACCCATCTGGTTGGATGACCAAAGTTCAATTTTTGCAATTTTCCCATCATTTTGTCAAATATGCCAAAAGTACGAAAGAACGACTCGTTTTGTTGCTATCATGACTCTTATCTTTTAGTTGAGGTTTTATATTACTTTAAAGAAAATGGGGTATTGGTTTGTTCATTTCCTCATAATTGCAGCCACAAACTTTAACCTCTAGATCGAAGCGTATTCGGACCTTTTAAAAAATACACTAACACAGCTTGCAATGCATGGATGACAATGCACCCTGGTTCCACAATGTCTATTTACAGTATACCAGGTATTGTGGACAACTCATTTTCATTAGCAGGTACCCCTAATAATATCAAAACTGTGCTGTGAAAAGTAAATATCAGAAAATGACATGTTAGAAGCTGGTTGCTCAAAAGATACAAAACCATATCATAATATTCAAGCAATAACGATGCACAATGCATCTACAGAGTCAACTGTAGTTCTATCGCCTGAAGATTTAAGACCATTCAAAAAAGCAGACCCAAAAAAAAAGTTAGGGTTAATAAAAGCAATAGAACCACATCAATCCTTACATATTCACCAAATAAGAATGTTTTAAAAATAGAAATAGAATCAGCTAAAAAGAAAAAGTTAGCAATTGAAGAGAGTAAACAAATAAAAAAGTTGAATAAAGATAATGATAAGATGAGTAAAAGATCAACTAGTAAAGGAAGTAAACATTTAATGGCAAAAAGTTTGAATCGTCCAAATAGCTCTGCACTCTAATTATAAGGCATTTTCATGCTATTCGCTTTTCCATACTGATAAGCAAGTTTCCTCACTTCCTTAAGAGAAAGTCCATATTAAGTATCAGAAGCTTTAGTCACACATTGTTCCAACAAAGCTTCTTGCGAATCAGTAAAGACCTAAATGAACAATACCAATATTAAAATAAATAACACTAAATATATGCACACACACACAAAACACAGTTATAAAATACAACTGCTATGTTCTTTAACACACAGTAACAACCAGTTGTAAAATATAACTGATACGTTCTTATATATAAGACCATTAAGCACTCTATTTGTAAATTAAAACACTAACTTTTTGTTATTTTATTTTAATTCACCTCTCCAAGGCCCAGAAGGCCACTACAGACGAGGAGGCTACTTAATTGTTGTTATAACCCTTTCTTACCTCTTTAAATCCGAAACACGAAATTTGACGGATAAGGCCGCTGCGCGGAGAAACAATTTGAGCGCAGCACTACCAGGGACGTGGTAGGATCGAACTCGGAACCTCTCGCTTATGAAGCGAGCGCTCTACCACTACACCACTAACGCTATTACCGCTAATTTTACAATATATATATATATATATATATATATATATATATATATATATATATATATATATATATATACATATATATATAGTGAGAGAGAGAGAGAGAGAGAGAGAGAGAGAGAGAGAGAGAGAGAGACTGACCTGTCTAGATTTTATGTAACTTGATATTTACTGACCATAATTTGTTGCTTTTTAAAGTATTGGGACAAACCTTTTTCAGGGATATTAAAGTCGTTGGCTGTTTTTTGTATAGATTTTCCTACTAACAAAACAGCATCATCAGCATTTTAACGTTTCGAATAGTTATAGCCCTCTCTGTTTTTCATTTATAGTTTCGCTGTGATCTATGTGATCTATCTATCTAATCGATTTTAATATAATATTTAAAAAAATTAAAAATGGAAAACTCTTGAAATTTACGTCCGATCGCAATCGGATTTAGTTGAAAAATACGGCCAACTTGCCCCGCTCATATTTTGCCATCTAACCCCGACAGCTATTCGGTCACAAACTCCCCTACCGATCCCTGAAAAAAGTAAATAATAGAAATGGATGGCTGGACATATTTTACTGAACCATGCAAGATACAATTTTAATCAAGTTTACGAGTACTTGATGCAATTGCTTTAAAAAATCGAAAATTAAAGAAGCTGTAAAAATAACAAAAATGTGGAAAAAACAAATAAATCACAATATCTTTTATGCACATGCGCGAATCCCTACAATACTACAGTGAAAGATGAAACGGTCAACTAGGAAGGTTTCCTGAGATTTTTGGCACTTTCTAATGAGGTTTTGCAGGTAAACGCAGTTCATCAACTTACCCCTGCTGCCAACTTGCCCCGGTCTCCGCTACATCTTAAGAGAATTGCCAAAAAAAAGTAGCCACCTTTTAAAATAATAACTAGTATACGACTGTATTTTTTTTATATATCAACTTTGATATTTGTATTGTTTATATTACCTTTTTGTAAAACAGTTAACTCTGGATACTAAAATATATGTGTATATTTCAAATAAGTGAACTGCACAACGTAAATTTACTAAAGTTCTAAGAAAAAACTAAACTTCACTATAGTTTATTTTGAAGTCTTTAGTTTAATTAAATCTTTGATTACGCATTCAAAATATTTTACTTTTAATTCTAAAATTTTAGAATATTTAAAAAAAATAAAAATTATTTTGTGTGAAATTTTTTTTTAAATATTTAAACTCTCTTTTTAAAACAACAGATAAGGCTAAAGAAAGAGATTAGCTTAAACATTGAAATAATTTTTGGTTTACACAAATGGTACAACCTTAGCCTCGATTTGAAACGCTGAGGTTTGTTTATGAAAAGATCAATTGGGTTTTATCAAGGAGGTTTAATTAACAGGAGACGCCGTAGTATAGAGTGTTCCCGTGGGTCATGTGGCTTTTTTAATGTTGCCATTGTGAAAATGTGATAAAAATGTAAACAAGTTTGCAAGTTTGCCATTGTGAAATTGTGATAAAAATGTAAACAAGTTTGCAAGTTTGAGGGACCCAAAATGGGTTTACAGAAATTTGTTAGTAAGGTGATGTCCAAAATCAATTTCCATTTTTGATTATCTAAATAATTTTTTGGTAGAGTACAACGTTCTTGCAAATGATGGTTTTATCTATGAAAATATTGAGTACGAAATCATTCTTGCTGTTACTATATGTGATGCCCTAGGTAGAGCATTTGTTAACTGTATTAAGACAAAATGGTTATAACTGATGTGAGCATTGTGTTATCTTATCGCACCACTCTCCACAGAAAGGAGCGTGATGTGGCAAGATAAAACTCCCACGTATTTTGTCGATTTTAAGGACTAATTTGTATTTTTTTCATCAAAGGCATCCTGAATATCTCAGTGGTGTGTTTAATTAAATTAAATTTTTACATAATGATGAAGTTCCCTCAAGACTTTATGCATAATGTATGCTTAAGGGAAATTCTAAGACTCATCAACTTGTTGTTAAATGGCCTGAATGTCGTAAATTGTGTCAGATTAAAATCAATTTTATATCCGACGGATTGTTCCGGATACGTCATTACAACCTTATAGAGTTTTCCAGAAGTTCAAGGTCTTTATAAATTAATAAAAAATGAAAGGCAACTTAGACTTTTTCTAATATACACTGGGTCAGTTGTTTTAAAGACGTTGATTGAGCCAAAAGTTGCAGTTCTAACTTTCTTTTTTCTTGAAAACATTTGTTGATTTCGCCTGTCAATTACTAACTTATTTTATGGTGTCATTTAGTGAATTTTATGGTAAAGCTCAACTAGTTTACAATGCCCATTCTTTCATACATATAGGAGATGGTGCCGTTAAATTTAAAGTACTTGATAGATGTTCCTTATTCAAATACAAAAATTTTATTGGTCAAGTAAAAAGTTTATTCAAAGACAGCAGGGTTGCTTAAATAAACACGTACAAGGGGATAAAAATAAGTTTAGTATTCCTCATTTTGATGGGTCAGCAGCCATTGCATTGAGACACTGTTAACAATTTAAAAGTCGTATATTAATATATATATATATATATATATATATATATATATATATATATATATATATATATATATATATATATATATATATATATATATATATATATATATATATATATATATATTATATATATATATATATATAAATCAGTAAAAAACACTAAACTAACTTTTTTCTTCAACTTGAATTTTCACCATTGCTGGATCATCAGGAAGAGATACTAAATCTCAAAAAAAAAATTCAATTTGTAGAAAAAAATATTTTAAAGCAAGTTATAAGTTATATATCATAAAAAAATTTAATTACTATATTTTTTTGGTTAATGGGAAGTTACAGAATGTAGTTATTAAATAAATTTCTTTGGAATGGAGAAATTTTAGTTTGGTCATTTGTTTTTATAATTTTATAAGTAGTATTTACTTTCGTGCCTACATTTAGAAATTATTTCAGATTTTTTATTTAATAAATTTTCCTGATTTAAATGATTAATTATTTCAAATTTTTCTTGGAAACATAGCATACGTTTTTTGGAAATGTTATTATAGGCAGGGGCAGATTTTAGAAAAGACCATTGTAAATTAAAATTTTTATTTTTTTCTTTCAAATCCCAAATATATTTTGACAGCATAGTCTCTTTTGAATATTTTTTTTGTTTAAACGATTGTTTGTGGTTGGCATAACGTTTTTTCCATACCCTCAGTTAAGCCAATATATTGTTTATCAGGGTTTTTTTGTAAGGAAACAATGCACTTGTAAATTAGATTTTTCGAAAGGCATTTTCCATTTAAAGGGAAATCTATTTTTTGGTTACAATTACAATAATCAGTGTTTTTTTCTTTCATATGTTCATTTTTATTAATTAAAGCGTAGTTGTAGCCTTTTATAATTTTTTCTAAATTTTTTTTACAACTATAACTTACTTTAATGGTATTTCTGTTAAATATCTTCTGTAATTTATTAGAGGGAGGAAAATGTTTGTCTACTAATTTTAGAGAAATTTTGCCTATATTTGTTGAAACATTTTTGCTGTACGGAGTGTTGAACAAAATTATGTTTCTATTTCTATTACGCTTTTTTGCAGTTTTTTTTTCAAATTTTAGCTCGAAATTTTGAAAGCCACTTTTTTTATAAGGATCTTCATAAACGCGTTTAAAAGAGTTACAAATATTTTCATTAGTAGAGTTTTGGTGCAAAAAAGCGTAATAGAAATAGAAACATAATTTTGTTCAACACTCCGTACAGCAAAAATGTTATGAATAGAATTTTAGTAACTCTTCCTGATGATCCAGCAATGGTGAAACTTTAATTTGAAGAAAAAAGTTAGATAAGTGTTTTTTACTATTTTATTATTGCTCTGTTCTTTAAGAACATTGTGCACTCTATTTGTAAAATAAACTAACATAATTTACATATATATATATATATATATATATATATATATATATATATATATATATATATATATATATATATATATATATATATATATATAATTATAGTTAAAAACGATAAAGAAAAAACTTTTTATTATGGAACTTTAAGTTTCATGCCTAACGGCAATCATCAGCCATATATTACAAAATTAAAAATTAAACGTTAAAAATTAAACGTTAAATTACAATTAGAATTACGGTGGCGTGAGTTCTAATGACTCCATGGAAACACAATTTTAACGTATATGTAAATTTAGTATAACGTGACGTAAACGTGACGTAAACCAACCAGGATCAATCTTCGGTATCAAAAGAGGAGATAAGGAACTTATTTTTGTGCCTGCACTTCGATATTATTTCGCTTCTTGTATTTAGTAGGTTTTCTCCTCTATACATCAAAATTTGGAACTTTTCGTTCAAACAAAGGTTACAAACTCTTGATGTTGGGTTGTATGGTTTGCATTTTTTAACAATCCTCCATTTGACAAAAGGTGTAAAGTTATTTTCTTTTAGTTTCCAAACTTCTTTAGATAGCTCTGTATCATTCTTGTATCTAACTGCATTAAAAGATTTTAAGTGGTTTGCATACCGAACTTTAAAAGGTGTTTCGCTAATTCCAAAATACACTTTTTCTTTATATTCCGGGTTATTTGAATAGATGGTGGCCTGATAAACAATGTTGTTGGAAAGGCAATGGTTGTTCATGGGACATTTGGTTTTTTCAATGCAGTTGCATTTCATTTCATTAGTTTTTGCCTCCTTACGTAAAATGCTTTTGTTGTGAGAGTTAATAATGGATTTTATGTTTGGCATGCAGGAATAACTTATTTTGATTGTGTTTCTATTAAATATTTTACGAAGTCTGTGGTTAAATGGAAAGTGGAGGTCAATGAGCTTCAAGAAACATTTACCTATTTTTGTAACAACATTTGCACTGAAAGGAGGATTATACCAAATTATCTTGCGTTTATGGTTGCCGTTTGCTGACTTTATACATGGATGGTATGCAAGTTCACAATTGTAACCCGATTTTTTCAAGGCTTCTTGATAAGGAGGAATACTTTCTTTAAAAATTGGTTCACTCGACGATGCTGCTGACAATCTTAATGCAATAGTCTTAGGAATACTTTTAATTACACTCGGTGGATGATTAGAACTAATATGTATATAATTCAGTATATTATCTGGTTTGCGATATGGCTGAAAAGATCCATCGTTAAGGTTTAGCGTTAAATCGAGATAGTTAACTATTTTCAAATTACATTGAATAGAGATAAGAAGATTGTTATTTTTAAAAATTTGTACAAAATGTTTCTTTATCCTCTCCATTTCTTGACCACTTTTATTCCTAAACATAGCTAGCCCATCATCTCGATATATGCCGAAATTGCTTTTATCATAAAACTGCGAGATTTGATGCAAAATAAAAATCCCAACTAATTCGCAAATCTCCGCGCCATCAAAGGCCCCCATAGTAACATCGAATAATGGGATGGAATAATCGAAAAATGGGAGGATTATTCGATGTTACTATGGGGGCCTTTGATGGCGCGGAGATTTGCGAATTAGTTGGGATTTTTATTTTGCATCAAATCTCGCAGTTTTATGATAAAAGCAATTTCGGCATATATCGAGATGATGGGCTAGCTATGTTTAGGAATAAAAGTGGTCAAGAAATGGAGAGGATAAAGAAACATTTTGTACAAATTTTTAAAAATAACAATCTTCTTATCTCTATTCAATGTAATTTGAAAATAGTTAACTATCTCGATTTAACGCTAAACCTTAACGATGGATCTTTTCAGCCATATCGCAAACCAGATAATATACTGAATTATATACATATTAGTTCTAATCATCCACCGAGTGTAATTAAAAGTATTCCTAAGACTATTGCATTAAGATTGTCAGCAGCATCGTCGAGTGAACCAATTTTTAAAGAAAGTATTCCTCCTTATCAAGAAGCCTTGAAAAAATCGGGTTACAATTGTGAACTTGCATACCATCCATGTATAAAGTCAGCAAACGGCAACCATAAACGCAAGATAATTTGGTATAATCCTCCTTTCAGTGCAAATGTTGTTACAAAAATAGGTAAATGTTTCTTGAAGCTCATTGACCTCCACTTTCCATTTAACCACAGACTTCGTAAAATATTTAATAGAAACACAATCAAAATAAGTTATTCCTGCATGCCAAACATAAAATCCATTATTAACTCTCACAACAAAAGCATTTTACGTAAGGAGGCAAAAACTAATGAAATGAAATGCAACTGCATTGAAAAAACCAAATGTCCCATGAACAACCATTGCCTTTCCAACAACATTGTTTATCAGGCCACCATCTATTCAAATAACCCGGAATATAAAGAAAAAGTGTATTTTGGAATTAGCGAAACACCTTTTAAAGTTCGGTATGCAAACCACTTAAAATCTTTTAATGCAGTTAGATACAAGAATGATACAGAGCTATCTAAAGAAGTTTGGAAACTAAAAGAAAATAACTTTACACCTTTTGTCAAATGGAGGATTGTTAAAAAATGCAAACCATACAACCCAACATCAAGAGTTTGTAACCTTTGTTTGAACGAAAAGTTCCAAATTTTGATGTATAGAGGAGAAAACCTACTAAATACAAGAAGCGAAATAATATCGAAGTGCAGGCACAAAAATAAGTTCCTTATCTCCTCTTTTGATACCGAAGATTGATCCTGGTTGGTTTACGTCACGTTTACGTCACGTTATACTAAATTTACATATACGTTAAAATTGTGTTTCCATGGAGTCATTAGAACTCACGCCACCGTAATTCTAATTGTAATTTAACGTTTAATTTTTAACGTTTAATTTTTAATTTTGTAATATATGGCTGATGATTGCCGTTAGGCATGAAACTTAAAGTTCCATAATAAAAAGTTTTTTCTTTATCGTTTTTAACTATAATTATAAATCGCTCTGTTTAGAAATTTATATATAACCAAAATAAATTTCCTAAATATTGAGCACTTTTAAACGAACAAGAGTTTTGTATTATTATAATACAACACTAAATCAAACGATATATATATATATATATATATATATATACATATATATATATATATATATATATATATATATATATACTTATATTTATATATATATAAATATATATATATATATATATATATATATATATATATGTATATATATATATATATATACATATATATATATATAAATATATATATATATATATATATATATATATATATATATATATTTATATAAAAATGTATATATGTATATTTAAATTATGATTGCGTATACTACAAACCGAGTGCTCAATGTTCTAAAAGAACAGAGCAATAATAAATTAAATTAATAAAAAAAAGAAAACTTTTTGCAAATATATATATGTATATGTATATATATATATATATATATGTATGTATATAAATACATTTTAAGAACATTGAGCACTCTATTTTACAAATAGAGTGCTCAATGTTCTTAAAGAACAGAGCAATAATAAATTAGTAAAAAATACTTATCTAACTTTTATCTTCAACTTTAAGTTTCACCATTGCTGGATCATCAGGAAGAGTTCTTCCTGATGATACAGCAATGGGGTAATTCCGCATCAAATCACCCAAAAATTAGAAAATTTTGAACCATGGGTCTTTAAATTTTTTAAAAACCTCTTTGGCTGTTGCATCTTAAAAAGAAAAGTTAACATAAAACTTTAGCTAAAAATGTTGAGAGGTTGACAAAATACTGCAATTTTAATACTGACCTGGTTTCCTAAAATGACCCGGTTTTCGTAACACTCTGAAAAAACATTTTTCTTAAAATAATAAGAAATAAAAATGGCAAAAACATGAAAATAAACAATTATAATGTTTTTTTGATGCTTAATTCAATAAATGTACTTAAAATGCTAAAATATAAAAAGAACATGCTTAAAAATTAATAAAACAACTAGTTTCTATAAAACAACCTTAGGGCCCAATATCTCAAAACACCCCCATCAAAAAAAATTTTTTTTTGCTGTTAATATTTTCAGCTGTTTATAATCTTACTAGGGACAAAAAATCTAACTGGAAAAACGACTGAAACATACGGAACTTTAATTTCAAAGATTTATCAAATTTTCAATTAGCTATTTTAAAAAACTTTTAAACAGAATTCTGTAAAATATTATATTTAAGTCTTAAATATATGATTACTTAGTTATTTGAACTTAACAACTGAAAAAAACATCCTGTTTTGTTTTATATAAAATCTGAATTAGTGTAATATGGATGTGCATTTGTTTTTAAAATTTTGACAACTTTTGTAAAAGTTTATAATAACTAGTATTATAAACTTTTACAAAAATAGCATTCGGAAATTTTATTTAAATTTTAACAAATTAACAATTTGATATATATATATAAATTGTATATATATATATATATATATATATATATATATATATATATATATATATAAATATATCTATATTGAAAATTAACAATATATATTAGTGTAAAAAAATTATACAACAGTGGGATTCTGAAAAGGTTTGAATTATTTCTATATTAAATTTTTTTTTTTACTAAAAATTAAGTAGGAAAGTTCTTTTGTTTAAGTAGGAGAATTCTTTTAATTAAGTAGGAGAATTCTCTTTTTTTAAGAAATACATTCATACAAAGTAGTTTATTATAAGATGTGTTCTATTGGTTTAATGACATCAGGTGCATGCAAAGGCCAACAAGATGTTATTGGAACTTTAAGCAACGAAGAAAAAATAGCTATATCATTACGCTGTAACATTGAACTATCAAACTTAACAACATTATGTGAAAAACATGCTACAAATTATTTGAAAATGTATCTTATATGGCAGAAGCATGCTGTGATCCATTCAAAAAACATACATAGAAAATTACAAGTAAGTAAAAGTGGAATTTAAGTATTTTAATATATATATATTTTTAATTTGTGTTTTCCAAAACATAAACAATGTTTTAAACAATTGTGCAGATAAGCTATATCAACTATACATACAATTATACTATATACAAAATACATAAAGCTATATGCAACTATATATACAATTCAATTACTTTTAGAAAATCTTAGAGTAGTTACGATAAATGAGTCACAAGACATGATGAGAAGTAGCTTAAATATTGCTCCTGGGAAGAAACTTTGCAAACCCCGTAAGCAAAAGGTTGCCAAAAAAGCAGATCTTAAAGAAGAGAAGCAAAGTCAGGGTGAACAAGATGAAGATTTTCTAATATCATTATTCAAATCAAAAAGACAGGAGATCAATGAAGAACTTGAAAATTTTAATATATCTCCTTTAAAATCTCATTCAAAGTCATCAAAACATATACTCTCAGAAGAAAAGCGAAAAGTTGCGCGCATCAACGAAATGGTAAGTAACCTTACTAGAACTGAGTTATGAACGACATTAAAAAAGAAGGCTAAAAACTTTGATGAAATTATGAGCTTGATAAAAGAAAAAATTCTATGTTCTGACAAAAGGACTATTGTTCAACTTCTAACACTGGCACCCCCAAGCTGGTCAATATTAGAAGTACAAAATAACTTTGCAGTTACAGAATACCAAGCAAAAAAGGCTAGACAACTTTTTAATAAAAAAGGATTGTTGGCTATCTCACTTTTGTATAAAGGGAAAGTCTTACAAAAAGAAATAGAAGATTCTGTTAAACTTTTTTATGATTCAAGTGATTTATGTAGAACTATGCCTGGAAAAAAAGATTTTGTTAGCATTCAAAAGAACGTCCATAAACAAAAAAAACTGCTTTTGTGTAATTTAAAGGAACTATATTTATTATACAAAGAAAACAATCCAGAAATACAAATAAGTTACTCAAAATTTGCTTCACTTAGACCAAAGTGGTGCATTTTGCCAGGTGCAAGTGGTACACATTCTGTTTGTGTTTGTTCTTATCACCAAAATGCCATATTGCTAGTAGATGCTTTAAATATTGGACTAAAGTATAAGGACTTACTTTCGAAAATCGTTTGCTCAGTAGAAAACAAAGAATGCATGCTTGCACAGTGTGATTATTGTCCTGGTAAAGAACCCCTCACCAAATATTTGTATGAGATTTTTGGAGAATACGAAGATGATTTTGAGATACACTACAAGCAATGGCAAACTACTGACCGTGCAACTCTCTTAAGTTTAACATCTGATGTTCTAACGTTTGTTGAACTATTAGCATCTTGTTTTGAAAAGCTACAAGCTCATTCTTTTATTGCTCACTCTCAATCACAGTACCTTAACCAACTGAAACAATATATGGATCAATCAAACATTATCATTATTGGCGACTTTGCTGAAAATTATGCTTTTGTTGTCCAAGATGAAATACAGAGCTATCATTGGAACACCCATCAATGTTCTTTACATCCATTAGTCATATACTATAAAGATGATAAAGGTGAACTGAAACATATTTCTTACTGTTTTATATCAGATGACATTATACATAATGTAACTTATGTGTACAAAATATTCCAACTAATCACACCAATATTAAAAATAAAATTTTCCAATCTGTCCAAATTACATTTATTCACTGATGGTTGCGCAGGACAGTACAAAAATTGTAAAAGCTTTTACAATCTATGTCAACTAGAGAGCGAATTTTGCCTTAAAATTGAATGGAATTTTTTTTCCACGTCCCACGGAAAGTCACCATGCTATGGGATTGGTGGTACTGTAAAAAGATTAACAGCACAAGAAAGTTTAAAACGACCGTACAGAAACCAAATTCTCACATCAGAAGCTATGTATGAATTTTGTATTGATAAAATCAAAGTTGTTAACTTCATTTACATAAAAGGATTAGACTTACAATTGCAACGTGAAGAGCAAAAAGAAAGGTACACTGGCGTAACAACTCTACCTGGTACTCGTAGCTTTCATCAATTTATACATCTTGGAGATAAAAAGGTTGGGGCAAAGAGGTGTAGTACAGACACTAATTATACAATAATCCACAATCTTAAAAAGAAACAAGACATATCTCAACTTGATACTGTCACTTTAGGTTGTTATGTCGCTGTAATCTGTGATGATAAGTGGTGGATCGGCATTGTAACTAAAACCAACTTAGAAGAAGTTGATGCTAAAGTTAAGTTTCTTCATCCAAATGGTCCATCAATCTGTTTTAACTGGCCTGAAAGAGACGACTACTGTTTTATTCCAAACACCAACATATTGAAAAAAACTATCTGTTCCACAAGCTTGCTTCTGGTAGAAACTATGTGTTTGAAAATGCCGAAATAGAGGAAGTACAAGTAAAATGGGAGCAATATTGTAAACTATTACAAACACAGTCAAAATAACTTTCATCTTTGATACCTTTAAAAATCTTGTATATTTAAGTAACTTTTTAAATTACGATTAACTTTATTTTATTTACAAATATTTTTTGGGAATTTCTTGAAAAAGTAATTTTCTTCTTTTTATATTTGAGCATTTTAAGTACATTTATTGAATTAAGCATCAAAAAAACATTATATATGTTTATTTTCATGTTTTTGCCATTTTTATTTCTTATTATTTTAAGGAAAATGTTTTTCAGAGTGTTATGAAAACCGGGTTATTTTGGGAAACCAGGTCAGTATTAAAATTGCAGTATCTTGTCAACCGCTAAACTTTTTTAGCTGAAATTTGCATGCAATATTTTTTTATAATTAGGAATAATGTGTCAAAATATAACACAAAAGGAAGACACATGGTTCAATGGACTGGGTGATTTGATCTGGAATTGCCCAATGGTGAAACTTATAGTTGAAGATAAAAGTTAGATAAGTGTTTTTTACTAATTTATATATATATATATATATATATATATATATATATATATATATATATATATATATATATATATATATATATATATATATATATATATATATATAATTAGTAATAAATCACTCAACAAAATTTTTTTATCTTATTGCCACAGATCTAATAGCCACGGCACTGTATATTCGGTTTCTAATGAGTTTCCTAAATTTTGATTTCAATATTAAAACGTTATTTTAATAGTTCTGGGTAAAATACTTTATAAAAGTATTTAAAATACAAATACTGGAACAAAAAAGTAATTTGAATAAAAATACAAATACAAATACTTCATAAGTATTTAAATTAAAAATACTTTTAAAAAGTATTTTAGATAATTCAAAATACTTTACTACTTTCAAAAACTTACAACTAAAAAATACGCCATTTTCAAAATTTAATTTTACGCGCTCTCATTGCTCAAAAGTTGTTTTAGTCATTTATGCTACAAGAGTGCGTGAGCTAGAAAGTGATACATCTCTTTTTTTTTTTTTTTTTTTTTTTAATATATATATTTTTTTATCCATTTATTTAACCATAAAATTAAATAATTACAAAGTGATTTATAATTTCACAAAATTAGGTTCGGTGTCACTCATATAGTTAAAAACTATTCATTCGAGTGACACTTTAATAAAATAAACAAATAAAGCAAATAAAAGTAATATAGTAACCAAAATAAAATTAAACAAAATAAAATAAAAAAAAATAAAAAAATATTAAAAAAAAAAACACGTCAGTATAAACAAAACATAGAAATACACGACAATATAAAAAATACAAAAAAACACACGACATTTATAAACAATACACAAAAATACACGACAGTATAAACAATCCATACAACATAAATTAATAAAACTTAAAAGATAATATTTTTGTATCTTTTAAAAACTTAAAGTTTTTTTATTTTCGAATTTATCACAAACATTTTTATTCTTTGCGTTTAGTTCTTCTGTTTATTTAATGATATTCTTCAATTTTTAATCTTTATTATTTTAATTGTTTTCACTTTATTTCTTTTATTTTATTTTTCAAATTTTCTATTCTAAACAATTTTTATTTGTTTTTCTATTGCTCTTTTATCTATATTTCATCTTTTCATCCTTAAGAAAATGCTCGGGATACCCATACCACTTTACTAAGGATTTGTTTTTGAGTTTACGAATAATTTTTTCAATCCTAAATATGTTTTGATCAGTTTTTGCAGTTCTTGTTCATATAAAGTAACTTGTATTTCTTCACTATTATCGTAAGTTATTTTATACGTTGGTGGATCTGTGAACTGAATCTGTGACACTGTAAAAACTTCTTCAGTCCATCTCGGTGTGCATCCTTTTTCAAACCTTACTTTTTTTTTAACTATCCTAACTCTATCACCAATTGAAAACTTTGGTTTTACAGACTCTGATCTTACATTTCCATTTAGATTTAGCCAAACAATGTTTTCCTTTTTTTTATCGCTAGCTTCAACTGGTGCCGTTTTAATTGAAGAATGCTTTGTGTTGTTGTATTTATTTACTATTTCATCTAAAGCGTCAATATATTTTCTAGTAGGATTAGCTGAAAAGTATTTAAACATTTTATCTTTCATTGTTCTATTCCAACGTTCAACTACGCAACTTTTTTCTTCATTTTCAGTTAAATATAACTTAATACTAAGCGCTTTAACATGCCTATTATAAAATTATAAGTCTTTATCTACCCACATTCTTTGACACCTTTTTTCTTTACAGATTTCATGTCAACTAAATCAGCAGCCCATATTTCATCGATTCCATTTACAATAACTTTTTTTTTCTGAAGTGTTTTACAACTGGTGTATGAAGTTCGTTTGAAAGTTCAGATATAGATAAATGTTGTATACTGCTGGAAATACAACTCTCGTCTGTTTAAGTCTGATAAATATATATATATATATATTTTTAAATAATATATATATATATATATATATATATATATATATATATATATATATATATATATATATATATATATATATATATATATTAGTAGTAGAAAATCACTTGACAAAAATTTTTTTTTTTTTTTTTTTTTATTTTTTTTTTAAGTGATTTTCTACTACTAATAAAATTGCTCTGTTCTGTTAAGAACATTGAGCACTCTATTGTGTAGAATACTTTTTAAAGTTGTTTAAATATATATATATGTATATATATACATATAAGTTCAGTCCATTTTAGGTCTTTCAGACCCATAAGAATTAGATCCTGTGGATCTATAATAAGTAATTCTTTATCCTCGTCTTTTTTACTGATCGTTGGTAGTTTTTTTGAGTAGTTTTAGTTTCAACACCCAATCCAAACTTTGCTTTAGATGATATAATAGGTTTTATAATACCTCGTTTAATTCTTTAACGTATTGTTGGACATTTTATAGCATCCAATTTCTTTTTTCTGTATCATCGAAGTATTTATAAACAAGATCGTAATGGTAAGCTGCATTATCAACTCTATCTACAGGTTTTCTCTATTCTTTATATGCATTAGTAGAAGTTAATCTTTCATCTAAATTAGTACTTGGTCCTACAAAGTTCTTTCTAGGTAAATGCATTTCACCTAGAAAATGTGCCCATAGTAATTTTATTTTTTTAGTTATTGAATTAATTGAACTCACTAAATTTGATGATACAAAATGAGTTTTTATTTTTCCACAAATAGTGCAAGTTCCACGTAGCATATTTCTGTTGTTTTTACTCACGACAATTTGCAAGTTTAGT
Source organism: Hydra vulgaris (assembly GCF_038396675.1). Lineage (NCBI taxonomy): Eukaryota > Metazoa > Cnidaria > Hydrozoa > Anthoathecata > Hydridae > Hydra > Hydra vulgaris. Next base: position 11,019,469 of record NC_088927.1, read on the forward strand.
GTATTTGTTTTGTTTCTACATTTAACGTAATACGTTTTTATATATATCGAAAAAATGAAAATCTTAAATATATAAAAATGAATATTATAGATTTGTCATGGAATGCGAATAACAATAAGAGAAATAATAATAAGCTGTTTCCTAAGAGTATACGAGGAATTAGTTTTGGAAAGTCAAGTTGTGGAAAAACTACTTTATTAATGAATTTTTTTTTTTGAGACTTGGTTGGTTAGACTATAATAATTTACAAGTTTTTGGAAAATCTCTTTTTCAACCAGAATACAAAATATTAAAACAATCTTTTGAAAATTACCAAAAGAAATTATTCTTGAACTATATAAGCTACAAGACAAAATAGAAAAATTAAATGCAAACCCTGGGCTTATAATTGAAGACATTTCAAAAAATTTAAATGAGAAAACGGATATGGAGTGCAAGTTTTTTGAAACAGCAAAAGATGTACCTGATTCTGAAGATTTCGATATTCGTAATAATAATTTGATAATATTTGATGATTTACAATTAACAAAACAAATTAAGTGTAAAAAATATTATATAAGAGGGAGACATAGTAATGTAGATTGTTTCTATCTTGCACAAAATTATTTTATGTTACGTAGGCAAACTATACGTTAAAATACAAATTTTATTTACTTATTTCCACAAGATTCAAAGAATTTAAATCACATTTATAATGATCATGTTTCAAGTGATATGTCAAAAGACGAGTTTAAAAATTTTTGTATGAAAGCTTGGTCAGAGCCTCATGGATTTGTTATTATAGATCTATCTTCTGAAAAAGATTATGGAAAATATTGAAGTGGATTAAATTGTTTTTATATACCAACTTGTTGAAACTAGTAGTGTAAAAAAAATATAAAAAACAAAATATTATCTAAAAAACTAAGTTTGCCCCTATTATTACACTTAGAGAAAACACAGAATATGAAATGACTCTTGTTAGTTTAGAGACATATTACAGTTTTCCTAAAATTAATTCTTCGAACAAAAATTTTAAATATAGCTCAGATAATGGATCAACTTGGAAGAATATAAACATTCCAGATGGATGTCATGAAATTACTGATATAAATAAATATATTCAATTGATTATGACAGGAAACGGTTATGCAAGTTCAGGAGTTGCAAATATTACAACTGAAGGAAATAATAATACATTAAGATCAGCTTTAACTATTGCAGCTGGTTATAAAGTTGATTTTACAACTTCAAATTCAATTAGAACTGTTTTTGGTTTTGACAATGGAATATATTCATTAGTTTACAATACATCAACTAATATAGTAAACATATTAAATGTTAATAGTAAACGAGTAACAAGGGATATAATAGGATCATCGTATATAAATGGAGTAACTGATAACGTTATATATTCCTTTTTTGCAACTGTAGGTCCTGGTTATAGAATTGCTCTAGAGCCGCATAACTTAATTTATATACCAGTAACACTAAAAACAATATCAAATATGGAAAATAATTTGCTTGATCAAAATGGAAATCTTTTGAATTTACGAGGAGAAGATGTAACTATCACATTTCATATAAAAGAAGTAAAATAATAAATATTATTAAAATAAATCGAAAAATATTTTTTTAATTTTAAAAAATTTTTTTTTATATTATATATAAAAATGAGTAAATATACTAAAATTAAAATAAATGTTTCGCAAGGGTAATTAGAAAGACTTAAAAAAGCAATTGAAGATGGTTATGAAGCTATTATTAAGTTATCACATTCAGATCTTAATGGTGAACATGTGCTAGCTTTAACAAATACACAATTGAATAGAATTAAAAGAGCATAGAAAAAAGATATTAGTCTAATAATTAATTTAAGTAAAACACAACTAGCTCACAATTCTCAAATAGAAGGAGGATTTATTGGTGCACTTTTACCTTTACTTGGTACAGCTGGAAGATTTTTATTATCAAGCGTTGCTCCAGCACTTGCAACAGGTCTATTAACAGGAGTATGTTCAGCAGCTGGATCAGCTATGGTTGATAAAATTGCTGGGGTGTTGTGTACTTAAAAAAGAATGGAAAAGGAGTTAAAATGACAGTTGCAGGAAATGGTTTATATTTGAGACCATGGAGTAAATGAAGTTCTGTAGGTGATGGATTGTACTTACGTAGTGGAAATGGATATACATCAACAGGATCGGGTTTATTATTAGGACCAAATTCACTATTTGCTAATATTCCATTTTTGAATATGATTCTGTAATTTTTCGAAATTTTTTTATATGAATAATAAAATGCCAATAAATAATCCGCCAATACATAAATTTATAAACAAATACATACCAGATGAACCTAAAAATACTTCTTCATTCTATTCACCCTTCAGTATTAATAACTGAGAATAAATATGAAATATTTGAACAACACGACATTACAATAAAATCTCTATCACGACAATATATTCTTTTAAAGTTTGGTGTAGTAGTTAATGAAGGTGTTGCGTTAATTTCACTAAAACAAGAACTTAAATTAAAAATGTTAAGTTTACAAAATTCTGTAATATCAGAGACTGTTAATGATATTATAATAAATGTTGTTAATAATTCTGTTTCTGATGTATTAATTAAAAAAGGAGAAAGTTTATGTTTTGTTAATTTATTGTAAATATTTAAAAGAAATATATTTTTACTTATTAAAATGGAATATAATGTATACTCAAATATCCCTGCACAGAGTGCAAGTGATTATAAAGTTTTCAATAAAGTATATACAAACCTTCCAAGTGCACCTGATAATAAAAATAAGATTATTAATGCACATATATATCGTCTAAACACAATAAGTGAGATTCAAAAAGAAATAAAGCGTGAGAGAGAAAAGAGAAATATGCTAAGTAAAAAGAATCATAGAGCTATAAAAAAAATTTCAGAAATTGATAATTCATTACTAGCATGCACTCTGGCATTTGTAACTATTGGAATTGACTTTTTAGCAACAATAATTGCAGCACCATTAGCTATCGCATGTGAAGGTTCAGCATTAGGAGCAGGTGTTTTATCATTATTAGGAGGGCAAGTTAATAGAAAATTAAATTTAAAAGCAGAAAAGCATGAAAAGATTAAGATACTTGATAATTCAAAACTAAATACAATAAGTGATTATATTTCGAAAACTTTAATATATGGACAAATAAATGACAATGAATTTGGATTAATACATAATGAACTTGAAAAATTTCAAGTCATGCTTGAATAAATTAGAACAAAAAAACGAAATTAAAATTGATGAACAAACTAAAGAGTCACTAATTAAACAAGAAAGAGATGAGGCAAATAATATACTCCGAAGTAGATTTAGTAAAAATGTAAACGTAAAAACACAAAATAATGTATTAAAATAAAACGTAAAACATAAAACGTAAAGCATAAAACGTAAAGCATAAAACGTAAAGCATAAAACGTAAAACATAAAATACAACATAACAATTTATGTTGAATTTTTTTATCTTTATTTATAAAATAGCGAAATGTCATTTCTAAAAAATTGAAGATCCTTAAAAAAGAGACAAAATTGTCAAAGATTTCTTAAATATTAAAAAAAAAATACAGAATAATAGTTTATATGGAAAGATAGGTGAAATAAATTTACAGTTAGACTTAGAAAATTTGTTCAAGCCATTAATTGATAGTCAAGATGGATCAAAAGAAAACATAGATAAAGTGCATGATCAAGCTAATAAATATGCACTCACTTTTTCAAATTCTTATCCTGAAACAAATAGAGAAATTATGATAACTGATTCTAAAGAACTATTTCCTTATCATGAAGAAAATAAAGATATGAGGCTAGGAAAAATTGCAGCAAGTTATCTGAAAATGTATGGCGCTAGTAAAAAATCTACAGATACTACATTTGGCATACGTAATGAAGATGGTATATTTTATATTGAAAAAAAGCAAATACATACATTGACAAAGCTGAATTGTTTGCTAAAAACTTTTCATCAATATCATCTCTTGATTCCACTGGTTGCACTCTACCTGATATTGCCAACAAACAGGTTAATCCATTGCTTGACATTCGTATCACTCCAGCTTCTGTATCTAAAGTGATTTACTGCCTAGATTATTCTACAGCTTGTAGCCTGGACAACATACCTGTTATTGTCTTGCAGAAGTGTTCTCCGGAGCTATCGTCTATACTCTCAAAACTGTTCATCAAGTGCTTATCAGAGTCTTGTTTTCCAGCCTGCTGGAAAGCGGCATCTGTTATCTCCATCTTCAAAAATTCTGGAGAGCGATTTGATTCGTCTAAATACCGTCCCATAAGTCTTCTACCCATCAGAAGCAAAGTTTTTGAATTTTTAATTAACAAACACTTAATTTCTGATCTTAAATCCAATAACTTACTTTCTGACCATCAATATGGATTTTGATTTTCTCCTTCTACAGCTGATTTGCTAACAGAAATAACTGATATTTTTTATCGTGCATTAGATAAAGGTGGAGAGGTTAAGGACATCGCTCTTGACATTTCTAAAGCTTTTGATAAAGTTTGGCATGCTGGTCTTCTCCATAAGCTTTCTTCTTATGGTGTATCTGGCAACACCTTTAAGATTATTGAATCCTTCCTTTCTAATTGTAGTAAAAAAGTTGCCCTCGACGGACAGCACTCTTCTTCTTATTCTGTAACTTCAGGGGTTCCTCAAGGTTCTATCTTTGGCCAGATACTCTTTTTAGTTTACATTAACGATCTTCCAAATATTATCACATCTAAAATGGCATTGTTGCTGATGATACTACCATTTACTCTTGTCGAGATAAAAAACCAACATTCTCTGATTGCTTGGAGGGGGCATTTGAGCTTGAAAAGGATCTCACTACTGCTAGAGCATGGGGCTCACAGTGGCTAGTGAACTTCAATATAGATAAAACTCAATTTTTTTCAGTTAATTGTTATCGCAATAATTTAGATCTCCCTATATTTATGAATGGTGATGTACTCGATGAGTCATCTACTCTTCATCTTCTAGGATTAACTCTTACTTCCAATCTTTCTTTGAAACCATATATCAAATCTGCTAAGGTTGCATCTCTTTATCGAGCTCGACACTTTCTTACTTCGGATTCTATTCTCTATCACTATTAATGTCAAATCCGGCCTTGTATGGAATACTGTTGCCATATCTGGGGCGGATCTTCTAATGATGCCTTTTCTCATTTAGACAAGGTGCAAAAACGCATTGTAAACATAGTTGGACCTGCTCTTGCAGCCAACCTCCAACCATTATCACATCGTCTTAATGTTGCTTCTCTTTCTCTTTTCTACAAATGCTATAATGGGCACTGCTCGTTATTCAATTAGTTCTTTTCCTTTTATTGTGACTATTCCTAAGTGCTCCAAAAACGTTTGGTTATTCGTCTAGTTTTTTTTCCTCGAACATCAGTTCTTTGGAATTCGCTTCCTTTATCTTGCTTTCCTGATTCATATAATTTGCAATCCTTTAAGGCGTCTGTCAATCGTTATCTTCCTCTACAACCCTCATTCTTTTCTCTTACAGTAACTTCCAACTTTAATTAGTGGTTGCTTGCAGCCTTGTTGGAAGGGAATATGTTAAAAAACAACAACGTATTAGTGATGATAATGTAACTATTGATGATGAAGCATATTAAGGTACTCCTGGTCTTTGGGAGTTGTTAACAAAGTTTAATCCCAATAAGAGAATGTACAATGAAGATGACCTTAAAAAATATCGAGTAATATTAATACAAACAGATGCAATAACTACTGAAAACCCATACAAACCAAAGTCGTCTCGTAGTAGAATATACATAAAATATTAACTCCGATTTGGAGAGATATGAAGAAAAATGAGATGCGTGAATGAAAAGGAACAGGATTACCAACTATAATTCTTCCTAGCGACCCTATGCACTAATTGAAACGCTTGAATTACGTATAGCTGCATGAAAATTGTGATGAATTATTACGGCAAGGTATAATAAATATTTATGATTTAGGAAAAACTGCAATAACTGCTGGTAAATCAGCAGGAAAAGAACTTTAAATATCAGCGATAGAAGCTGCTTGAAATGCTGCAGTTGAAAAAGGAAAACAAATAATTGATAAAGCATCTTCAAAAATAGTTTTACAATCTGTTATTAATAAATAAATTGATGAAATAATTTCAAATTTGGTTGGATCTAATGATCGGGTTAATAATGGATGTAATAATGAATCTAAAAGATCTAAAAAAAATAATGCAGATAATATATCAACAAATATAAATAAAATTATGATGGGTTCTGCAATTAGATCAGTAAAAAAAGTATCAAATGAAAATGCTATATGAATAGAAGATAAAAAAGGACGCGGCCTTCGACTTGCTTAAGACCTCAGAGCTACGCATAGATTTAACTTGTTAAATCAATGAGCTTCGCTTAGACTTGCTTAGTAGACTTGCTTAGTAGACTTGCGAAATTTTTTATGCAATTATTAGTTTTTGAAGAATTGTCAATCAAAAATATTTTTTTATATTGTATATAAAAAAACAAAATGACAACTTCCGAAGTATTAAATTTTACAGAAATGCCAATTGTAGATAATGGAACTGAAAGATTTGAATTCCATGAGTATGAGCCAGAGGCTCTTACAAATCTTAATAGTGCTGGAGAAATAAGAACCAACATTGAGCAACAAGATTTGTTCACACTTCCATCTGAAGTATATTTCTTATTTGAAGGACAACTTGTTAAACTTGCTGATGGAACAGCTTATGCTAATACAGATGCACTGACGCTTACAAATAATGGTATTATGCATTAATTCAGTCAAATATCATACCAATTATCAAACCAAGATATAGAAACTATTTATCACCCGGGTCAAGCAACTACAATGCTAGTAATGCTTAAATACCCAAATGACTTTCAATTTGCGCAAGGATTAAATTAATTGTGGTATAAAGATACTGCAACAACAGCAGTACTTGCTGATAACTCAGGGTTTGCATTAAGACAAGCATACATAATTCAGAAACCAGCTACAAAAGGAACATTTTCATTTTGCATACTTTAAGACACATTTTTGGATTATGTGATGATTACGACTTTATTTATGGGTTTAAACATACAATAACTCTTGTAAGAAAAAGTGATGATAATCCAATTTTTAATTGCTGCTGCAGCTTTAGGAAAAGTTAATCTTAATAAAATATCATTGTTTATGCCACATGTGATCCCATCAGATGTAGAAAGGATTTGTCTTTATAAATCTATCGAATCAAAAGTGACACTTCCAGTAAGTTTTCGAGCGCGTCAGTGTAATACTACATCTGTTCCACAATCTACTACATTTTCTTGGAGATTGAGCGTAAAGACATATCCTGAAAAAGCAAGATACATTATTGTTGGATTTCAATCAGGCGGGAATAAAATAAATGTTGTTTATTAAATTTTTTTCAAAAATTAATTAAAATTTTTTTCTTTATATTTTAAAAAGGATGAAATACACAAAGAAGAGTTTAAAAAACCTATTAGAAGAAAATAACATTTCAAAAACATCTGACAATATCGTTTCATTTTCTAATGATTGCTATAGATAATGGGTTGATAGATAAAGAATCTATTATGACTGTGAAGAAAGTATATGAAAAAAGACCAGTTGGTAGACCTAGAATACATCCAGTGAAATAAGTAAATGAAAAGAATCTAGTAAGGAGATCTAGAAAAAATTGTGAAACGAGCGAAATGAAGAAAAAGAATTAGATCCAAACTATGAGAGATTAAGAACAATAAAGAAAAAACCAGTTACTGTTAAATTAACTAACATGGAAACAAAAAAAAATTAAAATATATAAATCATTATATAGTGCTTTTAGTGAATCTAAGCATGAATGGAGATATCTTGAATTACGTGATGGAAAAGTTGATAATGGATTTAAAATTGAAATTATTTAAAGAAAATAAAAATATAAAGAAAAATCTTGCTATATAAAAAATGGAAAATAAAATTGTCATAAAACTAAAACAAATTGCACAAGAGCGAATAATTAAACATTATTTTGGAATGAGAAAAAGTAAATTATTAGAAGCGTTAGCGCAGACACCTGTTGAGCGCACACAAACTCAATCTACATCAGTTAGTAACGCACCGATTCAACAAAGACCAAATGTACCTGATACAATTAAAAATACAGTGAATACATCTACAAATTGGCTTATTTCATATGTGCCTAATACAATTAAAAATACAGTGAATAAATTGACAGCAAAAAAAGATTCATCTGAAAAAAGTAAATTTAATTCTATTGCAAATTGGATTGTGTCCTATGTACCTGGTACAATTAAAAATAAAGTCAAACAAAAAATTAACTCATTAAAAAATTTATACAATAAATTATTAGTTAAATATAAAGTTGAACCTGAAAAGAAAGTTGAAGAAATAAATAAAGAAATAATTGCAGTAAAATTTAAATTAAATTAATCGTCTATTAAAAATGTGACAAAGCAATTTACAGCTAATGGAATGGAAGGTTATGATGTTTTATCATTCATAAATGCTGCTAAAAAAAGTGCGATTAAAATAATAAATGAAAACAGAAATTCAAAGGTTTATTCTCACTTGTGTAATGGAGCGTACTTCTATTGTAACTGGAGAAACAATAACCACAATTAGTGTATTTAGTACGAATAATCAAGTTTTATTAGAAACAAAAGATTTGAATGAATTATATGGAAGTGCTGAGCATAAAATTTTGGAATCATTATCATCTTTTCGGCAATTAGGATCAGGTTGGAGGTTTGTTTCCGTTAAAAAGATGGAAATAAATAATATCGAGTATAATCCTATTTAAGCTAAATCATACATTCCACTTGATAAAAATTTAGCAAATAAAAATGCGATAATTAATATAAAAAATGACAAAGAGAATCAATGTTTAAGCGGTGTTGCAAGAGCATTAAATCCAAAAGATAATCATCCTGAAAGAGTAGATAACGGGCTTAAAAATCAAGCAGAAAATATAACTGGGATAAAATAGAATTTCCAGTATCATTAAATCAAATCACACAATTTGAGAATAATAATCAAGATATCAGTGTTAATGTATTTGGTTATGAAAACTCAGAAGTTCATATTTTGCATGTGTCAAAGAATATCTGAAATGGTGAAACTAATCATAATTGTTTTATAAAAAGTTTAAGCAGACTGCTATCTTCACAAATATCTAAGAATAAATAATAAATAATAAAAAAATGTACTATACACTATTTTAGGAATTGTTTACTTGGGTTTAATTCTGAAGAATCTTTATCTAATCATAAAACGTATTGTGAAACACATGATTCAGTACGCATTGAACTTCCACCATCAAATTCAACAATGCAATTTACTAGTCTCAATAAATCAATGAGAGTTTCGTTTGTAGTATATGCCGACCTTGAAAGTTTTATCAAACCAATCGACTCTTGTGAACCAAATAAGAATGAATCTTATACTAAACAATATCAAAAACATATTCCAAGTTCATTCTGTTATTATATTAAATGTTTTGACGAAAGTATTTATCAAAGTAGTCCAGCCACATTTACTTCAACTATTGAAACTGATGATGTTGCACAAATTTTTGTTGATAGCTTAGAAAAAGATATTAGAAAAATTTATAACAAGATTAAATTTCAAAAAAGGATGATATTTACTGATAAAATAAGCAATATCATGTCACATTTGTGGGAAAGATCTTGAAAATGATAAAATACGTGACCACTACCATATCACTTGAAAATATAGAGGTGCTGCTCATCAAAATTGTAATTTAAATTATAAAATGCCAAAATTCTTTCCAGTACTATTTCACAACTTATCTGCTTACGATTCTTACTTATTTATTAAGAAATTATCGGGAGGAAAGTTGAATTCTATACCAAACAATGAAGAAAAGTATATTAGCTTTTCTAAAGAAATTAAAGTTGATGAGTTTATTAATAAAGAGGGTAAGATAGTTGAAGTTAAACGTGAGATTATTTAGAGATTATCATGAATTATACAACATTTCAGATGTGCTTTTACTCGTTGATGTATTTGAAAATTTTAAAGATGATTGTATTAGAAGTTATGATTTAGATCCTGCTTGGTATTATAAAGCTCCAGGATTAGCTTGGGATGCTGCATTGAAGATGGCAGAAATAAAATTAGAATTGCTGAGTGATTACGATATATTACTAATGATAAAGAAAGGTATAAGAGGTGGAATTAGTATGATATCTAATAGATTTGTAACTTCTAATAATAAGTATATAGGTGATTTGTATGATCAAAGCAAACCATCAACCTATATACAGTATCTAGATGCTAATAACTTATATGGATGGGCAATGAGTAAACCACTTCCAACACATAGTTTTAAATGGATTGATGAAAATGAAATAGAAAACTAGAAATCAATTCCATGTATACTAGAAGTCGATTCAGATTATCCTGAATATCTACATGATGAACATAATGATTATCCTCTCGCACCTGAAAGATTAAATATTGATAAAGTTAAAAAATTAGTCCCTAACTTGAATATTAAAAAAAAATTATGTTATTCATTATGAAAATCTAAAACTATATGAAAGATTAGGATTAAAGATTACTAAAATCCATAGAGGAATAAAATTTGAAGAATCAGCATGGTTAAGTAAATACATTTATAAAAATACAAAACTTAGAGCAAAAGCAACTAATAATTTTGAAAAAGACTGTTTTAAACTCATGAACAATTCAGCATTTGAAAAAACAATGGAGAATATTAAAAATAAAGTAGATATTAGATTAGTAACAGACAGAAATGAAGCTATTAAATTAGCATCAAAATCTAACTTTGAAAGTAGAACATTATTTGATGAAAACTTGATACATATGAAAAGGACAAAATTAAAATATGCTAAACCAATTTACTTGGGTATGTGTATATTAGATTTAAGCAAAACACTAATGTACGAATTTCATTATTATTACATAAAGAATAAGTATAATAATAGAGCAAAACTATTAATCACAGATACAAATTCTTTAGCATATGAAATTAAAACAGAAGACATTTATGCAGATATTGCTAATGATATTGAAATCAAATTTGATACAAATGAATTTGATAAGAATCATCCTGCAATTAATAAAGTAGGTTTTAAAGTTGGAGCTAATAAGAAAGTTATAGGAATGTTTAAAGATGAGTTTGGAGGATCACAAATTAAAGAAAGGACTCAGATCAAAGTTGTACTCTTACAAAGCGCACGATGAAGAGAAGAAAAAATGTAAAGGAGTAAGGAAAAATGTTGTTAAAAATTATATAACATACGAAGATTATAAATATTGTTTATTAAATAAAAATTGTTTATGTCATAAGATCCTATAAACAATGAAATTTACACAGAAGAGATCAATAAATTAGCATTAAGCGCAGAAGATGATAAAAGAGTTGTTTTAGAAGATAGTATACACACATTAGCATACGGACAGTGCAAACTAAAAGAAAATAATTTATAGGTCAAAGAGGTCAGAGAGCCCAGAGCCAAAGGGGTAGGGGGTAGGAGAGCCCAAGGGAGTCAAATTTTTTTTTTCTTAAAAAAACAATTTATGAGTAAAAATGGAAAATAATAACAATTATCAATATTATAATTATATACTTATCAATGTTGAAGGAATGATTTTACCAAATGAACCACTAACAAACTTTCAATTGATCAAAGCAGCCAAAAAATAAAAGTAAAACATTTTAAAGGTGTATTTGTAAGAGATGAATTACGTAATTCTTATGGGTCTTAAGGATCTAAAAATACACAAAGTTTTAACTCTTATGGACTACCACCACCAGTTGAAGTTGTTAATTATTTAAAAAGTTCTGTTTATTATAATTGTGATAGAGTTCAATTTGGAAATACCTCATTCTGTGGACACTTGTGTTTACATGTTTTAAAAAAACTAGATGAAGGATGTGATTTTCAGAATATTATTAATAATCTTTAGTAATTTTTTAAAAAATCTATAGTAATTTAAAAATAGATATATATATATATATAGTTAAAAAATTTTTCTTTATATATAAAATGCCTGTTCATAAATTCGGACCCAATACTACTTCAGCTGTAGCTGTAGATGGTTTAACAATATCTCAAGCTACTAACTTGTTCGTTAGGAGAGATGAACAAAATAATGCAGCTAGTAATATTAATATGAGTTCCAATAAAATAATAAATGTAGCATAACCTACTAGTTCACATGATACTGCTACAAAAAATTATGTTGTTAATAGAACACCTAATCTTAATGAATTAGGAATAACACTAAGTTCAAGATTACCATGCCTTGGATTAAAAGAACAGGCTCTTCTACTAAATACAGGTGTTGATGCAACAACAGTTTTTGTTCAACCTTCTGGTCCTGGTATTTTCAGAAAACAATGGTTAGCATTTCAAGGATTAGATCCTAATTATAATGTACCAGGTAATGTATTTATTAGAATATACGCAGATCATGCGATTTGCATAGGAGATTTTTCTACAGATAGTGTTTGAAATAATAATATTCCTTTAGCTTGTGACTTTAATTTCACCTCTTGGTGGATCATTTTATGCAAACTCTTTACAAGTTTGTAATGTGCATACAGCTAATGCATTAGGAGGATACTTAACACTACATTTACCATTTACTACTAGTCTAGTAATTCAAATATAGAATAAAACAAGTCAAAACGTAACATGTTGAATACAACCTTTTATTACAAGAACTACATCAATACCTCAATCATTATCATCAATTAAATTATACTCAGAAACATTTAGATTTATGAACACATCTTACGGTATAGAATATATATTATTAGATTACAGACAATGCTGGTCAAGGTGTTATCTTAAATAAATTAAAATGCATGTTACCGGACTATCTGGAAATTGGTGGAAATCTAGAGTACGCATGTATGATGCATACAATTCTCCAGTAAGTACAAGCTCTATTATACAATATTGGACACCATATGACGGACAGGGCTATACAGTATTTGATTCAAGGATTTGATTCGAATAGTGTATGCATATACGCCTCATCTGGTTTAGAATACTTTTATCTGTCTTTGTGGAACGGTGTAAATAATAAGTTATTTAATAATGAATCATCCGGACTATTGTATCAATCTATTCAATTGGTTCAACAACTATTATCTCATTTTACAGAAATTTTACTAAATTCATACCTAGTGTTCCTAATGGAAGAAGACTAGTAGTAACATTAAACTCTGGAGATTCACAAGAGGGATAATCTGGAAGTTTTGATGTAATAGGACATTCTTTCTTTTACGCTTAGCTGTAAGTAATGAGCTACGCTTAGATTTTACCTAATAATTATTATTTCTTTGATGAAATAATAATTAAATTAATACCTTGTCATTCTAGTTGAAGAGATCTCATAATATACATGTTGAAAAATAGTAGAGATGTATCATACTTTCTAGCTCACACACTTTTTTTGAAAATGATTTAAATAAAACCATGTCATGCTGGTTGAAGAGTCCATATTATACATGTTTGAAAAATAGATGAAACAATACCATACTTTCTGACACACACTTTTTTTGAAAATGATTGAAATATACCATAATTTTTTTTAGCTTGGAATCCGTTTTTTATACTACTGTGTCACCATTATATACAAAGTATACCATTATATATTTTTATCATTTAGATACAACATGCATTCTTGCAATGCGCCTTTTGTTGCACCAGCATTTAGGGTGTCACCATTATATACAAAAAAATGTTCAATTGTCCTATCAGTGTTCACATTAAGAATGGTCGCTGTCAAAGGTTCACAGTCAGCTCGTATGGCATTTTTAAACATTTCTCTGCAGATAGCTCGTTTATTTATTAGCCTCCATCGTAATTTGACAGTGGATACGAAACTGCTACAACAATTCTGTATAAATTACTCTCATCAAATCTCACTTCCTTTTCAAAACGAATTTTCATGCTTGCTAACAATGCTGCAGCAAATAATTTAGCATATTTTAACTGGCAACTTTAAAACGCTTACAATATCACATGTAAGCTATGCAAATGTGGAAAAACCTAGCCATAATTCACATTATCCTCTTGCAAAGTATCTAATATTGTAGCAACAGGTTTCATCACCAAGGCATATTCTTTCAGGCATTCTAATTCTTGCTTTTTAAACTAATAAGCATACAGAGCTTTACATATATAATTAAGTTTGCCACATAATTCAAGTAATCTCTTGATAGCACCGTACTGAGAATTCTAACGTGTTGGCACGGGGCAGAGTATTGCTTTGTCTGTAATATTTGGCACAGCATTTACTACTTTGTTGAGTTGCATTCCATATTGAAGTGCATTTTACCAGAGCTGCACTGCAGGTACGCTTAAACGTACTATCTGTATCACTTGCCTTCTTATCATCATTAGTTGTCATATAGATTCCGTTAATGGCTGATGCATGTTTCATAAGATGGCAAAGAAATACTCTTGGCTATGTACTCATCATCATCATCATCATCATCATCATCATCTTCATCATCATCATTATGTTCTGGTGAAACTGAAAGAATGTCTTCAATACTAGTTACATTAATTTCATCCTCATTAACTTCAACCTCTTCCATGTCTTCTTGTTTGTTTCATTGTCTTCTTCCATACTCTTCAAAAGAACTAGGTGTGATAGTCAAACTTACATTAGTTGCTGCTGCACTAGTAGTTGACTCTACAAAAAATTCCCTGAATGCTTTTCCGAAACTTGACGCGTTGTCGGTGAAAGTTGCTACATTAAGGTAAATATTTACAATAAATTTCAGAAATTGTTGCAGCAATTGTTTCATATGTGTGACTACCGTAAAATTGACTGCAAGCAAGGAATGCAGATGCTCCTGAAACAGAACTAGAATCATCTAGTGACATTTCAATATAAAGCGCAGTCATGCCAAGATTACTTCTATTGACTGACCAGATTTCAGCAGTATTGCAAACTAATGGTGCTTTTTTCAGTTTGCTTCTTATTTTTTCATGCATCTTAGAAAGCTTTGAATTTAAACGTTTGTTAAGAGTCTTGCGACACATTATATTAACTTTAGAATTAAGCTAACGAAGCAGTCGAAAAAAAGCCGGTTTTTCAACCTTAGGCAAAAGAGGCATCACTTCAGTAACATAATTAAGTTGTCAGCTTCTTCTTGCAATATAATACGACGTCGTCGTGAAAATTCCAAACCTGCTTCATGGTAAGTATTTTGTTTGAATTTCTTATTAGCAAGACCTTCATCAGCCGTTTTTCCTACACCAGAATTGCCTAGCTTACGTTTTCTCTGAACATCTGCTTTATGTGCCTAATAGTCTCCCAAGCGATTCTTGCCCGAGTTCTATAAAGTAAACATAAATCCTTTTAAAAAATAAGTTTAATTTGCTATAACTAAGTAAGTATCGTATATTTCGATTTATATTAACTTTTACTGTCTTACCTTTAATGCAACATTTAATATTTGTTTGTTTATAATTAATTGCATATTGTTCATAACATTTAAGGTAAATTATTTGTAACTAATAAAAAATGATGTTGCCGCCAGCGTTGCCGATAATGGCTTTGAATTACGTACACATAATAAGCATAATGCTGATATTTTATTACTTTTTTGATCTGGCTACGATTTTGAAAAAGGTACCATCTACAATGGCTTATAAAATTTCATTATTTTCTTCAGTCATTTCGTTTTCGCGGCTCACGGCAGCCATTTTTAAATTAAAACTGTTGATTTCCGCGAAATGATTTCATAATTATCCTAATGAAACCAAGGTAGATAAGCCATGGATAAACCCACCTTATTTACCTTATTCATAAAAGCCAATTAACTTTGAAGGGGTTTAACAATTTTAAATTGACTTGTAACGCTGTAATGGAGCGTTACAAGTCAATTTAAAATTGTTTGATCATTCATCAAACAATTTTAAAATACTGAACATACAACACATCACAGCCATCCTGGGATATGTTGCATGTTTAGTACCAGATGGTGGAACAAATTTTTTAGTATTAACTTTTCAACTTAATATTAAGTTTTTATTAAATATTAAATTGAAATCATTAGTATTAAGTTAAATAATTAATAAGAGTGTTAACTACACCAACATAATTAGGAGACCAATTAGTTTATTAAAATGTTGCTCTTGATGTAGCCTACCAATCTCTTATTATTATAAATTAAATGCTTGTGAATAAAAAGTATATACCGGCTTGAATCAAAGTAAAGCAGCAAAGAGGGAGGAGCCATGCGATAATTGAATCCGCTTACCTTGCAGTACTAAATTTTTCAAATTCTATACCTCTAGCAAACACAGACTGGGAATAAGAATTTGCAATGATTGCAGCGGCAAGCTCAGTTTGATTCCTAAGCTGTACCATAGCTACAAAGGCTGCTTCAAAGTTCCTCGGCGGGTTTTTACTGTCACTATCCATGCCATATAGTTTATTTAAAAGCTGTCTTAAGAGCATCAAGTTGAACAAACTTTGCTTTGTATGAAGATCGATAACCGCATATGATGTATGAAGATTGTTAACGGCTTTGGCAACTATTGTGTTTGCACATAAAATATCATCATTAGGGAAATATATGATAATAATGAAAATGTGCTCTTTTCTTAGCCTAACTACTGAACGCCACTAAATCAATGTGCATGCGTGGACGACTCTCTTGATGTTCCTAACATTTACTCAACTAATTCATGTAATATGAAAGTTTTTTTTAATTGAGGACATCAAAATTGCAATCTTAAGTTAATAAAAATTTCATTTAGGAGTTGTCCTTCATTAATGAAAGTCAAAACGATCAGAGATGTTGTCTGTTTGGGTTCACTCGACAGTCCAATTTTTTGCAGACAGAGTGTACGCGTGGGAAAACACTATTGCAGCGTTGATTGTGATGCATGGCCAACAGCATGCAGTCGAACTTCTTCATTTAAAAAAAGTCATCTGTGGAACCGGTTCGCCTGAATTATTGTTGATTTCATCATTTCTAAACATTTTACAATGTTCTTATTTTACAAGTTTCATCAATGAGATTTAAATCAAAAAAATTAAGAACGACATGAGCATGTAGAAGACAGAAGTACTTTCTTTTTTACGTACTTTAGTTTCTTAGTAGATAAATTCTTATTTTATTTTAAATGCACGTAAGTATGGAAAATGGAAAGTTGAAAACTTGTAAAGAGCTGTTGAAGCAAAGCGAAATAAGCATATAGTAGGCTATTTTTATTCCAAAAGCAGCATTATCAAGACATTTAAATAAAAAAAACAATAGTGCTATTGCAAACCGAACGTTTCATGGTCAAGTTTTAAATTTTACCTAGAAAATGAACCAGAGTTAGGTGATCACTATTTGTTATTTGAACCCATGTAATTTAGATTGAGGATTAAGGATTTTTGTTAATGAGTTTTGATGATGAGTTCATCAAAATTGATGACGCTAACAACGTTGCAAATAACTTAGTAATTAATCATAAAAAACATTTTAATAAAAATAACTAATTTAAAAAATCAAACTCCAATAGTAGGCGAAAAATGGCATTAAAAATTTTTGCAAAGTAATTTAAAAGTCTCACTTCGTGAGTCTGAATCAACATCCGTTACACTTGAACATTTAACAAAGAACGTTTGCAGTCACTTAATTCTGTCTTTAAAATTATGCGTGACAGAAAAGCTAATTTTCTGATAGATTTTCAATATGTTTAAAACTAGCAACAGTATAAAATATACTAGCAACTAACAAAGCAAGGGCGGATCCATAGGGGAGGGGGAGGTGGATGGGGGAAATTGCCCCCCTCCTCCCTCCCTTACATGGTTTGAAAAACCATTCGTTTGTATTTAGTATTTGTAGTTAGTATAGTATTGTAGTTTTTTGGCATCAAAGCATAGATTTGAAGACATCTTCATTAGAAAACGTGTATTTATGTCCGATATCAACGCATTAAGTAGAGGGATGTAAATATATCGCCTGTATTATTCTTCCATTGTATCTAAAGGTACATGTTCATGACATGTCAGTCATTGTACTATTCTTTTGTTGGTAAAACGATTTTCTTTCTAAATTACATTTTTTTTCTGCGGCTCTAAAAAATTCCTTAAACATTTCTTCTGTGTTCTTCCGGTGGTGGAGCTGATGCTGTTTTGGGTTCATTCGTTCTTTTAGTATTTAGTATTTAATATCTTTTAGTATTTCGGTGGTAAAAGTTGAGGGGGGTTCAAACTTTATATGGTCATAATTTTTGAAGGTTGAGAGTTGTTGAGAGTTAACGCTATTAAACTTAAAATTTATCGATGAATATAAGTCTCATTAGGAATAGTTTAAAAAAAATCACATCAACTTGTTGCTTCTTACGTTTAAGGTGGGGAGGGGAAAATGAAATTAAAGAGCTTTATCGTTTTCAGCCTCCAATCATCGCAATTTTTTGTGAAACCTCATTATTGACATAAGTATAAACATAGAAGTGTTTGGAACTTGCTCCATGTCTGGAAGTTATCTCAAACACCAATAAATCCTAGAACCGTCACTGATTCAGTTTAATAAATATGTAATAATAATATGTAATAATGTTTTCATAATTTTTTTCAATTTTCATAATATATTTCAGTTTAATTAATATGTAATAATAATATGTAATAATGTTTTCATAACTACAATTTAATATATGTAATGTATTTGATCATAATTACAATTCGAAACTCAAGAGGTTTCATTATTTCGTTGATTTTGTTTTTAAAATTTATATTTTTTGTTTACAAACAAAAAGCTTGTGTTCCGTTTTATTAAACATAACTTTAAAAGCTAACAATTCTGTATTTTTAAGAACCTAAATACCTCGTTTATTTACTTATATTCCTGTTTTATTTAAATTACAAAGATTACTTTCTTCTTTTAGTTATGTATTGTAAATATATACTTCTTTGTATGTATTATTTTATGTAGGGAAAGGTTGCGTAAGATGACTAAGTTCCTACGATGGTATAACCTCGTCTACGGGTAGACTACTGATTTTTTCGCGAACTTTTTTGGTTAAGGATATTCATATAAGTTTCATCAACAAAGATTCATCAGAAATGCTTTTGATGAATCTTTGTTGAAGAAACACAGTGTAAAATGGAAAAAAAATTTTGTTTATAAATATATATATGCTCTGTTCTTTTAAGAACATTGAGCACTCTATTGTGTCATATACTTTTTAAAGTTGCTTAATATATATATATATATATATATATATATATATATATATATATATATATATATATATATATATATATATATATATATATATATATATATATATATCACCCACTGTATGTATATTTATATATACATGAGGCGCCTCACAGGAAAAGGTACCAAACCTTCTAGTTACAGATATATTTGGCATAATAGTTAGTCAGGTCAAAAAATTGAAAAACGAGATTATTGTTTTTTTTATTGTTTTATCATATTACAATACATATTAGGTGTTTTGTTGTGTAAAAAATATTTTTGGTAGTTACAAAAAAGGATGTTTTTTAAATGTAGAAAAGGTACCAACTCTACATCAGAACTGTTTTGATAATGTTCTCTCCTCTAGAAGTAAAGAACTCTTTGTTAACTAATTTTTTATGCTGTATTATTAACGTTTTAGCGTGCCAGTATATAATACTTTTTATTTTTGATCAAAAATCGTTGAAAATCCAAAGAAGTTATTGAAAATATAACTTGTATGTTATTTATTAACCCTTGAAACCGAGTATGGTGACCAAATATTTTATTATCGTAGTACAAACAATTATTGATTGATAAAACAATTATTAGATTAAATAAAGTAATAGTTTTAAATATGCTTTTCTTTGTTGAATTCCTTTTAACAGGTGCTACATTAGAAACAAATTGATTTCAAATGCTGACGTAATTAGCCCGCTTAATTCATAAATGTAACTATGTATCGCGGTTTTCTTGAATAGAAGTGAAGATACAGTGATGTTCATTCACACCAAGTTAATTATAACAAATAAAAAACTATTTGTTGCGAAATTTCTGCTAGTATTTCAAACCAACGTTAAGACTACTCACGTTAGGAGTAGAAAAAAGTTCAGATAAAATTTAACTTACAGTTTAATTTTAATGACTCGTTTAATTTTGATAGTTTTTAGTTATTATGAATCGTGAATTCAGTACTTCTAAAAATGCTGATATAGCAAAGCTTTTGAAAAGTTGTGGAACTGATGGTTTAGATCCATCAGAAGTCAACGATGCCTTGCACGATTTCTTTGAATATAGAGATTGTGAAAATGATTTCGATGATAATTTTTTAATGTCTGATTCATCTGATAACCAAGCATCTAGCGACGATGAAGCGGCGATAGATGAGAATCAACCTTTAACCTCAACTTTGCACGATGAACCAATGAGTGAGAATGTACCTTTGCCTTCAACTTTACAGGATGTACTGACGATCCAAATGACATTGTTGTTCTTGATAACACCATTAAAACAATAATTCCTACCCGTTCACTATACTCACAGTTATTTTAAAATGAATATGAGGAAAAAAAACAAAAATTTATAAAATCTGGTTGTGGATGTAATCAAGGAGTAAAAAAAAAATGTATGGCGCGCTTCTCACATTCAGAAATAAGCGAATACAGACTACAGTGTTTTGAGATTGATGGGATGTTTGAACATGAAAACAAACTGAATGACAATATTGTTGCTCAGTTAAGTGCTCTGCTTCGCACGAGTGAAAGGCTAATGGGTTGTAATCGTTATGAAGATCAAAATGAACTTCGATCAAAAACACTGATGGATTATCGGTTTCACGGATACAAGATATGTTTGAAAACATTCCTGTTTTTGCATAGGATTGGTCGTAAACGTTTCCGTCTAGTACGCAGGCGAGTCATTAAAATTGGAATTGCTCCTCGTAGACATGGTAATACTGGAAGACAACCCAAAAATACTTGTAGAAAAGCAGATGCACTAGTTCTACGAGGAAAAACTCGAGGAATAAGAGATTATAGGATGATGCTTCTTCTGTCATGGGAGACAAAGAAATGCACATATGAAAAATATAAATCCGCATGGGAATTGTCTGGAATGCATTCGCTACAAATTATAGCTTTTTCAAAGGTTTGGAGAATGACTTTGCCTTGTGTTGTTTTCCAACGTCCGCGCTCGGACTTATGCGGTGTGTGTCAGAATAACACTATAAAAATGTCTGAAATGGTTAATCTAGAAGTAGAAGTCAAACGAGAGCGTGTAACTGAGAGGTTAAAACATCTAAAGACAGTTAAGAAAGAGCGTTCCGTTTATCATAATTGTATCAAACTGGCGAGAAAAAAAATGAAATTTCACACATTTCTTTTGACTTGCACAGCAAATCTTTCTACCAAACTTACCAGATCAGCCTGGACCTATCTATTTTTTAACTCCGTTTAAAGTTGGGATTTTTAGTAATGTTATTTTTATTTTGCGTAGGGCAAAATAAAAATAACATTGTCATGCAGTATTTCTCTTGGAGAGTAGCTGTTGGGTTAAACCAAAAAATAACTATTATGTTTTTGTTCAATTTTTGTTCCAACATATGATTGGCAAGAACAGCTTTCACCTAATTTATTAATCAAGCAATGGCACTCTTTAATATTTCAATTTGATAAACCTGGAGTGAATACTTGTAAGATTGATTCGGACAGTGCGGAGGTAGAATTCCAAATATGGCAACACCAACTTATCTCAAAAATTACCACGCCACAAATATTACAACCTAAACGTCTCTTACCAGAAAGACAATGGTATCTTTACAATAACATTGGAATTTTTGTCCCAGAACGCGGGAAAGATTTAATTTGTCCAAAGCCACAAGTTGACAGTATAACGTTTACCCAGATTTTTATTTTTTAACCCACCATCACTACGAGAATTAAAATACAGATATATTTGACTTAATATTTAGGCTTTGAACAATATTTTTTACTTTTAGGTCAGAGCAGCAAATGTTCGCAAAACAGTTCAAGAAACGGTTGGCAATCTAGATTTTTTGATGAGTTTGCCTCCGGTTAAAAGAAAGCCGTTTACATGTTCTTATTGCAAACAAGTTTGGCATATAAATAAAATGCTAAAAACAGTTCCAGTTTGCTCTAAACAAAAAGCAGATACAAAAATTTGTATTTAAATAAAAGTTGGTACCTTTTTGATTTTTCAGTCATGTTTCTATTTTTTATTTTTAAAAAGTTACTGAAATTTATTTGATGTGAAAATTTGTACCCGTAATCTAAACTGTATTATGCATTTAAAAACAGAAAATAACCGCTAACATTCATCAAACTGAATTTATAACATTTTTAAATTATGCGAACTTTCAACTTTAATTTTCTCAAAAACGCTATTCCGTTCGTTATCCCGCACAAACAGCTATAACTTCGTCAAAAAAAAAAGATATTAAGTCAAATTTTTTTTCTTTTTGATCATTTTTCTTTCTATTATACAGTAGTGCTTATAACTCCATTTCTAAGACTTGGTCCCTTATCCTGTTAGGTATCTCATACAGTAGCGCTAATAACTCGATTTCTAAGACTATATACACTGAGGCATATTCGTTTAGACGCATCAATTTTTTTCTCTTTGTCTTAATTTTTTCTATGAATTGTCAACTGATATGCATGCAAGTTATTATCAAAATAATTGTTGTGTTGTGGGCTAATAAAAATCACAAAAAAAATTTTTTTATGTGTCTTTATTAACATGAGAGTATGTTTGATATACAAAAGTACATTTTTTAATTGGAATATATTTATAGACGCAGTCATATTTTTGACTTTAAAAGATGGAAACTCTTCCTGATGATCCAGCAATGGTGAAACTTCAAGTCGAAGATAAAAATTAGATAAGTGTTTTTTACTAATTTATTATTGCTCTGTTCTTTAAGAACATTGAGCACTCTATTTGTAAAATACACTAACATAATTTACATATATATATGTATATATATATATATATATATATATATATATATATATATATATATATATATATATATATATATATATATATATATATATATATATATATATATATATATATATATATATATATATATATATATATATATATATATATATATATATATATATATATATATGTATATTATATAAATATATATATTATATATATATATATATATATATACATATATATATATTATATATATATATATATATATATATATATGTATGTGTATATATAATGCAATGTATATACAGTGGGTTGTATAAATATAGAGCCAGTTGAATTTTAATATGATTTTTTTATGATTTTTTTTTTCAATTTAAAGCCATCAAAAAAAATGAATAACTAAAATTGTTTTAAATTTTATTAACAGTGGTTTTATTAACAAAATAAGAAAAAACCTAAATTTATATATATTTCTTTATTATATTTAATATATTTGTTGTATATTTTTCTCAAAAAAAATTTGAAAAAATTTGTTTTTGAGAAATATATTCAACTGTTAAAAAAAAAAAAACAGAGCAAAAATATAGGATCGGGGTGCATTTTAGTATTTTGTGTGCGCACCACGAACTTTCACACATGCACGAACGCGTTTTGGCATAGATTCAACTAATCGGATGCATAATTCTCTTGGAAATTCTTTCCTAAGCTTTTGTAACACCTGCTATAATCTTGCAACACTGGGTATGTTTTCTTTGACCAATATCTTGTCTATCCAAGCTTAAATGCTCTCGATGGGATTGAGATCTGGAGAATGAGCTGGCCAGGGTACGACCGTAATGTTTTTGCGATCAAGCCGCTCTTTAACCAAGATTGCAGTGTGAGTCGTTGCGCCATCGTGCTGAAATTCCATTGTTTTCGTCTTCCGTAAAAAGCTCTTGCTGTTGCAAAAGTTTACTTGCGAGCGTCTCTTTGTAGATGCACTGGTTAATTCTGCCATTACAAACGTTGTATGACCCTGTTCCTTTATGGGAGAAGCATCCCCATATTCCAACTGATTCTCCTCTGTCTTGTATCCTTGGTACACAAAATTGCTCTTTGAACTTGATGATTAATCTTCACTTGCAATTTATCACCTCAATATTAGATTCGTCGCTGAAAATGACTTTGACTCAGTGAAGTCTTTATATACACCACTTTAATCCTTATAGGCAATCTGAGACACGCCAAAGTGGTTTTCGAGCAGCGGCATAGCATTCTAAGCTTTTCTTATTTAGGCATCTTCGTACAGTCCATCTACTAACACTAACGTTTCCAGGCGTATTTGTAAACCCTTCAGCAAGCTCACGGTCAGAAATTTTAGGGTCTTGTCTAGCCTTTCGATAGAGATAACTTTGGTCCCTTGAAGTTAGTTTTAAAGGCCTACCAAGCCTTGGTAAATTTTTGACATCATTATGTAGCTCGTGGTTTTTCAACGTTGTTTGTACACATTTAAGCAAAACAACAAGCAATTTCTCGTTGTCTTTTTGTTTTATTTTTTAGCAGATCTACAATTTGCCATTGTACCTTGAAAAAGCTTTTCTGCCCATTTTTGTCATTTTACTTTGCCAAATAATTACCAATGCGAATATGATATAAAAATAATAATTTTATTTTATTTTCACAAGAACGTTTATATAGTTCGAAAGAAATCAATCACCAATTTTTTGGACGCTAGGATATCATTTCGTTGAGATATTTCAACTTAAGTCGTTAAATTTTAATTGACTCTATATTTTTGCAACATTAGAAATTCAGGTATGTTCTAATTAAATCAATAATTACTCAAGACTGGTTAACCTAACAAGTTTCAATCATATACCATTCCTGAGTAAATCAATTAGGAGATTTAAAACGCTAATTATCGTATTAATTAGTTGGTTTCAAAGATAAATGGGAAAAAAACAAAAACTTCACACAAAGTAGTGACTCTATATTTATGCAACCCACTATGTGTATATATATATATATATATATATATATATATATATATATATATATATATATATATATATATATATATATATATATATATATATACATATATATATATATATATATATATATATATATATATATATATATATATATATATATATATATATATATATATGTATATATATATATATATATATATATATATATATATATACATAAATATAAATATATATATATATATTTATATATATATATATATATATATATATATATATATATATATTTATATATATATACATATATATACACAAAATGCATATATATAAAATTTATGTAGTACCGTTCTTCTTGATAACTGACATTCTTTTAAATAACAAATATTATTTTAAAATTATTTATTTACTAAAAAATAGATATTACTGCATATATTTTCAGCAGCCTAAAAATATAAACAAAGTAAATATTATTTGATTTTAAATGTTATTAAACAAATACCTTCCTGGTCGCAACCAGAAAGGTGTTTGTTCTGATGTAAAAGAATTATTACTTTTCAGAAAAAAATGTTTTTGCCGAGAAATTTCAGAAAAAAAAATTACCTCCGACATCCTCGACTCTTCGACAGCTTTTCAAACAATTCGAAAACAGTTGCAACTTTTTTATTTTTTTTCAAAATGAAAGGACAATTTTTTGTAAAGAAAAATATAAAAGAAACTTAGTCTTAATTTCTTATTAATCACAGAAAAGAATTACTCCAGTAAGCATATTATGAAACCCTATTCATGTTCATAATAGGCAGAAATATGAGCAATCTGATTCGCTGATTTTGAAAGAGAGGCATGTGCGCTTTTGTTGAAAAATATCAGTAAAATCAAAACAAGCAGATTTTTGAAATAATTTTCAAAGTAATGACAAACTAAGTTTATAAATACAAGTCTTGTGTTACTATCAACACAGGAAATTAATTTTATTTTTTTTCTATTCAGCAGCCGTATTCACATCTCTCCGTTAAGCTTAACGGAGCTTTTGTCTAAAATTTCATTACAATATTTCTAAGTAAAGAAACGACGAAAATTTCTATAAATTCGTTTAAATAAAACTAATACCAAAATATAACATTTAGGTTTAAAAAATTATATTTTTAAAGAATTTTTTCATAAATGTAGTTAATAATAAGTTTTTGACTAACGCTCCGTTAAGTTTAACAGAGAGATGAGAATACGGCCCCAGAGCATTTAAAAGGTATCAAAATACAAGAGAATTTTCACTCGTAAAAATCTCAAAATGTTAATAAAGTTTATCATCGTAATGAGGATTTTACCTGTTATTAAATTAAAGAAATGGAAAAAAAAAAAGATATGTGTTAAAGTAAATTCGAAAAGATCTATAAATGTGTTTCTTGTAAAATATAATGTCCTCAGCATTAAAGCTTACTCAAACACAAAAGAGTTAAACATTATAGTTTTTAAAAAAGAAAATTTGTACTGACTAAGCTTGCATGTTTAAGCATGCAAGACTAGCTTACATGTTTCATGTCAATATATAAACTCTAATGAGATTTTGTTTTCATGTTTTGTTTTAACCTTAGTTTTGAAGAAACTGATATTTTTTTGTATTTCATAACTCTAATAAAACTTCGTTCTGAAACCATTAAACACTTTTTGAAGGTTTAGAAAAAGTTTGGCTGACTACATTAACTTATATATAAAAGATAAGAATTAGATATTAATACTCTATTTGAAATTTTTAACACAAAAAGAAAAATTTATGCTTGTCTAGTGAAAAGTAATTTTTTGAACTGTTACATATAAACACTGACATTACAAGCAAGAAAAAAAGTGCAAATGATTGTGGCATTTGTTTTTATTGTAATAATTGAAAAAAAAGACAAAAAAAAAAGGTTTAGAGGTAAAAAATGAATATTTTAATGAAAAAAGAGTAATTAAAAATAGAAAAGAAATTTTTAGAAAAAAGAAGTCAGTTGTCATGCTATGTGTTTTTGTCATTATAAAATGTTTTGTATAAACTCTTGAAATATTCAACGTGAATTTGCGTGTTTCTTTTTTCTACCTCTTTACCCTTGGTTCCTCATTAAGACGTGGTACAACGTTTTGTAATCTGTTAATTACAAGATAATCCTACGTTTAAAGTTAAATTGTAAATGTGAAAAAATTTCTAAATCTGTTTCTCGTTAAATGGAATGTTCCTATTCTATGAAGCATACTTAATACAAAGTTATATGCAATTTGAAAATTTAACAAAAGAAGTGATATTTGTTTTTATACGGATCAGTTTTTTGTACTGTTACATATAAGCTTTGATATTTCAAGTCAGCAAAGAGTATTGAATTTATTTACATCATTATACATGAGTTAATCATAGAAATTCAAAAAAAGCGCACTTGATTTCATTGGTTATGCCAAAAGTAACATAAAGAAGCTGTTAATAAAATTTGGAGAAAAAATGAAAAAAAAAATTTTTTTCATTTTTCTAGAGCAGACAGATTTTTTTTTCCTTTAGGAGTATTTAATGTAGAATAAAATTGATAGCATAATAAACATGACATTTATCAAAATTTGTTGCTTTATTTAATATTATTTACCATCAGCTGCTATTAGAGGGTAAACATTTTTTACCAATTATAGAATTAAAATAACCTATTTTTTTTTCAGGTTAAGAGCTAAATTTCAACAAACATGTTTTATATGTATTGACTTTTGAAATTGAAATAGACTACAGCATGTAGCTTTCTTGTTTCTACCTTTTACACTCTTCTTTTACCTCTTCATAAAAAACCTTTACCTCTCATAAAAATATATATTTAGTAATCAATTAATTTAGTAATCAAATAACTATATCAAAACACACTTGTAGAGATCAAGTTATGGACTTTTTCTTATGGTTTATTATGTTTTGTAATCTTTTATTATTATACATTACCAAAGGCAATCCAAATCAGCTCTTGCTTACAATTGCTTTTAATTTGAGAGTGTTGCAAAATACCTCGGTTAGCTGTAACAACCAATAAGCAATATTTTCAAACTTGAAATGTTTTAGTATGGTATCTCATTTATATAATTTATATATAAGAGTAATTAGTGTAAAGTTATGAAAAGAAACAAGTGAATTTTTAAAAATAATTTTCTAGCTAAATGATAGAATTAATTGGGAGCTTAATGTGAAAGAAATGATATACTAAGTTACCAATATTTTATGGATATTACTTGATAAATTATAAAAATGTTATAAAAAAACTGTTATAAAAATCTATCGTATGAAAATCACAGCATAGTCAAGTTTCACTATCTGGGTTATAGTTTGTTACAATGGTTGTCTTTTTTAAGTCTAAGAGTTTTAAAAACAATGAGGAAAAAAAATACTTCATTCAAATCTTTATTTTTGAAAAAATGTTATAAAAAAATTGCGGTTGTTTTGATTTGTAAAGTTTTGTAAAAGTATAAGAACTATATTGTACAGAAGTTGATAGAAAAATCATACTTTTTACGCTAATCTTATTTAATTTTTTTTTATACAATTATTCAATTTCACTTTTACTATCCAGTAAGCTTTTTGACATTTGTTTTGATTTTAATATATGCGCAAAAGCCTCTCTTTTAAAATCAGCCAATCAGATTCTCTCTGCCCAGATCTGCCCATCTCTGCATATCTCTGCCCAGATCTGTTCCCAGTGGAACCGAATGTTATGTAACATAATGAATATAATTTTTATAAAGTTTATTTTAAAAGACAATGTTCATTATTTGTAATCTTTGTCAATGATGATGAAATATATACAATTATCAGTTTTCTACTACGATTTATACTTGCAGTAAATTTTGTTGTGTTAACTGAATGGGATTTCGTATCACTAACATAATTAAGCAGAAAGTCGTAAAAGTGTTTTTAAAAGCTCATTATTTTTTAGGCATGTTATCATAAATCATGTAGGCATACTGCGATGGCATTCTCCCAAATATATTGAAGATGCAAAATTATGGTCCAAATCCATAAGTAGAAGTCTTGTGGATAGAAACGGCAAAAAAAACAATTTTTTTACTTGGGTTGGATCTACTCAAGTCTGTTCTAACCATTTCGCTGCAGGTTATTACAATACAGAATGCAACGTACCAACTTCATACATGCATGGACACAACAAAACAAATGATAGCGTTAAACGTAAACCACCGACTTTAAGAGAGCCACCATACTAAAGTGTTAAAAAAACTTAATACATCATCCCATTAAGTCAGCACTATTCATTTTAATACAGTTGAACAAGAAGTATGGACAGGGACTACAGAGACTAACGATTTTCATAATTATTGTGTTACTTATGCGGAAAGCAGTACTCGTTGCAGGATGTTTTAAGAAGATATTTGTTTACATATACGCAAAAGCAAAATTTGTTTACATATACGCAAAATTTGTTTACATATACGCAAAAAAAGATGATTGTCTTAACAATTTATTTAACCAACTAAACTCGGCAAATAAAACAATAAAAAATCTTATGAAGAAATCATTGGTTTAAAAAAAACAACTACAAATTCGCAAAGATTATCTTATTTTGAAACAAGTAAAAACGATATATTACTGAAAAGTATGACGGGTGTACAAACAGGTTTAATGTATGATTGGTTATACAAAACTTTGAACAAAAGGTTCCATTTATCACAAACTAACGTGACTCTTCTTCAAACAACACGCTTAACAACCACCATGAAAATGTTTGGTCCATAGAAGCATATGGATGGTAAAGATTTTATGATTTTGACTGAAGATTGATATGCTTTTGACTGAAGATTTTTAATGAAGATTCGAATGGGGTGTAGCCATGAAAATTTATCTTATCGTTTTGGTCTTTCAAAAGCTACTGTTTCTCGCACCCTAAGTACCCGGATTCCTTTTTTAGCACTTGAGTTTAAAAATTTTATTCAGCCAGTTACTCAAGAGCAAAATAAAACTTGTTACCCAGAATACTTTTAGCTTTTTGGAGATGTGGTCTCAATACTGGACTGCACAGAAGGTCAATGTAAGCGACCAAGTATTGCCAAAGCACAAGCTCAAACATATGCGAATTACAAAAATTAAAACACTTGCAAAAAAGCTATCGGCATAGCACCTTCCGGAATGATTAATTATATATCTCAAGCATACGGTGGTTCATCTTCAAATCGATATATTGTCAAAACATCAAGTTACCTCGACAAATTAAATGAAGGAAATGTTGTAATGGTGGATAAAGGATTCAATATCAGTGATCTTTTAATTGCAGGAAAAGTTAAACTAGTGATACCACCATTTCTTAAAAGCAAAGGGAAGTTTACTAGTAAGTTAACTTCTAAAACTGCCATGATAGCCCGAGCAAGAATTCATCTAAAGCATGCAACTGCTCGCGTAAAAGATTTTCGATTGCTGCAAACACCTTTACCGCTAAGTATAATTGATTTGCTAAACCATATCTTTATTATAACTGCAGCTTTTACTAACTTAGCACCTCCTTTAGTTGATTACAAGAATCACAACAACACTTAAATTACAAGACATTTTAAAACATTAAAATATTTCATTTCTTACTAATTAAAATAAATGTAATTTAAAAAAATATTTTTAGTTTACAGCTCTTATTTTAACCTGTAGCAATATTAAATGTTATGAAATAAAAAAATCAATTTCATCGTCAATTTTATCATTTGTCACAAACTTTAAGTAAAGTTTCATTCAAAACAGACTCTACAGTATTGGAGATCACTTCGTTTATCATATAAGGCAAGATAATAGTTTTGTAAAAATATTCAATTATTTTAACACAACTTTGCCAAAAATCAATTAAAAAATGAACACGATAACTATATACGTCTTTTGAAGTTCCAACAACAAAATCACAATATGAAAAACCGGTTGAAGCCATTTGACACTGCACTTGACTATAATAAGAATGTTGAGGACCTAGTACAATTGTATTTATTTCAAATATTAAACATGTGCCTTTGATAGCGGCTAGAATTGTTAAGCCTCTATGAGTCCAAGGGCATTTAACCTCTACACATCCAGTGCCACAACAATCATATTGAACACGGGAATCAGGTGATGCACTAAATATTGATAAATCTTTATTTACAAATAAACCGCATT
This sequence comes from Hydra vulgaris, assembly GCF_038396675.1. Classification (NCBI taxonomy): domain Eukaryota; kingdom Metazoa; phylum Cnidaria; class Hydrozoa; order Anthoathecata; family Hydridae; genus Hydra; species Hydra vulgaris. The sequence continues at coordinate 11,050,553 of NC_088927.1, forward strand.
TAGTCACTTTCATAAATCAATGATTTTTTTTATTTTCTTTTAAGTATGCTTCGAGCACATCTTTTTCATGACGTAATCCCCAGGAAGTAGCCATGACGTAATCCCCAGGAAGTAGCTCTCGTTTTAAAAACTTTTGATTTAGATAATACGCCAATCATAATGGATGTTATTTTTTCTGGACATAAAATTACTAGGTCATTATTTACTTATGAACAACTTTATAACCTTTTGATGCAGTGACTCTGCCTTTGCAGTGTTTATGCCAATCTTTATTACATGACTGCTTTCTTGTTAAGTGTTCTAGTTCAAAAGTTTCGTCAAAATTTGGAGCTAACAGCATCAACAAAACTTTATATGTAATCTTACAATCTAAATAAGTTACAACTTTATAAGGTGTTATAGGAAGAGATGGATGCAAGGGAGTATTAAGATCGATTTCTTGAGCAACATTGGAAATATTAGGTATAGGAACAACATTTTTTGTTTGCATAAGCATGACATATCCACAGTTACAATTTGTTATTTGTGCAAAAGAATCTACATCTTCCTTTGTCATGGTAACTTCTCGTTGATTTGTGGCTCGTTGTTCAAATTTAAAACGATTTGAAAGTTTTTTTTGTTAACACTAAGGTATCTTTTAGTAGAGGCTTTACTATTTCAATTTCTCTTAGCATTGATGGTCCAAAGAGTTTTTGAACTTTTTTTGATGGTTTGAGCCATTTGAGAGGTTTCAATGTTTATGTTTCATTGTCACCAATCTTTACACTATGTTCAACATATCATAAAAGTGCACCAACATGTTTACAGCAACCAGAGATTCTAAAATTAAAATTGTATATTTTTTAAAAGTAAAAATTGCAGAAAAAAAATAAAAAAACAAATTTAATAATTAAAATATTAAAATCTTTCTATCAATAAAAAAAGTTTTAAAATTTTAAAATAATTGCAGAAACAAATCTTTCTTTAAACCAGGCTCATCACAAAGATTTTGAAATAATATTTATTTATTAATAAAATAAAGTTAGTTATTCAGACTGATATAAACCAAAAAAACTGTCAAAAAAGTTTGTTTAGCAAAAACATATTACATGAAAATAAATTTTAATAAACATACCCAGCTGCACAATCACAATTTGCAGATTTTATTGTACCTTGCTTTTTGTTAATCAATACCCAAACATTATAAGCAGGTTTATTGTTCTCAGGTAAACAATAAGCTGCAATTACTTAGAGCCAGAATTGATGTTGTGATACCCAATATTGGAAAGATGGTCTGATTTAAATAAACTTTTGCCACCTCAAAAACCTTTTCTAGCATTTCTTTTGTATAAATATAACTGAACCTCTGCATATGTCATATCTGGGAATAGCGAAGAACCAATAACCCAACCATAAGTTAATGATTTTGGGTCTACTATTAATTTTGATAAAGTTTTTTTTTTTATTCAACTTGTCAATTTTAAATTCATTTTCTTCATCCTTAGCACTCTGCACTTGAACTTTCAAGTTCAGGCAATAAGCATAGTAAGCATTCGTTGCTTACTATGCTTATTGCCTGAACTATGTTGCATTTCGATTAATTAATCTTTTTGACAAAGAGTTCTGAAGGTCAGATATATTCCATTTTCAATAGTCATCTTCAGTCATAGTGCCTGTAATTTGTTTGAAATAACATTTCTTTGCTTAACAAAAAAAAACTCAAGTTAAATTTTCGTTACTTAGCCCACAAATTTTCATCAAATTTATTTTCTTCTAAATCATTTGAATAATAAAGCAGAGACATTATTTGAAAAGAATTTACAACAAAAAGTTTTTAATAAAAGTGTAAACGATTACTATCACCCCTTAAGCAGTACCAGAATGCAAAGCAATAAGTTCACGGCAACCGGACTGAAAATAGATCTATTCTGAGCCTGTATAGGGTTTCAAAATCTCCAGTAAGTTTATTAAAATTACTTTTTTCTACTTAAAACATAATCCCGAAAGTTTATGTTTGTAATTACTAATCTAATGACGTATTCATAAGTCTGTTAATTCTACGAATTAAACATTTCTTGGAAATTTTTAACTGATTTCAAGTATTTTTTATAAAACTATTGGTTAAAAGCAAAATATTTACTTAAAATTGGTTAAAAGCTAAATATTTACTTTTATCACCGTCTTAATTATAATCAATATAAAGTATATTTGAAAATTATTGCAAAAAAAAACAACGTGGTAGGAGCAAAGCATATACATAGAAACAACGTGGTTATAAGATGTTTTTAAATGATGTCACGGTCAAAATATTATACTAACATTTTTATATAAACCCTAAAACTTTAATTACTTTAATTATCAAGAGAGATTTATTTTCAGGAATTATATCAAAAAATTGTAAACTATTTTTTATGATGTTGCGTTTTGCTAATTTTAATTGAATAGATTTATTTTCAGGAATTATTTCAAAAAAATGTAAACTTTTTTTTAGGTTGTTGCGTTTTGCTAATTTTAATTAGCAATTTTAATTATCCGGCTTGTTCACCAAATGACTTGTTCAAATTAAATTTCTAATTACGTTTAATTCGAACATTTTTTTATTTGTATGTATATCATAATTGTTTGATTAGTAATATTATAACTATATAATACTGTCATTACTCCGTAATTATGCATGATTTCAATATGGTTATTGTTAGGTCTTGATTAATGCTGTAGAACCCTGGCGTGTTCCACAACGGAAAATGTTAAAGTAGTCCATTTTCAATCTCTATTTTGTCAATCTTTAACAGATGAGTAAAAAAATAGAAAATAAACTACTAGCCAAACGCAAAGAGGCGCAACAAGGAAAAAAACAACCTGAAAAGGGTTGCTGGGCGAAGTCAAATCCCCAGCTTTTACAGAGGCAAAAAACTCTAGAAATTAAAACAAAAAGTTATTAATTTAATTGTGATTTTTAATATATTTATGTTTTACGTACATGTTTGATGGCTTCGAACAGATGGAAATGTTTTAGTTTTGAACATTTATATGTTCGGTGGCTAAAACATTAGATAAACCAACTCGATGTTTTTTTTTTTGATCTATCAATGCTTTCAAAATCAAACTGTTTGCGCGCTTTCTTCTCTAGTTTAAGACAGCTAAAAGTTTGATTTTATCTCCTTCCATTTCAAATTCTTGAGCCAATTCTCCGGCTGAAATTTGTGCATATACAAATCCATTTTCTTAGTGTTTATTTTTATTTTTTTTTAACTCGGTTGAACTTTTTATACATTCCAGTGCAATGTCAAATTGTATGCAAAATGTATTAAAGGGCTTAAGTAACCAAAAATGTATAGTTTTTAATTTCGCTAGTCCATTTGCTTTGGTCCATGCTTTTGGACTATAGGTATTTTAAGCCACTTCCAACAATGCACAGTGGGCCAGAATTCACTTTTACTAGACAAAATTCATAACTAATTTAATATTAGGGCTCTATTGACTAAAATTAGGATGAGTAATAATATGATGTCTGCGCTTCTTATGAAGGTGTTATTTTTTTAATTCGTTGCTATGGATAATAAATTTCGGATAGCAAAAATCTAGTTTTGGTATTTGCAGATATTTTTACGAGTGCTATGTTTACCAAATTTTATATAAGTACCAATATGAGGTCGCGCTTTTTAAAAACGTGAATATATTTTTTATTTAGTTGCTATGGATACCTAATTTTGCTTGGCAGCAACTAACTTTTATTAGTTGCATATGTTTTATTTGCGTTATGTACACTATTTAGCATCTGTTTTAATATGAGCCCTTGCTCGTGAAAAGCAAAACTTATTTAAGTTTAATATGATTACACGTTGCTAGATAAACTTGTTTTCCAGTAGAACAAAATTGTATTCTAATTTAATTAATTAGTTTTTCTAATTAACAGATTTTACGAGGGTCTACAGAATTTTTAAAATTTGTATGTTTATAGTGTTCCCATGCATTCACAATCATCAAAAATCGTTGACAATGTAATCTATAAGTAGTAAAAGCTTAGCAAACAATAATTCACAAGAATTTGAAGTTGACAAAGTTGCAACTTTTCTTTGTTTTTAATGATGATTCTTGAAATGATAATGTAGGTCTGCCGAGTTGTTTATTTTTACTATCCTTCATTAATGTGATAATAAAATAATTTTCAAGCCAAGCTGAATTCTTTATAATAAACCTTGCACCGGTTAGTTTACTTTGAATCCATCTCTTAACATAATTAAAATAAATAAACGAAAGACTGTTGAGTCAAATAAATTAGTGAATTTTGTTTCTTGTGACACTTATGAAGCCTTAATAAAAATAGCATTTCAACATCTAAAATGAATAGCCACAACCAAAGCAACCAAAATAGATTATTAAATCAATTTGGTTTGACAAGCGCTAAATATATAAGAACAAAATTTAAATTAGGATATATATATATATATATATATATATATATATATATATATATATATATATATATATATATATATATATATATATATATATATATATATATATATATATATATATATATATATTATTGTTCAGTAAAACGTTTTGTATGACTAAGACCGTATTATATGTTTTCCACGTTTTTTTTAAATTTTGTGCAAATCTGTAAATGCGCTCAAAAATATAATTTTTGAGCGCATTTACAGATTTTTTGTTAGGTAAAAGAGTTCAAACGTAAAAGAAAACCTAAGTGGCGCCTAGTGGCAGCCAGATTTATGAAATTATTAAAGCAAACATATATAAGCTTTAAAATATCTGAGTATAAAAGCAAGATGTAGCAATAAAAAAAATATATTGTGAATTAAAAGCAAAAGTTAGACATTAAAATATTACAAATTAAGCATATTTAAATTTGCTATAACTATGTTAATTACATACCAATTTTAGTCTAACAACTTTTAAAATCTAGATAATATATAGAGTAATAATATAATATTTTAAAAAGCGCAATATTTTATGTAAATTTTATTTACTTCCATCGATTTTTTAAACAACATTTTTCTCTTTATAATTTTTTTTTTCTAATTTACATTTGCGTCTACTTCAACCACAGCATTAGTATATTCATTAAAACATTAAGTGTATATAAACGGTTTTAAATTGTTTTATAATGTCTTTATATAGGTTCGACACCATTTAGGCATCAAAATTCTGATTTTGGTTTTTATACTTTTGTCCAGTCACTAGCCCACTGTGCAATGTAACGTACACTGCCGCTATTTTTTAAAAAACAACATTCACACTATCAAATCTGCATTTGCAGCGTGTATCGAAAATAGGCTATACTGTACATGTGTTTTAAAGAAATGCTATCGCTGTTTTCTTTTTCCACACGCCAAACAAAAGCTAAATATGATGCAAATATTCAAAAAGTGTTATTGCAAAGACTAATAAGTTCGCGACACCATTATTGTACATAAAATAAATTCGGATTGAGTTCAAGTAAACGTTTTTGTACACCTCAACTGCAACCTGTAATATTTGTCCCATTATCATACCCTTCGCCTCTGCAGTTCTGCAAATTTAAATTAAGGTCTTTAAGCTCTTTTAAACATGCTCACGTAAGATCTGAGCCATTGCTGTAATTGTCAGGTAGGAACCTCACAAAATATTCACAATGTTGCATATTCGCAAAATCATAGCCATTTGCTCTTAGTGAAAGCATCAGGTGTGCATTCTAAAATGACGGAGTAATGTTTTAAGTTTTGAACAATATTTATAATTTTTTGTAAGGCATAATCACAGATCAGATTAATTACTTAAATTTGAATTGCTTTCTCCAAGTAATGAATATGAATTTATTTATTTTTTAGGCGCCGTAAATGAACTTTTGTGATGAATCGCAATCGGTAAATAAAATCAAATTTTATATCTAAGAGGCAATTAAAGTATAAAAGACATTTTATTAAAAGTTATTTATATGAATATTATAAAGGAAATAATTTAAGGAAGAAAATGCCTCTTTACTGTTTTAAACACTCAGATTTACGCCATTGATTAATTAAACATTTAATACAAGCATCTCAAACATAGCTGGCAGTTGCATGACATTTCTCCAAGCATTTTCAAACAGGGGCTGGTTTCATCACACACCAAGGAGGATTTGCAAGCAATATAGATGACTTAGATTCCTTCATTTCTACAATTCTCCATCAATTTGTTGATGATGTTGTGCTTTTTACACTACTGTTAAATAAATATGTTTGGAAATAATTAGCATCTTTTAGTTTAAATGCATATTAGTCTGACATAAATTCAGGATAGACTTCATTCAACCATTCCCCAGCTTCTTCTTCTTGAATTCTATCCAATTTTCTTCATAAGTAAATAAGTAAAGTTATAAGAGTGGAAACTTAAATAAAAAAATGTACATCTGTTTTTATTTAAATTTCATCAGATGCAATTTTTTATTTTTTTCAATTGTTTAGTTACCTTCATATCTTGGATCTGTTAAATAGGCCGGAAAATGACATGAACGATTGTTTTCTTAAACCTTTTAAAATATCATCTTTGTACAAAGAAAATTTAAATAAGAAATATAAAAAAATAATTTTGCTAAAATAAAACTAGGATCATATTTGCCATAATTACTATTCAAGTCTATATCATTAACACACTTGTTTTCTTTCATAGCATTGTATTACAGAACATGATCAATAAGTTAACAACAATCTAGAATTTAGTACATACACGTGGTTGGTGATGATTATAAAAATATTTATGAATTTCTATAATATGCTTTTCTGTAGACTTTGAAGAGACTTCCTTTTCAACCAAATTTAACCATATGTTATCAACTTAGAGACTTTAGCCTGCAAAAGTTTCCTCATTTTAGACATTTTATTTTCGCTGTCAGTGCATACTGCAAATATCTATTAAAAAGTAATATATATATATATATATATATATATATATATATATATATATATATATATATACATATATATATATATTTAAATAAAACAGCTAAACATCTAACACTTACATCTTTATTGAATGTTTCAATTGCAGAAATGAGATTTATTTCAAGGTTTATTTTCATTAATGATATTATGGGCAATTATGATACTGTACTATGAGCAGTAATGTTTTTACTTGGTGACTCGTATCCAGGTCTAAGTTTTTTAAGTAGCTTGGTTAATTAAAAATTTTCTACTACATTGAATGGTATATTTGCTGAAAAGTAAAATTTTGCAACTTGCAAATCCAGTTCATCTGAATGGTTAGACGCTGCAGAACGAAACGGCCTTGACTCTAAAAATGATATATCGCCTAATACTTCATCGGAATTATTAGAGCTTCCTTTTTTCTTTCTGCATTTATCCAAATGGATCTTAACTCTCTTTTTTTTTAATTATGCTTACTTTGCAATAATTACATATTACTCTATTTGGTTGATCATTTTATATGGTCACTTCAATCCACTCAATGGCCTTATTTATTCCTCCTGAATGATATTTTGGCATGTAGAAGACGTATAATCTACTCATATTTTAAATTTAACTTAAATGATAACTTTATTTAAAAAATGCTATAATTAGAAAAAAATGCTATCTGATTATCAAGCAATTGTATAAGACAAAAGACATTTAAAAAACAATAGCTTTTAAACAACTAAAAATTAATTAAACTTTGTTACTAAAGACTATACCAAACTTTAGAAAAAACCTAAACACCCAATTTGGTTTTTGCTCAAAAATCTGAGTTTTTGCCAACCCTGGTTTAGACAGACTTTTAAATTAAGAAATAAATTTTAGCAAGCAGAACTATCAGAATGATTTTAAGAGTCATAGGAATTTAACAAATATTGTTGTAAATTTTCATAAAAGAATTTATTTAAATATTTTAGCGAAAGCTTAGGTAGCTCTACGATTAGGTGCGATATTCTTAGCGCGGAAAGTTAATAGTCATCTAAGGCTTAAGTAGGGCTTCCAGTTGAAACTCTTTTTTTAAAAGTTCGAACCTGACCGTTTTCAAACTGTTATAAAAAAATGTTTGAACTATTTCGAATTTATTTTAGTTATGATAAAACACACAAAAGTAATACAAAGTTCTAAAGTTTCGTCATTTAAAAAACTTCTTATTTTAGTAGCAAAAAGTCCTAGACTAAAAAAGTTTTTTCCGCTTCTACGAATCTAGGAGGAGCTGTTTGAAGAGATTTGAAAAGTAAATCTAAATACTTTTAAACATCTGGAAATTGTTCCAATTTCCTGATGTTCAATTTTCATTTCAGTGTCTGATTGTTCAATAAAAAGTTAAATTGTTGAGCTTAATTCAATTCAATACTTTTTACGTCATCAATTATACTATCAATATGTACTTTCTTTTCATCATCAGAGCTATCGTCAGATGGCTTAAATAATCTCTAAATGAGATTAGTAGCAAGATTAGTAATCCTTTTTTTAACTTTGATGATAAATTAGTTATCTTAAGACATTCTGATGTGACAAGAACTTCATGAGATGAATTAATTGAATGTTTCTTCTTTTAATTATTCTGTATTCAAATATCTGTTTAACAAGTTGACTTATAGGTGTATTAGCTTCATGAAATTTTTTTGTTGTAAATTCAATCACAATTTCAGAATACAAAAGATTAGAAACTACTTTTGAAAGAGTATTAATGGCCAATTTTAGTGGTTTTAAAACAACACAAAGTTCACGTATGACATCAAGCTCATTTTTAATTAGATGAATCAATATTCATACCATTGAGAGCTATTTTTACTTCTCTTTGCACCTCCAAAAATCGTTCAAGCATATTAATTAAGGTTGTTTACGGTAAAAAAAAGTTGAATTTTTGATAAAAAAAAAAAAAAAGTTTTTAAAACTCTATTTTTAATTCGGTATGTTCAAAATTTTTTCAAACTAATTAATTTTGCATCGAAACGATTTTTTCATTTAGAAATTCTAAAATTTGCTGGGAAGTATTTTTGCGATTTCGAAATTCTAAAAAAAACAATGAAACAATTTTTCGCTTTCAAAGTTTTAAAATATGCTTCAAAATATTCTTGCAGGGATTAGAACCCGAAAGTTTCTTTTGAAGGGATTAGAACACTCAGGATAAGAGAGGGGGTTGATATTTTGTGACATTTTGTTGAAAAAGGAGGATGGGGCACTGTTACAAAAAAAAACATTCCACTTAAACTTTCTGACCCAGAAAAACCCTCTTGAGGGATGATAGTATGTACCTAGAGGATAAAAAAATATTAAACTTAAAATCACTGATTGGCATCCGAGCGAGAAAATTGCATTTAAAGTTTTATGCTATAAATGAAAAGGTTCAAATAAAATAAAATCAGTTGTATTAAAAAAAATTTCTGTATTAAGTCAAAGTAACTCTACATACATAAAAAACAATGCAATTAAATTCACTGTCAACAAAAAAAACGACAAACCTAAATGTCGCGTAAAATTCTGGGAAAAGACATGTTTATATTTGTTTACATTTGTGTTTTTAAAATTTGTGTTTATTTAAAACAAAATACATAGTTTTTCATGACAAAATGCCTAATAGGGCAAAGACTCATAAAGAAAACCGAAAATGTATCTGCTTTCTTTGTTTCAAAAAGGCTTCTAGAGCACAGACTGACGATATTTAGGCCCCCGGTTATTTTAATATGCAATTATGCAAATATATTATAAAGTATTAAAATTATTTTTTTAGAATAAATTTCACTTTGCAAAATTCTTTTTTTTTCTTCCTGAAATTAATTAAACTTTTCGAAATCTAATTTTAATTTCGAAATTAATTTAGCTTATCAAATATTGTTTGGTTTTTTTCGAAATTAATTGCACATTTTGAAATTATTATTTTTCTTTCAAAATTAAGTTAACTTTTCGAAATCCTTTTTATTTTTTCGAAATTAATTTCACATTTTGAAATTCTTCTTTTTTTTTTGAAATTAGTTTCACTTTTCATAACCCATTTTTTTATATCGAAATTAATTCACATTTCGAAATTCCTTTTTTTTGTTTCCAAAATTAATTTGGCTAGATCGATTATTTCATAAGTTTTTCTCTCTCTCTTAGAGAATTAATAAAACTTATGTAATTACTGAGCTCTTACATATTTCCTAATACCTCAATTGATAATGACCATTTATAAGAAATATTTTGCGAGTTGCCTTTATGGTATAATTGTTCGCCTAATAAACTAATATATAGTTCGTTTAAAAATTTTTAAAGTGAAAATTTCGCAACTGCACTCCATAAAAACCTAAATTCTTGTTATGATATAGATACTTTTAATGTAATATTTAGCAAAAATTTAAATTTGTATGTCCCGTTTAAGTCTAAATTACTTAGAGGTAATAATAAACCTTTTATAACTAAAGACTTACAAAAAGCAATTATGCTCCGCTTTACATTATATAAAAAATCCCTTAATGATAAATCTGATATTTCGGCGCTAATGTACAAAAAACAAAGAAATAGGGTAGAAAAACTAAATTGTAAACTAAAAAAAATTTTTTTTGGGCAAATTAACACTCTCTCGATTTCAGATACATCTCTCTGAAAGTTAACTAAACCTTACCTTTCAGATAAATCAGGTAACTCTAACGAACGTATCACTTTAATTGAAAACGGTAGCATCATATCTGACAACTGTTTATTGACTAATATTTTTAGTAACTATTTCATAACGTTGAAGTGTTGTCTAGTAGTACAGACTCCATATATTCGTTATTATTCTCTGGCTCTATAGACCCAGTTGATGCAGCTATCAAAAATTATATTGATTATCCCAGTATATTAAACATAAAGAAAAAATTTTGTACGTGTACACATAGTTTCCAGTTCCGTCAAATCACACCTGGTGATATTTCAAAAATTTTAGGGTCTATGAATAATAAGAAAAAGACTTGTGGTGATATACCAACTTTTATGTTAAAATCTTATACTGTTCACTTTAGGGATGGTCTTACAGATTGCATAAATAGTAGTATCCATGATGGTAAATTCCCGTCTTTTATAAAAATGGCTGATGTTATACCACGTTTTAAGAAGAATGACCCAACTGATAAGTCGAATTACCGTCCAATTAGTATTTACCAGCCCTTTCTAAAATTTTTGAAACTATTTTATATCGACAAATCTTGATTTTTACTGCGCCTAGATTTGATAAACTTTTGTGTGGTTTCCGAAGAGATTATAGTACTCAGCATGCCCTTTTTTTGTTACTTAAAAGTGGCATGATTGTATTTATAATGGAGGTGTTGTTGGATCAATATTAATAGACCTATCAAAAGCGTACGACTATATCCCGCATGACTTACTAATAGCTAAATTAAACGCCTTTGGTTTTTCGAGAGAAAGTCTTAATCTCTTGCTATCCTATGTTTGTGGCCATAAACAGAGGGTAAAAGTAGGTTCTTCGGCCTCAAATTAGGTAGATATATTATCTGCGTTGCCTCAAGGGTCAATCCTTGGACCTATTTTGTTCAATATCTTTATAAATGATTTATTTTTACTTATTAAAGATACGGAACTTTGTAATTTTGCTGATAATAACACTATTTATTCTTGTGGATTTAGCTTTGAGAAGGTTATTTTTCGTTTGCGAAAATAAGTAACCAATACCATATATTGGTTTCAGTTAAACTCGATGGTTGCTAACCCAGATAAGTTCCAATTTTTTTTAGTTGGCTTAAAAAATACGAAAATCTATCGCTAAAAATAGGTAAAATAAGGGATTTTGGCTCCGATAAGGTAAAACTACTTGGTATAACAATTGATAAAAATCTAAAGTTTGGGTAACACATTAAACAGTTATGCAGTAAAGCTAATGGCAAATGTTTTGCTCTTTCACGTATAAGAAATTTTTTATCACGTGATAAATCTATTTTATTGTTTAATGCTTTTATTTTGTCTAACTTTTGTTATTTTCCTTTAATTTGGATGTTTTGTTCAAAAAACGATGACAAACAAATAAATAGAATTCATCAAAAAGCTTTAAGTAAAGTCTATAAAAAATTTGATTTGTCCCTGGGTGAATTATTAAATTTTTATGATAATCCAAGAATCCATCTAAGAAATTTGAGATTTCTTATGATCGAAACTTTTAAATCTTTTAATCGTCTAAATCCAATATTTATGAGAAACATTTTTACTATAAAAAACCTTTCGTATAAACTCCGTTGTAGCAAAACACTCATTCTAAACCTACCTCCTAAAGGCTTCCATTTATAATGATTCAGGCTATACGTTATAAAGAGCCACCTCGCTCTGGAATATTCTAAATAGACTCAAGACTTTTTGCGGACCATGTCCGCAAAAAGTCTTGAGGTGTTCAAAAAACATATCAAGAACTAGTAAGGTAATAATTGCGTTTACAAAATTTGTCGTTTTTAAAGTTTTTTTAATTTTATACTGACTTATATCTATAGTTAAGATTGTATTACTATAAATATATATACATATATATATATATATATATATATATATATATATATATATATATATATATATATATATATATATATATCTATATATATATATATATATATATATATATATACTTTTTAAATTGAAATAATTGTAAAATTTCATTTAATTTTTTTAAGAAATAATTTATAATTTTTTTCATGACATTTTTATGTGTGTGTGTACTGTCTATAAAGCGTCTGTATTACTTCTTCATTGCCACGATAAGTTTTCCCAAAATCATACAGTGAGATTAACGATGAATTTTTTTATTTCCAACTTTCCAGTTTTGCCATCAGCTCTTCCTACGAAACGTCCTCTGGCACTTCAGGTGCTGTTAATTCTTCCATGGTCTTGTAAATCTTCGACGGCAAAGCAGCGAGCAAGTACGCTATGTGTCGATCTGAAGTAATATTGTTTATCACGAAGAAAAAAGTCATCTGCCAAATAAATTGCTTTGGCTGTCCATCTTCATATTGCGGAGATAATAGACACGCCGGGTTAGCTTGTTGTTCAACGCATTCAGAAGCCATTTTGTTTTCAAGTGTTTCTATTACTTATCAACAAAAACGTTTTTATAAAAAAAAATTGTTCGCTATATATAGCATTTAAAAATACAACTTGTGACTCTTGTCAACAATTGATGATCGTTATACAAAAAGTTAAAATAATGAAAATATGCAACGTGTGACTTTTGTCAATAATTAGCTTTGCTAATTATTGACAAATTAGTGACGCACATTAAAATCACAACAGAACTTAATACACAAATTTGTGATAATATACATCTCAATAAAATAATGAAAGTAAATCAACATCATGATATTGATGATCATCATCAAAATTATACATGATCATCATAATTATGTAATGATATCATCATCACAAATCATGATAATGTTTTCTTCTAAATTTATCAGATCTTCACCCTCGTTGTTTGGAAAAAAGTCTGAAGAAACTTTTGCTATAGGTAATTTTTCTCTTGTTTAGTCATATGTAACTAAAAAAATTAAAGTAGTAAAAAAATTGTTAGAAAAATACTTCAAAATAACAAACAAACAAAAAATTATATACTATAGAAGAAATATATATTTTGTATAACAAGAGTTATACAAAATACTTGTATTATAGTCAATCTAATCACCTATAAAATCTTCACACTTTTAACGGCTTGGTTAATGCTGTGGGTCTTATAGGAGCATGGCCATCCACAAATATTATTTGTTATTCATTGGCCAGGAAAAACAGCCAGAGTTTTTTTTCATCAATAAATTTAACAATATGATAAAACTTATTCATGGTTTTCATAGAAATAAATAATATGCTAAATGTAGTAATAAATTATATTAAAAATAGTACTTATAGGCATTAAGCGTAATTGAGACACCACATTGTAAAAAATAAAATAAGTAATGAGCACTTTCGTTATCAAGAATAAAAATCAATTATATACAAATTTCAACAAACTAAAACATGTGCAGCAAGACACACTTGAGAAAAATGTCATTTAAAATTGCAACATGTTCAACTTTTTCTAAATTTGATACTAAAATTATTCCTTACAGTCTTGAATCATAATGATAAGTAAAAAAATTTGATCTTGTCAAAAAAGGCAAGAACACAATATAGATAGTCTTGTCAAACATAAAAATACTTTTCACTAAAAAAATTGTTTATATTGTCTAACAAAAATATTACCCCATGCTTCAAGATAAAAATGCAACATGCTTCAAGATAAAAAACTTAATAAGTAAACATCACTATATTGTATTAAATATAAAAAAAAATCAGGGTCCCTTATTATGTCCCTTATAATTTTTTGATCAGGTAAAAACTTATTTACTACAGCAGTACATTCAGACTGTCTACAAATAATCTGAACTAATCGGTATTGTTGTTTCTGTAACATTTTCTTTTTAATGTTGTAGGAATATATATATATATATATATATATATATATATATATATATATATATATATATATATATATATATATATATATATATATATATATATATATATATATATATATATATATATATATATATACATATTACATACAAAAATGTATTACAGGTTTTATTTCATAAAGATCATTAAAAATTGAGGGGATTGTGGAAACTTACTTTTGTACATGAGACATAAAATTTTATAAACGTTTATCTCGTATAACGTAAAGATGTTCTTAATTTCGAACAGTGGTTCTGCATGTTCGTTTTTATGTTTAAAATTTATTATTCCTTAGGCATATTTTTGTTTTCGATAGAGTGCTTCAAGCTTGCTTTTAGATGTACTACACCACGCAATAATAGCGTAATTCAAGTAACTTTGTATAAAACTGAAATAGATTTGTTTTAGATGATGCTTATTAAATAAATCCCGTGACTGATATAGAACGCCAATACTTTTTGATATTTTGCTTCCAATATGTTTATTCCAGGTAATATTTTCGTCAATTGACTCTTTCGCGACTAAATTCTGTGTTTTCAATAACTTGTTTTGGAAAAAAAATAGGAATTTTTTTTTTTTTTTAAAGGGTAGAAAAATGAGAACTTTGATTTAATTGAATTAATAAAAAGTTTATTTGCATTGAACCATAGTGAAATTTTATCTAACTCGTTGTTCATTTGTACAAAGAGTTGAGGTATATCTTTTCCTGAAATAAAAAAGTTACTGTCGTCAGCAAACATTATTGTTAATATATTCAGAGCTCTCCAGAGATCATTCACGTATATTAGGAAAAGTATATATATATATATATATATATATATATATATATATATATATATATATATATATATATATATATATATATATATATATATATATATATATATATATATATATATATATATATATATATATAATTAAATCAAAATAATTGTACATTCTTTATTTAATCGATGAAATTGCAGTTCTTGACATTAAAATGTTTTACTTATTATAATAAATAAAAAGTTTTTATCGCTGATAGAGATATCTAGCCTTTTAAAAACTTTCATTTTTTACTAACCGTGCGTTTCATTAAATAAGCATCTTTTCCATATCAGCATAACTTTTATACAAAAATAAAGCATAGTAATATTTCGTTGTAATAACAAAGTATATCTTGTAAACATTTAGTTTCGCTTTTATAGTATCATCATGGATAACGAGAAAAGCATTTAATTAATAATGCATTTATGGCAAAACAACTTTCGGCCATAACTCTGTATTCAACGTAATCGGGCCAATTCTGGCCCAAAATTAAATGCCGTCGCAGTGGCTTAGGACTACTAGCCAGAGTTCTGGCATTTTGTGGCACGCCGCTGCGACTCTTTGCGATGATTTACCTTACATGAAAAAGTTGCTTGAGTCGCTTGAGTCAAAAATTTTTGTTTAACATTTTATATACAGTAGGGAAAATAGAATTAGCCCCACCATGTACTGATCCAATATTTTGTAAATCTCTAAGCAAATTTGTGCGGTGCATCTTTTGGATCCACACTTATATAACTATTGTTACTAACAATAGCTTTTTAGATTATAATATAGCAGTAAGTAAATTGCGTTACATTTGATAAAACCATAAAATGTATAATACTTAATTTTGCGGTAGCAAATAGAATTATTAGTAGTAGTCAAAGCATGTAAATATACAGACTTATCTCATCGGGAAATTACAAAGAAAATTATAATATTTACAAAAGTTGTTAATAATTACTTTAAGATTGGCGTTAATTATCGAGCTTATAAGGAAAGTGGTGGCAAACGTAAAATTGATAATTGCACTTAACGAGTAATTGTACGTCGTGCTGCTGCTCAGCACATGACTACAGCTCAAATTCGTGTTAATTTACAATTACCTGTAACTATTCAACGTGTGAGACAAATTTTACATGAAAATCCAAACACAATTCGGAAAAGCGTAAACCAAGACCAAAACATACTGTTTGGCATAAAGAAGTTAGATTACAATTTGCAAAATAACACGAGTCTTCGCAGGAAGAATGGTATCAAGTTCTCTTTAGTAATAAAAAAAAAGTTCAATCTAGATAGTTATGATGGCTATCAATGTTACTGGCACGATCTTTGTAAAGAAAAAGAAACCCGAATAAGTCGTAACTTTGGTGGTAGAACTGTTATGGATTGGAGGGTTTTTTCCTTTGCTGGAAAACAACCACTTGCATGGATTTCAATAAAAATGAATTCACAGGACTAGATTGACTTATGAGAAATTAGTTTGCTTGAACATGACGAAGAATTGATGGGTGAAAGTTTCACTTTTTAACAAGACAATGTTGTTATCCATAACTCAAAGCTTACAAAAGCATAGTTTAGAAAGAAAATAATTCTTGTAATGGAATGGCCCGCATGCAGTTCAGGTCTTAACCCAATTGAAAATCTATGGGGAATACTTTCTAGAAAGGTTTATTAAAATGGTAAGCAATATGAATCCGGATTGGAGCTGAAAACTCATATCATAGAAGCTTTGAATGAAATATCTTTAGAAACTATCCAAAATCTTGTGACTAGTATGTCAAGTTGCATATCTGAAGTCGTTAAAAATTCAGGAAGCAATGCTAAATATTAAATGAGCGTAAAACAAAGTACTTTTTGTATTTTCTTGTATATAACGTAAATGAGGCTAATTCTATTTTTTCCACAAATTGAATACTTTTAATTTTTTTTCCACTTGCAATTGATTAAACGCTCCAATTTACAAATTTTTTAATTGTAGTTGAAGATAAGAAGAAATAGGGTAGATTTAATAATTGTTTCATTGCTATTTTTGTTAAATTAGAACGAAAAATAAAGGTGAGGCTAATTCTATTTTCTACGCTGTATATTTGTTACGATTTTGTAAAATTATAATTTTTTATCTACAACCTGTACTGAAACAACAATTAATTTAAATCCTAATAAAAAAACAATGTACACATTTTTTTTACTTAGCTGAAGAACAAAGAATTTTTTGAAAAACAAAAAAAAGTTAATCAAAGTTATTAAAATTTTTAATTCCAATTAATAACAATAGCGTTAAAGAAGCAGTTGTTGGATAAGTTTGCAGACATAGTTATATCTTTTTATTTTATGCTTACAATTATCATTAAAGCCAGAGCGACATGCGCAGAAGTTTTATTTTCTCCTATTTATTCTTGATATTTTCTCTTAGATATTGCCATCATATTTCTTTACATAAAGTCAAAAACAAACTATAACATAGTAAATCATTTACACTTGATTATTTTGCAATGTGAAATTTACAGCTTTTAATTGAAATATTATATTTCGTTATGTTTTTTATCATAAACTTTTCACCCTTTGTTTAATAAAAAGTCAAACATATTTTTTTATATCCATCAAACATAAACAACAAAGTAAACAAAGTTTTGTTCGCAGAAACTAAAAACTTGATATTTTTCTTTTTATTTAAGTTAAAGACTTACACTGCAAATAAGTTCGAGCGTTGAAAAAAGTTTTGAAAGCATTTTTTTCTACACCTTTTTACTTATGAAAAAGAAAAACTCTCTTATCTCCTTCGGTTCAGTATAGGTAATTTTCAGATATTAAATATTTTGAATTTAATTTCAATTTTTAAAACAATTAAAGTTTGTTTTAAAATTTGATGCGCATATTAAGTTTAGTTTTGTTAGACTGATTATTTTTTATTGTTTATGTGGATAAAAAATTGATACTTTTATATGTTTCCATAAGAATAAAAATATCAATAAAGAATATGAATAAATACTTTAAAGAATAAAACACATCTTGTTTAATCAAGACGTTTAGCGATAAGCATATTCAACATAAAATCAAATAAAACCTCTTGATATTTCCGGTTTAGACATCTTTAATGGAAAATTAATGCATGCCTTATTTTAGGGCGCCATTAAGCGTTGCAGTCCAAGGTGGCGTGACGTCTCTTGACAGCTCTGGCTGCACCCAACATTGCCAAATTAGTTGAAATTTAGCAACGTTAGAATTACTGTTCTATCTTCACATTTTTAAGTTTTGAGATAAAGATTTAGACGATAAAACCTTTAGGAAACAGCATATAAAAACAATTTTTAAGTTACGCTTTCTCCGCAACTTTTTTATTCATAACATAGGGAATACAATACATTAGAAAAACATTCTGAGGTACATAACACTATAAATAACTCAATTTGTTTTAAAAGTGGAGATAAAACAAGATAATTCTAACGTCGCGATTTGGCACTTAACTAAAAAATGTTTAGAGATTTAGTACTTATTAGTAAAGACCGTAAATCTTTTTTAATAAAATTCAGGATTTACAGCAACATGAAGTTTATTTGATTCTTACTGAAAAACGAGCTTTGGTACAAAGTTTCAACATGATGTGAGGCTGAAACTTGGCACCAATAAAAAGTTTTAAATTGCTAAATCCAAAAACTTTAGTTTTGTATCTCTTAAAACAAGGCAATGTAGTTTATTTTAAGATCCATAAAATACATTTAGTAATAACAATAAAAAATACATATGTGACAATGTTTTCACTCTAAAAAATTTTAATTTTCTTAAAGATAAGATGTATATCAGCTTTACAAACCATTTAAAAAATCAGACACTCAATCATTTTACCAATCAATCAAATTAGAAATTAACAGTTTTGTGACTTTATTATTTTTTTATTTTCATTTGTTACATACAACAAATTAAAAGATCTTAAATAACTTTTGCAAAAATATATACTCAATTTTAGTGAGTTTATATATACTTTTCATTCACATTATTTATAAAGTGTACAAAAAACAAAAGGGTCAACAAAAGTATGGATAAGACATATCAGATTCAGCAAATTTGAAATTAGTCTAAATATAAAAATCTCATATTCGTAGGAAAAAAAATTTTTTTCAAGTTGTTTTTGACTAAATAGTAGCAAAGTCCTGCTTTTAAAGTTGGCACTTCAATTTTGCAAATGATATGGACATCTGGAATCCAGCATTAGCTGGATTCCAGATGTCCATATTATTTGCAAAATTTGCAGATGTTCATAGATTGATCACATCTTTTCGACAAAGTTAATGTCTTCAATGACTCCTATCCAACAATTTTGCACATAGGAAACACAGACTTAATTACCTGGTACTAAGTTTAAGGTTGTTATCTGGATTTTTTCAAAGCAAAATCAACGCTGCCTAGCTTTGCGCCATTCTAAACAAAATAGCAACATATGCACTTTTTTCGTTTTACTTATTTTGATAAACATGTTTTATTAAAATCATTAAAAGGAAATTGTGAGCCAATATAAGATTAAAAATATTTTTTACAATGATTCCAGACAAATAAAAAATCTGTTCGAGAAAAATCGTTCAATAAAAATTTTACATGTTTTTAAAAGATAATAAAAGGTATATTAAATATGTTTTTTTTTTACCTTTTGATGGCCATGTGGTACAAACTGATGGTGACTACGTGTATTTGCAGTATCCAATTGTTCCGCAAGAGTGATTCTCAGCAAAGTTTAATCTTCTGATGATACATAAATGAAATCTACACCTTTAATGTTTGAATTACAATATTTGTACCTGTGGAGATAAAATATGATTTCCCACATCTTTTTGCAAGTTTGCTAAAGTTGACTGTACCACTTATCTTATTACAAGGCTGCTAACCGTGAAGAGCCACTGCTCGGCTCCTCCACACACTCCATTAAGCGGGCCTAGACAATTTAGGGGCCCATTGGCAAATTTAGGAGCCCTTTTGCAAATGTTAGAATTTTTTTGTTTTGTTTTTCTTTTTGTAATACCTAATGGAAACATTTTAAGTGCTTCGGAGCCCTTATGACAGGTTTTATGAGAGTCTTGAACCTAATAGCCACTACACTGTTGCCGTAACTAGATGCAAAAAAGTTCGAATTTGAAGAATCAATCATATATATATTCTGAAAATAAATTTTCACGGCTATTTACAAATAGTAATGAAATACTAATCTCAAGTAAATACCTTAAAAAATTAGTTTATTTATATACAATTAATCTTAGTAATAATAATAATAATAGCATAATAAATAATAGTAATAACAATAATAACAATAATAATAACAACAGTAATAGTAATAAAGTAATTATAATAATTTAAATAAATCGGTATTATTTTTCATACAGCAATCGTTTTTGCTTACA
Organism: Hydra vulgaris; assembly: GCF_038396675.1. NCBI lineage: Eukaryota > Metazoa > Cnidaria > Hydrozoa > Anthoathecata > Hydridae > Hydra > Hydra vulgaris. The sequence goes on from NC_088927.1 coordinate 11,071,107, forward strand.
AAGTTACAGTAACAAACAGTAATAAACTGACAAAACGTAACAACTAACAATGACATAAAAATGGCTATTGCTAAAAAAATTATAAAGATTTAGTAAATATATTAATATAATCATAGTTGTTATAATATAATAATCAAAATATATTGCAAATATTATGACCAAATAAATAAATACAATATAAACAGAAAAACACTGAGAAAATCAAAACAAAACACAAGTTACAACAAACATTACAAACAAAAAATTACCTTTAGCAAAAAAAAAAAAAAAAAAAAAAAAAAAAAAAAAATTTAATATTAAAAAAAATGATAATACACGGTAGAATAAAACATATGTGATAAATGGCTAAAATGAAAATAAAAACAAATAATATATAACTGTATAAAAAAAATTTATATATCATTAAAAATAAATAATAATTAAAAATAAATAAATAAATGACTAACAAAAAATAATAAGTAAAACTATATACGCTAAAAAACTGAAGAAAAATAAATAAATAAATAATCCTAAGAAATATATGAAAGAAAACTAAAGAAATATATGAAAGAAAACTAAAGAAATATATGAAAAAATAATAAAAATCTTGATTTGCCCATCGTGGTTCCGATGTTTAAATAGTTTTTTTTTCTTTCTTTGCCATTCTTTTTATATGTTTCATTCATTAACGTTTTTTTTTTTAAGTTCTATTTTCATTACTTTTTTACTTATTTTCTTACAGATATTTCTTTTTCTTTTTTTCTTTTAAAACGTTTATTTATTCTTTTTTTTTGTTGATTTTATTTTTGTTTGATTTATAAATGTTTTCTTTTCCCTTTTACTTTTTTCGTTGAAGAATGATCAAAATTTTCAAGATGGAAACAAAGATTTAAAATATTTTTGCGATGTTTTTATTGACCTGGCCAACCATCTGCCCAGTGGGCACAGTACGTGTTTAAAACGTTCTTTGGACGTTTTTATTAGGTTTAAACCTTATAAAAACGTCTAAAAAACGTTTTAAAAACGTACCGTGCCCACTGGGTGAGAAATATTATTATTTTTTATTTAAGGTAGATTTTTTTTAATTCATTACTGAAAACCTCAATAATTTTATACACGATGTTCACATTATGCATCAAATCATCTGAAACAATAAAATAAGATTTGTGCTTAAGTACACTTTTTTTTAAATAAATAATCACAGGATAGTGTACATTGAAAATTTGTCCAATTAAAGCTTTGTAATTTGTCCTAAACTACAAATTTATAGTTTTCTAAAAAACCACCTAAATATAATGTTGTTAGCTCAGTCATTTTTTTCTTTCTCGATCTCAGGTATGATGCTTGATTCAAATCTAAATAAGAGTGTGGTGCAAGTTTTGTCACTTTTTTACATGCTAATTCAATATATAAAACACAAGCTCTATACTATGTGTTAAGTTTGACCACTGTTGTCTGTCGTTGTCCACTGATCAAATTCTACTTCATTGTCATCTACAAACTCATTTATTAAATAAAGTTTTTTAACTAATGCATTCATAGTTGCAAGACATCTTTTACATTTCTGCATCATACAGTTTATATTAGTCATGTCACATACAATATAAGGTAACAATTATTTGTATGTCACACCAAGAGGATGTAATAGCAATTTTAAGTTCTGATGAATTGCACAGACGCATACGGAATGTGTTCCTATAGAGCCATCAGTAATACACCATTTTGGTCGCAACGCGCAAATCCTTGAAAACCCTATTTCCGTCTTGGTTTTGAAAGCAACAAACAATTCCTTTAAATTACATTAGAGCAAACGTTTTATAAAATATTTTTTTCAAAGTGTAAACTATATAAGCATAAAGTATATAAAATATATAAAATATTCACATGTAAAACTGTTACATTGAGAAGAATAAACTATTACATCAGGAAGAGACTTTCCTAATTTGATTTAAACATGGCTAAAATACTTTTTTTTAATGCTAACTTACATGCAGTTCATTCTAAATATTTTTGTACATGCAATGCACAGCGCAGTGTTATATGCAATGCACAACGGAGTGATACATGCAATGCACAGTGAAGTGTTACATGCAATGCACAGTGGAGCATTTGATCAAAAAAGTTGATCAAAATTGTTTTATTAAAGTTATTGAAACAACAAAACTTTCTTTAAAGTTACGGCAAAAAAATTTATTTTAAGATAGAGAAGTTTTTCAAAATTATATATTTAAGAAGTATGTTTATAAATACCAAAAATATATTCATAAAAATAAAAAAACATATATTCCGTTAAATTGAAATATTTCAATAGTTTTTTTTAAGAAACTGAAACGTTTCAAATAAGTTTCATCAAATTACTCTCAAAATTTTTTTTTTGTAATTTACCGTTTGTGTACATTACATAAAAGTACATTTATGGCACTTTTTGGCAGCTGTTTTTTTAAGCGTATTTAGAGTATAGATTAAGCCATAAAAGTTAAAAAAATTAACTAGATGAAACGTGGTGAAATACAACAAAAGATCTTTTAAACATAAAGATTGATGAGTCGTATGTAAGCGTATTTTTGACTATGATATGATTATGTGAAAAATGGGTTTTAAAATATATATATTTTTCAATGAGTTTAAATAACGCGTGGATATTTAAAGAGAAAAAAACAGCGAAAGAATAAAAAAACATTTTTTTTTTATTCTACGTTTCAACAATTACATTATTTATTTAACATATAGTGTAGATCGCAAAAATTTAGTTAAGGAAAATTAAATGATTTTAATAACATTAAAAAATTAACATTAGTTTTAATATAAAAAATTGAATACTAAAAATTATTACTTTTACAGTTTTGTATATTAAAAACAGGTAATAGAAGAAGATTTTAAACGTGTGGAAGCTTTTAACTGTTTTTATGATTAAACTGTGAAAGCTTTCACCTTTTTTCATTAAACTTCTCAGAACAATATAGTTCTTAGTGGGATAAGGCTTAAATATTTATTAGGGTCTTTATTCAGACAACTTAATTAAAGAATTTTTTTAAGTTTCTTGTTCCTGCACTTCAATGCTTCCCAATAAAATATCCCAATCAGCATGTTTTTAGCCACCCGGAATTTTTTTAAAAATATTGGTAATTGATTTAAATAAAGAAATACTATGTATATATACATATAGTAAAAAATTAAAAATTACAAGGAAACCTTTGCGTTACATAAAGACAGTATATAAAAACAGACAGGTACTCAAATAAGATACAGATGACTGGTCTCACCACAATCTTTTCATTAAAAACTTTTAACAATAAAATAAGATCTTGGAGTGTATGAATATTATTTATATACTCCAAGATCTTACTTTTATTATAAAAATAAGTTGTAGTAGTTATAGTATGTAAGGAATAAAGAAAATGGAATTTCATTTATCGTTTAAAAAGAAGAATAATGTTTTTTAAACTTAGTTGACTCTTTTAACACAGTTAAAATAAAACAACTAATTTTTTAGACTTGTTTATATTAGCTTTGTTGCATCAAAATAAAGTATAATTTACAAAAGAAACATATATAAAAAATAGATTTATAAAAAAATCAAAATTTTTAAAAACGCATTAGTAGGAAATATTTTATCATAAATTTTTTATCATAAAGCAGATTTATTACAAAAAAAATTTTGTTAACAGATTAAAAAAAATACTTTTTGTTTTTAAGTTTTTTAGATGCATTTCCAAAAGTAACAATAATTAAGTTTACGAAGTATCATGTTTTACAAAGATCTTTATATTAAGTTTCGTTTATAGATTTATATTTTGTAAATTTATAAAATTATCATAGTATTTTTACATCAAACTTTGTTTTAAACTACTTTTTTTTAATTAATAATAGTTTTATAATTTTTTTAAATTTTCGTTTATAGATTTAAAAAAAAACCCTTGCATTTTAAAAACTTCAATCGTTAAATAGATAAATAATATTACCGTATATTGAAATAATAAAATGATCACACATAATATTAATTATACGTTCAATATTAGGTGTTCAACACGACAAACTACTTCACGAAACTCATCGCTTTTTTACACAAGACACAATAAAGTCGGCTTTAGTACTATATGGAATGTCAGGTGTTGGGAAGACAAAAATTGCCAAAAAATACTGTGAAGTTTATTCTGACTTCTATAAAAACATTGTCTGCATTAACGCAGCATTTGGAAAATTACAAACTTCTATTAGAAATCGTTGTCAAATATTGGGATTGGCTATTCATGATTCGAAAATTGATTTTAATATAGAAGTAATTGTTGAAAAAGTTCACAACTGTTACATTAATAGAAAAACTTTGTACGTTTTTGACAAAACGCGACGATGAAAGTGTTAAAGGTTTAGAAATGTACATTTCAAGGAAAGCAAACTCGTTTACTTTAATTACTTCGCAATGGAGAACGTGGTCAAACAATGTAAATAAATTGTTTGTTGATGTTTTTTCTTTTGAAGATGCATTCGCTTATGTGAAAAATAATATTAAAGAATACACGGATGAAAACATTAAAAACTTAGTTAAAGAACTCGGTTATCATTTGTTTGCTATAATGCAAGCAATAAAATATATAAATATACAAAAAGTTTCGATAGAAAAATATATAGATCGATATAGGCAGAGTCCCTTAGAAATATTAGACACTGATAACTTTCTTTCTGAAGCTAAGTCAAAGTCTTCAATAAAAGAAACCTATTTAGTTTTGTTAAAATTAAAAAAAACTAAACCTAATCCATTAGAATTATTAAACTGTTTATCTCATTGCTATTGTCAAAATATAAGTAAAGAATTTATAATCCAAATCTTACATCAAATGAAAATAAAAGAAGAACACTTAATAGATGAAATCGTTGGGTTACTAATGAGTTATTCGTTAATAAATTGTTTCGATGATAACAAATATTCAATGCACGAACTAACACAGTTGACGTGTACATATTTTCAAAGTCAAAATTTAAGTACAAATAGGTATATTGATCAAATAGAAAATTATTTTCAATTTGATTTGAGCCAAGTAAAGAATTGCGTGGATTTCGGAAATCATTTCGTTTTTCATTTTCTCTATATGTTTCGTATTAACGAAAAAAGAATATCAAAAACCTTCTATCAAATGACAACTTCTATTTGCCAGTTATTAGTATGTAAAGGTTTATTTGATGAAGCAATCGAAATATTAAAAGCTATTCAAAGTTTTAATACAGAAACTTATGGTGAAAATAATGAACTCACGCTTATACAAAACATAATATTGCAAACTGTTTGTACAATATGGGAAAATATAACAAAGCTTTAGAAATTTATTATTCTGTTGAGAAAATACGAACTGAAATTTTAGGTATCAACCATCCAGATACAATGACAACAAAACATAGTATCGTTATCTGTTTGGACGTTATGGGAAAATATTACGAAGCTTTAGAAATTAATTTTTCTGTTGGGAAAATACAAAATAAAATTTTAGGTATCAATCATCCAAAAACTATGAAAACAAAACATAATATTGCAAGCTGTATGATGAAAATCGGAAAATATAACAAAGCTTTAGAAATTTATTATTTTGTTGAGAAAATACGAACTGAAATTTTAAGTATCAACCACCATCCAAAAACAATAGCAACAAAACATAATATCGCAAGCTGTTTGATGAAAATGGAAAAATATAACGAAGCTTTAGAAATTTATTATTCTGTTGAGAAAATACAAACTGAAATTTTAGATATCAACCATCCAGATACAATGAAAACAAAATATAATATCGCAATTTTTGTTAATAAAACAAAAAAAAGGTTGTTTAACAATTAATTAAACTTAATTTTATTGTACATATATATGCATAATTTTTATTATTCTGTTGATAAAATAAAAAACGAATCTTCCTTTAATAGTAGAATAGCGCCGTGATGTATTATTTTGAAATGAATTATATATTTCTTTAATTAATATTATCATTTCAGTTGCACATTTTTAAAATAGAGAAAATTTGTCATCTTGTTAGTTATAAATATATGTTTATATTTTATTAATTGTATGTTTTATAAATAAATAGTTAGATCTGTTTAATGGTTTAAAATTAATTAATTCAAAGAAGTTTAAGTATTTCTTAAGTTAAGGTTATATTTTATTCGGGCAATATACATACATACATATATATATATATATATATATATATATATATATATATATATATATATATATATATATATATATATATATATATATATATATATATATAAGTATATATACAATTAAATGTTATAAGTCTAACTTATAATTGAAACAATAAAATGGTACTCTGAGAAATTAAAAACACGAATATTTATATAATAAGTAAAATGATCTAAGAATATTCAGCTCTCATGACAATAATTTACTTTTTGTTGTAAAAAAAGTGAATTGTTATCATTCCTATAGAGTTGATTGCTTTACTGATTTATTTTTATTATTTTGAACCGGAAAAATTATTAACTTAATTTATTGATCCTAATCAAAATCAAATAAGTTATATAATAAATTATTATCTAATTTAACTCTTTTTTCGTTATAAAATAATATGAAATCGCAAAAGTAAATAGTCACTGAATTTAATTATGTGAAAAATAGTGAAACAAATATTTTCATTAATTTTCATTAATTGCTAATTCGGCTAAGTTGACCGAGTACGTAACACAGAACTGCAAACGTTGCACAATTTTCCTTTTTTTAAGTAATTAAATTTATTAAAAAAGTAACATTGTTGATATCGACTTGTCTTGACATCCCAAAGTGCCGCCGTGAGGAGGGAGGGGGGGGGGCGAAAAGAACAGTTTGTCCCAAGCGGCAGATCTCTTAGGGGCGTCAAATGAAAAGAAGGAATCAAAAAAGGTGGTTTGTAATTTGTTATTTACACAGTCAAAACTAAATTATTTGCTAAAGTGTTAGAAGGATTAATTTCTTTAAGCGCTCTTTATAATTTTGAAACAAGGCTGTGCAAGCATTCGATCTAGCTGACCATCGAGTATAAGATAAAACATATATAAATTTACTTTGTTACTGTTTCACTTAGTTGAAACAGTAACAAAGAAATAAATTTGTTGAATTAGTGGAAATGGTGTACGAGTTTGTTTTTTTTAATAAAAAAAAAAACTCGTACACCATTCCTTTTTTTTTATTAAAATAATAACATATCGTTAATTATTTTGTTTCTTGCTTTTGTTCCAACTAAACTGATAAATTCATCACATATCGTTTCGATATGTATTAATTTTATTATGTATTAAGAACCACAGTTTCTATAATTATGTGTTCTTTCAAAAAGAATTGGAATGCTGATTAAGTCCGAATTGCGATCTGGCATAAGCAAGAAGCATTGCCAAACCTGGCATAAGTGCAATATATGCGAATTGGCATAAGTGCACCAAAAAAACTTGCAAACATTGCTATAAGTGCGAATTGGCATAAGTAAGAAATGGCATAAGTACGCCGAATAAATTTGCAACCATTGGCATAAGTAAAAAGTGGCATAAGTGAAAAGTGGCCGAAGTGAAAACTCATCATAAGATAATCCTAATAATCATATGGTATTTTTATTTAAGTGCGTCGAATAAATTTTTCAACATTGGCATAAGTACAAACTGGCATAAGTGCAGAGAAGTTACAAAAATTGACATAAGTGCGAACCGGCATAAGTGCGAATTGGCATAAGTGCGTTGAATAAACTTGCAAATAATAATTTAAGTGCGAATCGGGATTTCGTACTTATGCCAAATTGCATTTATGCTAGTTCACGCTTATGCCAATGATAACAAACTCTTTCGTCTCAAAAGAATTTGTAATATAAAATCATTTCTAGTGACATCATAAAAACTCCGTTGTGATTTTCATAAATTTTTTCGCTGTGTCCACGAAGAGGTAATGCCCGGGGACATAACTTCTTAATGACAAAGACAACTCATTTAAAAATATTTTCTAGAAATCTATCTCGATTTTTAAATTTTTTAGCAAAAATGATTTCCATCTTAATAATTGAGAAATATTTTTCACTCTTTATAGAAAAAGAAGTCTTTTCTTTAAATAAATAACAAGAAATGCAGTAAAGAGCATTATCAGACTCTAAACATGCTAAATATTTTTTTTACGAGTTTCTTCATTTATTAATTTTTTCAAAATATTCTGCTCGTTAAAACAACGATATTCGATGCACTGTAATCTACATTCTTATTGGACTTGATATCAAGCCTTACAACAAAAACAATTAAAGATTCGTCAATATTCCATTTACCAGGATCGTCATTTAAAAATATCATGATGCTTGCATTTTTTGTATTAAATGTTTGTAATAAAAGATTTTATGGGGCGAAGCGGTTGAAATAATTGGTTTTCAGTGGATGGAAATGGTACATTAATGGTATTTTCTGTGTTCAAAACTTGTACATTTTATATTAAAATTATATCTAAAATAGTTTTACCACAAGCACCTAAAAAAAGTTATTCTATTAAATTGAACTTCCGTTCAATTTAATTAATGAATAAAGCTTTTTGATTAAATAATAAAATTTAAGAAACCTAAGAAAATTTAACAAGTTAACTGTAATTGACAAAAAATGTTTGAATTCAGTACTAACGGATCAATCCTTGTCTCACAGTAAGCAAGATTTGAGACAAAGATCGATTTTGTCACCCCACTTGTATAGTATATACACCCAAAATTCAATTTGGTATACGAATTGCACATCCATCTTCAACTATCCAATTATATAAATCTTTCACAATGCCAACGCTAACGCATGGTCTGGTACTCTGTGAAAGTAGTGAGTTTACAATGCAAAGACTTAATAAAATTGGAAGGAAATGCAGTTAAGTCATTTTTAATGTTTCCCAGTATAGCAAAAACTATACTAGCTCTCAATTTAAAGTTCGGGAGATATTACGTACATAAAACAAAATAAAATAAACCTATTTATCCGTCTATTATATAATAAAGTAACTTCTGAAATCATTAATTCCCAGCCTAACTATTGTTCAGTAAAACATTCATTTTTAGATGACGTAAATGAATTATGTAAGATCCATAAACTAAATATAAAAAACTTATCTCAGGTTAAAATGAAAGTTAAAATTAAAATTTCAGAAAATATAATTCCTGAAGATACTTATCAAATTCTAGGACAGGCAGTTTAATATTGAAATGCAAAGCAACAGCGAACAATTTTCGAAAAAAACATAAAAAAACATTTCCAAGTTTTTTTTCTCTCTTGGTATTTTAACTTTTTTTTTTAATGTATTTTTATTTTGTAAAAATGTTTACAGAAGGTGTTTAATAAAATAATAATATATAATATATATAATATAAATATAATCAAGTATATAATTTAAATATAGTTTTAACCGAAATACTGCTTTACCTACTTTTGAATGCAAGAGTTTCATTAAAAATCTTAATTGAGCCCATTAATTGCTAAACGTCATTTTCTGAAATGCAATGGTCGCATCATTTTCAATAGTGATTCGATTTTTGATCTAAATGCTATCGCAAAGATTATACACTAGATATAATCATGTCTATAGCTTTTTATACTGTTAATTACTACATTTTAAAAAGAATTACGTTTTAAAACAATACGTTTTAAAATGAAATTTTTATCAAAATAAATGCCCCTTAAAAATTAAAAACAAACAAAAAAAAAATGTCTGGGACTAGTGAATTTGATTCCATAAGTTTCAACTTTTTTGAAATAAATAATGAAAACTTAACGCTTATGGATTGCTCATATCACTTTCCAAGCAAAATAGAAGGGTTTCTTTTTTAAAAAATTTGCGACAAAAATTTAAATCAAATTAGAATTCTCCAAGCAAACATTCAAAGCCTTAATAATAATTTTGAAAAACTTCTCAATTTGTTAAAGCAAATAAATATTTGTTTTTATATAATTTGACTGAAACGTGGATTTCGAATAATTTAAATAATAGTTTAAACTTTTATATTCCTTATTTTAAATTAATTTCTTTCAAAAGGCAAGTAAATAAACGCGGCGGAGGAGTTCTTATATTTAAATGAAAACATTGTTTATTATGTTTTCATTTACATAAATAAGATATAAAAAAACTTGCGGCTCCACAACCAGGCTTGTGGCTCCAAAGAAATGTCCGGCTCCCGCCTCGGCTCTGGCTTCCAGAAATAATAAGTTAAATTTAAATTTTGAATGAAAATTAAATATATTTAGGCTTGTTTCCCAAGTTGGATAAAAACTACATCTATTAGTTTTTATCCAACCCTCATTTTTAAAATGTGAATCCATTATACCACAAATAGTCATATTTTAAAAAATGATTTGGGGGCAAAAAATAAGATAAAATGTTCTATCGATTTTTTGCTTTATTATCATTGTTATCAGGGGGGGAATTATCAAATATAACTAATTTTCATCCAATTTACAATAAAATTTATGATCATCTTTCTAAAAATAAAATACTAAGTACAACCCAGTATGGGTTTAAAAAACATAATTCCACTGAACACGCAGTGCTTCATCTGACTAGAAATATTGCAGATTCGTTTGAAAAATCACAATTTACTCTTTCAGTGTTCATAGATCTATCAAAAGCCTTCGATACGATAAATCATGAGATTCTTATTAAAAAACTAGAAAATTATGGAATCTGTGGTAATTTTCTAAAATTACTTAAGAGCTATTTAAGCTATCGTAAACATTATGTGCAAATTGATGTATCCCCTACAACAAATTTACTAGATATAACATGTGGTGTACCCCAAGGGTCTAAACTAGGACCACTTCTTTTTCTCATTTATATCAATGATCTTTATAATGCCTCAAATTTAAAAACAGTAATCTTTGCTGATGACACAAACTTTATTTTGTCTAGCAATAAAATCATAACACTATTTAATGACATTAACATAGAGCTAATTAAAGTTTCAAAATGGTTTAAGTCTAATAAGTTATCAATTAACATAGAAAAAACTAAATGGACTCTATTTCATCCAAAATCCAAAAAATATCTTTTGCCAAATGATATGCCTCAAATATATATAGATAATATTCAAATAAAACAATCAAAAGTTATACTTTTTCTTGGTGTTTCTATTGATGAAAACCTTACGTGGAAAAATCATATTGAAACCTTGCGCAACCAAATTTCAAAAAATATTGGAGTGCTATATAAAGCGAGAAGTTTTTTAAATAGACACGCATTAATTCAACTTTATTACTCACTTATTCAATGCCATCTAAATTATTCAAATATCGCATGGGGCAGTGCTAAAAAATGTCAATTAGATCCTCTTTATCGGCAACAGAAGCATCTAGCACGACTAATAAATTTTAAAGATCGTTTTACTCATGCAAAACCACTTTTATTCAAAATGAGGATTCTTAATATATACCAACTAAATGTTTTTAACACTCTTTGCTTTATATTTAAATGTAAGATAAACTTAGCTCCAATACCTTTTCAAAATTTATATGCAATAAAGCCCAAAAACAAATATGATCTAAGAAATGACACTTTTATTTATCAACATTATTCGCATACAAATTTTGGAAGGTCTCTTATATCTTATCGCGGAGCTTATTTGTGGAACCAAATAGTTTTAAAAAATTTTGATTTTTCCCAAAGTTGGAATTTTTCTTCTTTCAAAAACAAACTGAAAAAAGTTATTTTCTCAATAGAAAATATTTTAGAGTTCTTCTGATCTCGTTTCTCTTTTATAAGTGCTTCTAAATGTAATTTAAAATATTTGTTTTTATTTTTTATTGTTTTTTTAATCGGTATTTTATTTGTATGACGGTTTTCATAAAAACGGTATTTACTAATTTCAAATATTTGATTTTATTTTTTTTTTGTTTAATTAAACGGTGTTTTATAATTGAGGTTATTTTATTTGTTTGAAGGTTATTTTAAACGGTATTTACTTTTTATTTAATATTTTTTTGAAATAATTGGTTTATAATTTTTGTATTGTTAAACGGTTCTCGGTGACAGGATCTTATGATCCTTTTCGAGTTTCCGTGTTCTTTATATATTATGTACCAGGATCTTATGATCCTCTTCGAGTTTCCGTGTTCTTTATATATTATGTACCAACGACACTTTTACCAGAGAATATTGTTAAATGAACAAAAAAAAAAAAATTGTATTTCAAACCCAAAATTCAATTTCAAACAAGTGAAATGTATTCGTTATTTGTCCTAAGAAATACCAAATCATCAATAAGATGTCATATGGCTTCTTTGGTCTGGCGTCAGAAATTTGAGTGCTGAAAACACCCGCTCAACACTACGTCATTGGAAGCGCTGTGATAATTTTGCACGATGTTTGTATAATCGAAGGGAAAAACTCTATTCCTTCCAGAGGTTTTTTTCACGTCAAGGTTTCTTTTTGTTTCAAAAAGTTGTGCGCTAGTTTAGGTAGACTTCGAAGTGCGCCTTTAAATTCTCGCTCCTCAATCCCAATGTTCTGAATAGATCCTTGATCAGATTGCTGACTCTTTTTTTTCTTGCCTGCTCCATTCTCTTGAAAATTTTCTTTTTTGGAGATAAGTTTTTTATTTTCTCATCCGAACTCTCGGTAGAAAAAGTTTTACAATCTTCCTCCAATCTATGATAACCAAACTTTTGCTTATTAATCTTTTTTTGAACCAACCAGAGAGTGTCCTCAGCAACTACCTAAAATTTTTAAAAAGATAACGAAATAAATTTGCTTTAAAAAACTCTAAAATAATAAATATATTTTCAATTTTTATTCGAAGTAATTAAAAGTAAAACCTTTTAATCAAAGTTTAAAAAACGACGACAAAGTGTCCTGGCGTGAGATCCTCAAACTGAAAGATTTGAGTTGCAATAGCAAGTTTTTCAAGAATAATTTGTAATTCTTTTATTTGTTTCCACTGATATGACTGCATTGCAAAATTCCCTTTTGGATATTTTTCTTCCAGCTCTTCAACAACATCACGTAATTCTAAAAGACGCTTAAGCATTTTAAATGTACTCGACCATCTAGTTACATTGTCTATAACTGTCACCTATATTATAGAACATATTTTATTCTTGAAAGATAACAAATAAACATATTTATTAGTTTATATAAAAAATTTATAAAATTGCTATAAATGGTTTTGTATTTTTGCAAATTCCATAGCAATTGGAGGAAGACAAGCTTTTGCAACTTTACGAGTACGCTCAAGTATTACTTTGATTTCCGATTCTTTCATTGCTTCGGTGACAGCAAGTTGAAGGGTGTGTGCACCACAACGTTGAAGATAAATAGTGTTCATATTTTTGGAGATTTCGTCAAAGTAACCTATTTATGCTTGTAAAATTATGCTGCTGTTCGCAGAATTCAGAACCCTCAGTTTTACTACTTGCATCTTCAATAATCTGTTCTTCTGTAATATCATCTCCACCTTCATCATGATGTTCACTAGGCAGTGTTTCTCTAATCTTGTTTATATCAATCGTCTTGCCAAAATCATTCACCATTTTAATCATGTTAGACCCATTGGCAGTACTAATTCCAAGGATTTGTTTTTTCGGATGCCAAACTTATCAAGTACGTTTTCAAGTGCATTTTGAATATCTACAGCTTTGTGTCTAGCATGTATGTCAATGACTGCTAATGTTTTGATTAATATTTTGCCGCTAAAGAAAAATTGAGTATTGACTCCAAGAAAGCTTTGCCAATGTCTTGATGTTCCATCAACTTTTAGGAAAATTAGTTTTCCATTTAAATCGCTTCTCAAATCAGAACGCTTTTTTTCAGTCTGAATTTCTTGACGCATATTTTCACGACTGATCTTTATGCCAAATTTTTTTGCCAAATCTCTGGTCAAAATTTCTATTCCATCTCCGCTAAAAATGTTAAACGAAGCTCCATTTTGAAGTACTAACATATTTAAAGCTTTTTTCAAAACTTCTTTTCCATCCATTAGCATTTTATTTTGTGTGCCACAAATTTTTTTTAGTTTGATTCTCCTCAACAAGAATCTGGCAAATATATGCTTTTTCCTTTTCACTGAAGGATAAGCATTTCAATTCATTCTCGAACATATCTTCGTTTACAACCGCGGTGTTTTTAGTCACATCGGTATTGTTAAATGTACATCAACAACTTTTTAAACAAAATGCTAAAATGGAAAAATTAAACTTGAAAAATATAATTCTAATTAGGATTTATTCAAACCAACAACAAGATAAATCTGTAATTAAACTAATTGAACCTTCTAAATAAAAAGTATTTAATTAATGTTGCTTTATTAGGTTTTAAAATAAGTTACCTTAACTCACCAGAAATGAGGATTATTTAAACAAAATATCGCGGAACATATTCTGATTAAAACTTTTAATTTATTAATTCTTCACTTAAATTGCAATATATAAATTTATGTTTACATGTATTTTAATAATAACAGTGTAAAGGTTTCGCGCCAGTTTTTTTTTTACCAGTTTCAACTTTTTTAACTGGTTGCTGTTTTTTTAAATTACTTATAAAACGTTTGTACATAAGAAAGAGTATATCAATTACAAATAATAACTAACAAACTTGCTCGTCGGAATTTTTTTTAACAGTAATAATAATAACAATAATAATCGTAAAATGACACCCAAAATTAAGACAAAGTTTCTCGTTACCTGAAACTTTTTATATTAAAAGAAACAAATGATGAAGAAACAATGATGAAGAAACAATGATGAAGAAACAATGATGAAGAAACAATGATGAAGAAACAATGATGAAGAAACAATGATGAAAAAACAATGATGAAGAAACAATGATGAAGAAACAATGATGAAGAAACAATGATGAAGAAACAATGATGAAGAAACAATGATAAAGAAACAATGATGAAGAAACAATGATGAAGAAACAATGATGAAGAAACAATGATTTTATTTTTAACTTCTGAAGTAAGAGATCTAACTACTTCAGAACGGCTGCTCCTAAAATTGCGGAGGGGGTTTGGGTTGGACAAAATTCCCCCATTCCATTTTTAATATCGCCCAACTGCCGCTAATAATGAATATAATTATTATTTCTCAAAGGTATAAACAAACAAAAAAAATTTCTCTTGACTATGTTACCAGTATTACATGTTACATGTAATACTATTAACATAGTCAAGAGAATTATTACCAGTTGGTTTTATTACAAAATAAAACCAACTGGGAAGCTAAATAAAGCTATTAAAAACCTATTCTAAGAACAGAAAATAATAATATAAGTGTCAATAAAGTAATGTTAGTAATCGGTATTATAATAATTTAAAACGATTTATTCAACAAGTTCGTTCAACAATGAGTGAATAATATTTGTCTACTATTAAAAACAACAGTATATTCCATTAGAAATACAAGAGAGCCGTGAGCCGCTAGATTTTTCCGGCTCTGGCTGCGGCTCCGGCTCCACCAAAAAACAGCGGCTCCCCGGCTCCGGCTTGGCTCCACAAGCCTGATTTTAACTATTGAAATTATAAACAATGAATCAAAAAACTTACTGTTAAGCTGTTGTTATAGACCACCTGACGGCGTGAGTAGAACTTGAGTAGTTTTTTTGGAGTAATCAATTTTAAAAAAGGTATTAAAGAAAAAAAAAGATTTTCATTATTGGGGACCTAAATATGAATTGTTTTTTATACAATGAAGAAAAAAAAAATAAAAATTTTCTTTTTTTTTCTTTTTTTTCCAAAACTGGAGCAATCCCCTTAATTAATCGTCCAACAACAGTAATAGAAAACTCAGCGTCTTTGATTGATAATATCATTACAACAGATATATCCGACAGTGGTTTCCAAAAAGATATATTAAAATCGGATATATCTGATCATTTTCCAATATTTTTGTTGCTTAAGAGCCATTTTCTGAGAAAACCAGGCAATGCTCAAAAGTGATATCTTTCAATCATTCTCAATTTTACATATTACGTTGTTTGTAATATTAAAAAGAAGCCTGTAAACTTTTTTTTTTTAATATTTCTAGTTCCTGAGTTATGGTCGGTCAAACTTTTGTCCTTTTAATACTTGGAAAGTCACTTTTGGGATTTTATGATTTTTAAACTAAGATTAAAAGCAATAAGACCACTGCACCCTAAGTTTCTTTTTATATTATGGAAGTATAGGTAGAACTTTAAAAAAATATCGAAAAACCTGAGGACAACCCTTCCTTTATCTAAAAATCATAAGCTGAAATCACACATTTTTGAATTCGGGGCCTACTTTAAATACATATATCTCGGAGTGTAAAAAGTGCCCGCGACTTATCTTATTCTTTTTTGAAAGAGAATCTCATTGTTATTTGAGTGGTCTAGAGAAACTGAGAGGATATTGTTTATAAAAAAAACCTATGAGTCATCAAAGTGTCAAAAAATGTTTTAATAAGCATTTAAATATCAGCCATTATGGGAAATGGGAAAGGTCCCAAGATTGAATTTATAAATTTTCTATTACTCCTTATTACAATTTTTTTATGCAAAAACAAAACTTAGGGGGTAATATTACATTGTTGAAATTTACTTCAAAATGGTGCTAAATCTGTTTTTTTTTTTTTTTTCATTTATACGTTTGGGGACTTTTTTTGTGAAATTTTTTTCCAGTAAACATTTTTAACTTGATGTTTATTGAACATAATTATTTATTGTTAGGCATTATTTCTTAATTTACAGTTAATCAGTATGGTTTATTGAGCATTTACTTCTGAATTATTCAGAACAGAGAATGAGCATTTTATGCCAAATGTACATTAAAAAAAAAACACTTAATTGCAAAAAATATGTCAGAGCAAGAGGTTGTTGTTGAAAATGTTTGCAAAGTTAATGATTTCAAGTGTGGACCATATCCTCGTTTCAATGAAAAAAGGTTATTCAAGATACAAGATCTGACTTTGGATGTCAAAGCACACTTTGTAAAAATTAAAGTAAGAAATGCTCTTAGCAGTTGTAAAAAAAACCCGTTAGCATCATATAGTAGTGTAAAACGATTGCTGTTTAATTCCCTCAGTTTACATTGCATAATATCTAAGTTTTATGTTTTTAGGTTTTAAAAGCGCACCAAGAGACAGAACGGACAGAAAAGTCTGTTATAGAAAACCGAGGGTGCATATCACTTTCTGATAACGACTATATATGTCCTTACCATAGATTTAACTTTGGTAAGAAATTGTTTACAACCGTATTTCAACAGCAACAAAATTTAATTACTAAACCTTTAAAATAAATATTTCAAATTTTGATTTTTGTTAAAATTGAAGGTATTGGCTGGGGGTCTCCAAGAGGATGCTGTCATCCAATGCATGAACTTAGTGTTGGTAAAAAGTCATCAGCTGTAAGAAGTGTTTCAATAAATATGTCAACAAATGTTTCAAAACATTACAGCAAAAATGTTCTTGTAGGTTCCGTATTTTGTCACAATCACCTTAAGTCAGAGCGCATTCTTATTCAAACTAAAACAAGTACTGCCACTAACGAAGAGTTAGTTGAGGACACAACTAACTCTTGATTTTGAGATCTTTTGTCATAAATTGACACTTTTTAGAATGCAAAAAATTCTTTTGGCAAGATGATCCTGAAGAATTATTTAACTTTTAGATACAAGTTTCTTTAAAAAGTTCAAAAAGAGAAGATCATCGTAAAGCTCTAAAATTAAGAAGAAAAAAAAAACTTTGAATTTGCTCAATCAAAATATCAAACTTTGAATTTGTCTTTATTTGCATAGTTACATATTACCAAATGTAAAATATGTTTCAAAAACTTAAAAAAAAAAAGCTTAAATCTAAACGAAGCGACCATCTTATTTGGTAATCTAAAATTCAAGTTAAAAAATATTACGAATTATTTAAGTTAGAAGTTATTTCTATTTGCAGTAAATGGTAAACAAAAACAAATGTAAAATTTAGGAGGCAATTAAAGTATAAAAGATATTTATATGAATATTATAAATGGTAGATTTACTGATATAATTTAAGGAAAAAAATGTCACTTACTGTTTTAAACGCGCAGATTTACCTCATTGATTACGTAAACACTTAATAAAAGGATCTTAAACATAGATGGCAATTGCGTGATAATTCTCCCAGCATTTTCAAGCAGGGGCGGGTTTAACCACTTACTAATGAGGGAGGGGGGAGGTCTAATTAAAGGTTAAAAACTTACTTATTAGTATTTTTCCTATGTTTTCCTAAAATACCTAAAACGAAAGTTTCTCAAAATTCACAAAAAAATCCTGAATAAAAATATAGGGACACATAAGTCTAAAGTTTTATGATTGTAAAATTATGAAGATGTTAAGGGTATTTATGGCTTAGGGTGTAAAGTTATTATTTGAAATAGTATAACAAAGTTTTTCAGAATTTAGGCTATAAAAAAATTTCAACCTTTCATTAAGACAATATTTATTTACAAAGCAAAAGAGGACGCGGAAAACGGATCACGTGAAGCTGGGAATGTCAAATAAGTTAACACTATTTAATTGATTTTTCTAGTAGCAAATTTTCTGCTATAAACACTCAATGACAAAAAATTTTCAATTAAGCTTTTTTTAATACCGGTTTAGACCTGGGTTGGTACCCAAAAACCAAAAACCCAACCTAATGGGTTTTTAGGCCTTAGATTTTTTATTTTTGTTTTTATAAATTGATTTCCATTAACACTCAAGGTTTGATGCTGCTCAACAATTGTTCTAATAACAACAAAATAAGAAGTTTAGTCATATAGGAGAATTTTATTTTACTTTGAGCAGTAATATTCAAACTTAAACATTTCAGACAAAGTCATCTAACAACTTAGTCGTCAGGAAATGTGTGATTTTTTGCTCTATATAATGTCAAAAAATGAGAAAAGTCTTTCAATGGATCCAGTACAAGCTGGATAAATGTGCAACTTAGCCTGGCATAAATTCAGGATAGGCATCATTCAACCATTCCTCAGCTTCGTCTTCTTGACTTCTTTCTTGAATTTTATCCAATTTTCTTCCTAAGTAAATAAATAAAGTTATAAGAGTAGTCAACTTAAATTAAAAATTTTTTTAATTTAAATTTGATCAGATGCAATTTTTAAATTTTTTTAATTGTTTAGTTACCTACATATTTTGGATCTGTTCAATTGGCCAGACAATGACATGGAACGATTGCTTTCTTAAACCTAGAAAAATACCATCTTTGTACAAAGCCAATTTTTCGTTATGTAAGAGGCTTTGCCAAATCTCAACTGCCTCAATGAAAGAGTTGTATCGTCTGCCTGAAACTACATCAAACACAATAATTTAGTTAATAATTATGTAAATACAGTTAATGAAGGTGCCAGAAATAAGTAGTTTTAATATACTTATTATAATTAAATTTAAAATATCCAGTTAACTAATTTATTAACCTAAAAAACTTAGATAAGGTTAATAAAATAACTAATTTTATTAACCTTATCTAACGCATTAGTTTACATGCACCAACAATTTTCAGTTGTGCATGTAAACTTATTGCTTGTCTCTGTATTGATAGATTGTAAATTAGGTTTTCCATCAAAGGATCAATAAACTCCATATGCTCACCTCTAATTTCAACGTACTGAGATTAAATAGAAATGTATGTCTGTAAATAATCTAGTTAGGAGTTCCAGCGAGTAACATTGGGTAGCTTCAGCATCAGTCCATCTTTTTTCAATAACCATCCCTATAATTAAGTTGTTTAAAAAAATTTAACAAAGAAATATTAAAAATAATATTTTTATATTTTTTTGTTAAATTTTCTTAAACAACTGTATTAACACAGTTGTTTTATTTCATTGCATTATAGAACATGATCAATAAGTTAACAACAATGTAGAATTTAGTATGTACACGTGGTTGGTGATGATTATAAAAATATTTATGAGTTGCTATAATATGCTTTACTATAGATTTTGAAGATACATCCTTTTCAACCAAACTTAAAAAATAAGCAGAGAAATATGTTATCAACTTAGAGACTTCAGCCTGCAAAATTTTCTCATTTTAAACATTTTATATTTGTTGTCAGTGTATACTGCAAATACCTAAACAAAAATTTATTTATATATGTATATATATATATATATATATATATATATATATATATATATATATATATATATATATATATATATATATATATATATATATATATATATATATATGTATATATATATATATATAATTAATTAGTAAAAAACACTTATCTAACTTTTATCTTCGACTTGAAGTTTCACCATTGCTGGATCATCAGGAAGAGTTCCAGGAACTTCAAGTCGAAGATAAAAGTTAGATAAGTGTTTTTTACTAATTAATTATTGCTCTGTTCTTTAAGAACATTGAGCACTCTATTTGTAAAATACACTAACATAATTTACATATATATATATATATATAAATTAATTCCAACCAGGCAGCAAGAAACCACTAATAGAGTTAGAAGAAACTGGAAGTGAAAAGATGAAGTTTGTTGAGCAAGATTACAATTGACAGATGACTTAAAAGATTGCAAATTATATGAATCAGGAAAGTAAGATAAAGGAAGCGAATTCCAAAGAACTTGTAATTCCGGAAAGTTCTAGAACATTTAATGACGTTAGAGATTTAATAGTTTTAATAGTTTTTACCAATAATAATTGTAAATATGTTTTTGCGGTGAATTATGACGGTGTTCTAAAGGATATTTTAGGAAAAGCATAGAGTATATATATTGAGGAAAAATTTGTAAATAGGAGAGTTTTAGTTAGGAGAAAGGATTATCGTTTATTGATTTAATTTATCTGTTTATTGATTTGTTGATTACGAGAAAAAACTACAAGCTTACCGGGCATGGAACCAAGTATGAGATTATTTGATATGTTTGAAACGTACGATGGCACTTCGGATGCTGCTGTTTGGATTTAACGAACGAAAGTGATTGCTGAAATTCAGAACTTAAAGCTTGAACTACTTTTTCCGATTCTTCTCAGAGAAGCTGCTTATGCAGTGTACGATGCTTTAACCGCGGAAGATAAAAAAGATGTTGTGGAAGTCGAGCGTGTGTTATTAGCGGCGTTTTCTGTAGATGCCTATACTGCATTTGAACTGTTTACAAAACGAAAATTATGTGACGGAGAAAAAGCCAACGTGTTTTTGGCTGATTTAAGACGATTAGCCTATCTTGCTAAATTATCAGAGGAGTCTGTGCGTTTGGCGTTTGTTGTGGGTTTGCCAGAAGTTTTATCATCAAGATTTCGAGCCGTAATGGACCCGATTGATATAATGTTACCCAGAGTGAGAGCTGCTTTGAACTGTGCAAATGTGATTGACAGTGACGCTGTTGGCGCTGTATCTAGACGCCATGCTACAAAAACCGCTTTAGTGTGTTACAACTGCAAAGGTTTGAATCACATTGCAAAGAATTGTTTGCTTGCGAAGAACTTGTCACAGAAGACTGTTAGATGTTTTAAATGTGGTGAAGAAGGACACATTGCATCGAAATGCTGGAAGCTGCAGGGAATCGTAGCTACGAAGGCTGAATCTATTTCCGATATACACCAAAGAACTGAACATTTTGGAGTGAATCGAACGTTAAACTTTGTTCGTAAAGCAATTCCGACTGCTTCTGAAAACGATGTTCGAAATGTGATAAAAAGTTGCGAACCATGTCAGTCAATAGATCCAGCGCCAATACGGTGGAAAAAAGGGAAATTGGATGTAGAAAGAAACCACCGTACGATCAAGAGAATAGCAGAACGATCAAAAATGTCGATACCGGAAGCACTATATTGGTACTCAGCTGACAAAAATGGTGCAAGTCCGATGGACAAAATATACAGTTATGCCATTGGTGTGAAAGGATTGGGAAAAGAGAATCTTCCTGCGCAAAATGTCATGAACAAGAGGTTTCGAATCGGCGATAAAGTCTGGCTGAAACCACCAAATGCGAGGTACTATACAAAGTGGCAACCAGCTACGATAACTCGGAATGCGTCGAAACAAATCGTAGAAGTGAACGGCATTCCGCGTCATGTGAAACACGTTAGACCTCGAAATGATACTCAGTCCTGCATTATCCCTGATGTGGAAATAGAGATGAATACTGAAACTGGTCTAGAGAACGCTAAAAATCAAGGAGAGCAAGTTAAAGATGTATTAGAGACGAACGAGGAAAATGTCGAAGCTGAAGATAGACCCCAAGAAATCGACATGCTTTTGCGACGGAGTGGTCGGGAACGGCGCATGCCTTCGAAATACTTTGATTGCTATTTGGATGATCCGTAAGGATTAAGGAGGAGTGTAATTCCGGAAAGTTCGAGAACATTTATCGACGTTAGAGATTTAATAGTTTTAATAGTTTTTACCAATAATAATTGTAAATATGTTTTTGCGGTGATTTATGACGGTGTTTTGAAGGATATTTTAGGAAAAGCATAGAGTATATATATTGAGGAAAAATTTGTAAATAGGAGAGTTTTAGTTAGGAGAAAAGATTATCGTTTATTGATTTATTTTATCTGTTTATTGATTTGTTGATTACGAGAAAAAACTACAGAACTGATGTCCAAGAAAAAAACTAGACGAATAAGTGTTTTTGGAGCTTTAAGGATTAGTCACTTTTAATTGAATGACGAGTAATACGATATTGAATTTTAGTAGATGGCACAAAAGACAATAGTTCTTCATTGCAGTGCTCATTATTGTATTTCCAGAAAAGAGAGAGAGAAGCAACATTACAACAATGTGATAATGGTCAGAGGTTGGCTGCAAGAGCAGTTCCAACTAGTTTACAATGTGTTTTTGCACCATGTCTAAAAGAGAAATGACATCATTGAAACATACACCCTAGATAACAGTAACAGCAACAGTATTCCATACAAGAGGGGTTTGAGAATTATAGAGATAGAGAATAGAATCCGGAGTAGGAATGTGTTGAGTATGATAAAGAGATACAAACTTAGGAGATGCTAATTTTGCAATGGATCTGATATATATATATATATATATATATATATATATATATATATATATATATATATATATATATATATATATATATATATATATATATATATATATATATATATATATATATATATATCAGGCGCGGATCCTGCTTTTTTTGAGGTTTGAGATAGCTAACTTCCTAAAATGGAACACACTCCAAAAAATTTACAAGTATATACTTATATCAAAAATGGATGCATTAAAAAAAAGTGCAATGACTGGAATTTGGGAACAAAAAAACCCTAACATTTTGGCCGCAACTGCCCCAAGTGACAAACCCGATGCCAGAATATGCATCCCCAAACCATTAGAAATTTGCTAATATGTTTTACAGTGAAAGCTATGCTATCACGATGAAACGTCTCACGATTTCTTCTTCTAACTATTGCAAAGCCAAGCTTTCGGTGACTATGTAAGGCTGTAAAAAGTAGTTTCTTCACAGCTACACGAACTCGAAGCCCCTCTTTTTGTAGCCTATTGCGGACAGTATTATTGATATCACGATAATCAGACATCAACACTTGTATTTCCAAAACAGAATGGCGGCGGTTCTTCAAATTGAGGGGCACAATGGTGCAATCTTCTCAAGATGTTGTCTTCTTTAGCCGTCCACTTTTAGATCTATTTTTTACTTTCACTGTTTTACTGTACTTTATCATTATTCTTGTCACTGTTTTCTTCAATAATCTCCATCTTGGACACATTTTTGCTGTAACTTTTTTTGTCTCTCTGCAACTTTAGCTAATTCACCTTTCACTCCTGACAAGACAGTTTCATTTTTCCAGACATACAAAATTATTGTCAGTACAAACACTACACAATATCAATCAATATATCTCAAAAGTAAGAATGCCAAACTGTACAAAAATGACTAAAATGCGCACGGTCTAATAATTGAAATTAATAAATTTAAAAAAATTAATTTTATTTTTCTAATTCTAACTTTATTTAACTAATTTGAATGTTATCCTAGCCTGTCACGCAAGTATTGTACAATGTGATATTTGTGATTCAAAATATGATTATTGATTTATTATTCATAACTGTTTGGAATAGTTGCTCAAAATAACTTCGCAATTTTCTTCACTATACATCACGTATAGAAATATTTAAACAAAAAATCATTTTAAGTACTTATAAATAACAAATTCTGTAAAATAAACTAAATTATATATTGGTTTTTGTAATTGCGGAAAAAATTAAAAATGGCGAAATATACTGTAGTGCAAATTAAAGATTTATTAGAGATACATGAAAACACATTATTAAAAATTTTTAACGAAAAGTTTGAAAAATTAGAAAGCAAATTAGCGAATTTGCAGGAAGAAAATACATATTTAAAAAAAGAAGTATACGAGTTAAAGAAATCTGTTGAATTTGTAAGTGAGAAATATGAAGCAGTAAACATCAAACTCACCGAGCAAAAAAATGCAAAAACAAGCACAGTCGCAAATATTAACTTAACCACAAGTTTTGAAAATGAAAATAATAATGAGATTATAGAGAAAATTGCGGAATTAGAAGATCGAAGTAGGCGGAGTAATCTAAGATTTTCAGGAATTGTAGAAGATGAAAATGAGACATGGGAAGTAAGTGCAAAAAAAATTCAGGACTTTTTAAAATCAAAAACTTGGATTTGAAAAAAATGTTGAAATCGAAAGAGCACATCGAACGGGAAGAAAAGTTTCTGATGGGAAAAAGATTAACAGAACAATCGTAGCAAAGTTTTTAAATTTTAAAGATAAATCGGCAGTGTTGGACAACTTTATTAAACGAAAGCTATGGAACGAAAGGTTATATGTAAACGAAGATTACAGTGAACGAACGATTGAAGTAAGAAAAAGATTATTTAAAGAAGCAAACGAGTTAAAAGCAAAAGGTAAATTTGCCAAAGTAATCTATAATAAACTTATTACTCGTGATTTTTAAATTTTAAAATGAAATTCTTTTATGCAATTGCTATAAAAATATAAATGGATTCAAATTACCACAAAAAATTTGACTCAATGTCATGTAATTTATTTCAATCAAATGAATTAGTCATTGATATTGAGTCAGATCCAGATTTAAATTATTTTCATGAATCAGTTGCACTGCAAACTTAATGCTTGTATTTTTACAACAAAGAAATAAAAGAATTTCTAGAGCGGGATCATTTTAATGTTGTTCATATTAATATCAGGAGTTTGAAAAAAACTTTGAAAATTTATTTATTTTTATAGAAGAAAATCTAAATATTTTTAACTTGATTTGTTTAACTGAAACGTGGTGCGACTCTGATGATGTTAAACTCAACTCTAATCTCTGTCTTACAGGTTTTAACATGATCCCGCTTGCGCGAAAAGCAAAAAAACGCGGCGGTGGTGTACTTATTTATATAAAAGAAAACATGTGTTTCATTATTAGGCCTGATATGAGTATCTCTGACGACAATAGTGAGGTTTTAACAATAGAAATTAAAACCGGTAATTCTAAAAATAAACTTTTAAGGTGCTGTTATTGCCCGCCCTCTGGTAAAACCGAAAGCTTCGCATCATTTTTGTGTAACGACATTTTAAAAAAAGGTTTAAAGGAAAAAAAGTTTCACTATTTCATAGGTAACGTAAATTTAAACTGTTTTGAATATCACACTAATAACAACATAAAAAATTTTTATGATAGTTTATTTCAAAACGGTGCGGTTCCATTAATTAGCAGACCAACAAGAGTGACAGCTACGTCAGCTTCTATAATTGATAACATTATAACTACTGATATTTTCAATAAATTTCTTAAAATTGGTATTATAAAAAATGACATTTCTGACCATTTCCCGATTTTCTTCTCAATAAATTTTGTCACTAAATTACTACCACATCAAAAACAAATTTTTACCAAACGTTTTTTTAATGAAACAAGTTTGAAATCATTTAATGAATAGTTATCCTTAATTAGATGGACAAATATCGACTTTAAAAGTGACGCAAACATAGTCTATGACACATTCTACAAAACCTTTTTTGATATCTACGACGCAAATTTTCCAAAAAAAGAAATATGTAAATCTAATAAAAGTTTAAAGTCACCGTGGATAAATAAGGACATAAGGAAGTCTTCTAAAATAAAACAAAAACTGTATGTAAAATACTTAAAAACAAAAACAGATGAAAGCAAAATTTTATACAAAAAATACGCTAAACAATTCGAAAGTCAAAAAAAAGCTGCAAAAAAAAAAATTATTAATTAAATATGTTAGAAAAGCATAAGTTTAATTCAAAACGCACGTGGCAAATTTTAGCAGAAATTACAGGTAATCGCAAATTAAAATCGTGTTCTTTGCCTAAAAGTTTAAAAATTAATGGTAATAATGTTGATGACCCAAAAGAAATAGCTAGTGAGTTAAATAAATTTTTTGTATCTGTTCGCCCAAATTTATCTAAAAACATTCCAGACATGCTAAATCCTATAAATAATTGTGTTTTTCCACTTAAAACAAATTTAAATGCTTTTGAAGTATCATTTTCAGAATTTGAAAGTGCCTTTAAAATGCTAAAATCTAATAAAGCAGTAGGTCCAGACGACATCAGTGGAAACATAGTCATTAGTTCATATAACAACATAAAAGATACTTTATTTAAGGTTTTTAAATGTTCAATAAATCAGGGAATTTTTCCTGAACAACTGAAAGTAGCTAAAGATACTCCTATATTCAAAGGAGGTGAACTAAAAAATGTAAATAATTATCGTCCAATCTCAGTTCTTTCTGTTTTTTCTAAAAGATTTGAAAGAATTTTATTTAACAAAATATTTAATCATCTCTCTGTTAATAATATACTTTATAACAATCAGTATGGTTTTAAAAAGAATAACTCAACTGAACACGCAGTAATTCAACTCACTCGATGCATTACATATTCCTTTGAAAAATCACAGTTTACTTTAGGCGTTTTTATAGACTTATCTAAAGCCTTTGATACCATCAATCACGACATTCTCATAAAAAAACTGAAACAATATGGTATCACCGGTGAAGTCTTCACATTATTAAAAAACTTCTTAAAAAATCGTAAACAATTTGTTTACATTGATGAATCTACCCCTTCAAATGTTTTAGAAATAGCCTGTGGAGTTCCACAGGGTTCCATACTTGGACCACTATTATTTCTTATTTATATAAATGATCTATATAGAGCCTCTAACTTAATGACAATAATGTTTGCGGATGATACCAATCTTTTTGTATCCAACAAAAACATCAATCATTTGTTTCATGATATGAATATTGAACTGAAAAAAATTTCAGACTGGTTCAAATCAAATAAACTTTAAACTTTTATGCTTTTTTGAAACTGGATGAAAGAGAAATATATTCTCTTTCATCCAGTTTCAAAAAAGCATATTCTACCATGCAAAATGCCTGTGCTTATTCTTAATAACATTCCTATAAAAAGAATCACGTACACAAATTTTTTAGGTATCATT
This sequence comes from Hydra vulgaris, assembly GCF_038396675.1. Classification (NCBI taxonomy): domain Eukaryota; kingdom Metazoa; phylum Cnidaria; class Hydrozoa; order Anthoathecata; family Hydridae; genus Hydra; species Hydra vulgaris. The sequence continues at coordinate 11,098,517 of NC_088927.1, forward strand.
ATAGATGAAAATCTTTCGTGGAAGTACCATATCGATAATTTATGCCATAAAATATCCAAAAGTATTGGAATTCTTTATAAATCAAGAAGTATTTTAATGAGACATACTTTAATTAAGTTATATTACTCTTTGATACACTGTCATATTAGTTATGGCAATGTCGCATGGGGGAGTACGCACAAAAGTAAGTTAAAACCTCTCCATTGTCAACAGAAGCATGTAGCACGTCTTATAAATTTAAAAGATCGTTTTACTCACGCAAAGCCTCTTTTATTTAACATGAACATTCTTAATATTTATGAGGTTAATATTTTCAACGTTCTTTGTTTTATGTTTAAATGTAAAATTAATTTATGTCCAGTTTCTTTTAGTGATTTATATTCATGTAAAGAAAAAACAAATATATACTCCGAAATAATAATTTTATACGACAACCAAAATGTAAAACAAATATCGGCAAATCCTGCATTCCATTCCGTGGAGCATTTTTATGGAACAAAATAGTCTTAAAAAATTTTGATTTTACTCATGAATGGAGTTATCCAGTATTTAAAAAAAAACTAAAAGAAATAATTTTTAAAATTGATGACATATTTCTTTATTTTTGAATGCTTGGTTTTTGATGGCTTCATAAGATAGCTTAATATTTTAGTTTTGAATATATTTGACCACTAACGATATTTATATTTTTATCAAGTCAAGAGTTTTTATCTTGTAACTTTATTTTATTGTATTTAACGTTCTAGCGGTTCTCGATGACAAGACCTAGAAGTTTTCTGCGAGTCTCCGCGTTCTTTATATTAAAAAATATATATATATTCTAGTATTTATATAATATATTTTAACGATTTATTTTAACATGTAACACGAGTTTTATTCAAATCATTGATCAATTTAATGGCTTTTGCTTGCATTGTACCTTGGATTCTTAACATTCCAAGCAATTGAAATCCTTCATTGTGATGTAGATTTAATTTTATATATCTTCTATTTTTTGCTGCAGTATATTAATCAAATGTAAAACTAAATTTACGTTTATCTTCAAATATTATTTTCAAAGAACTTATAACTTGTTTCTTGACTAACCTGAAGTATTTAATGTCAAGATCGCAAACGGTTTGAGGGATTTGGTATTCCTAGGCACGAAATACTTTCACAACGTTTTCACTTTTAGCAATTGTGTAAAAACTGATTTCATCAAAAGCTAGTAGTCGACTCAAAACTTTAGGTAGAGGTTAATGGTCATCCTTGAAAAAACTTTAAACTCGTGGTATTTTGGCAGCAGAAATGTTTGCTGCTGCCTCGGGCGCATAGTTATTGCATTTATGTATTTCAATTTTTTGTTTTGTTTTTAAATGCCTTGAAATAGCTGTTGTTGTTGAGCCTGGTGTTTTGAAAATAATTTTACAGATTTTACACTTTGAACTCTGTAATTCTTCCCAAAATTTGAAATAGCCCCATGTCTCAAATCTTCTAGTTGTGCTTACATCTTTAAACTTATCCATGTTTTTTAATTCGTACTAAAAACTTTTATTAGCCCGTCAAAGCTATATTAACTTGTATTTTTTTTATTTTAGAAATTTTAGCAATCTATTTTATGGGTATCACCATGATATTTCTTTACCAATTAAAAATGTGTAACGCGCGTGTCTATTTTATTTTTAAAACGTACAAGTAACGTTCTAAATCATTTGTTTACAGAATCCATTTGTGACATAAACTTTAAAAATGTTACTATTTAAAAAAAGTATTGCACAACAAAATTTAAGAGTAACGAAAACTGTCGAAAAAGTCACAGTTTAAAAAAAAATTTTGGTTTACCTGTTAAAAAATGATAATAGGGAACCTAATTTTCATTTATATACATGTTCAAACTTTTAGAGAAAAAAAGTTTGAACTTGATCCTCGTAAAAAATGGCAGAAATTTGAACGTTCGAACCTGAGCATGTTTGAACTAGAGTTTAAGCTCAAGGTTTAAGTCCTCCGCTTTGATAATAAACCATTTTTTTGTTTTTTAATCTTGCCGTTTTTGATTGTATAAATACAATAGCATAAATAAAAATATTCAAAACAAAACAGATAGTAATTTTGTAATTTAGGTTCTTATGAAATGCAAAATGTAATTTTATTTTAGGCGCATTAAGGTGCACTAAAAACTTAAAAGAAATCCTGAAAAAGTTAAAAGTGATAAACTTTCCAGAAGAGCCAATACTATTAAACTTTATGTGTCTCTAAATGCAAAAGATATTCAAGTATGCAAATAGGAGTTTTTATTCCTACATCAGTTCACTAATGATGACGTATTCGTGTCACTGTTGATTAAGTAGTTGCTGGGGAACTTCAACCAAAGAAGGACTGAATACATTACAAAGGTATAAGCAATAATAAATACTGCTGATAATAAATAAGGAGACAAGACGTGTAAAGATAAATTTAATCAAAGATAAGTTTTTGACTTTATCAAAATCCAGGAGATTGTTTTCTATGCAAATGCCGAAACATTATTTTATAAAAAATCCGGAAAATTCCGGAAAATTTTAAGGTCAACAAATGGACGAAGGTCTAGAACGTTAGAAAGGGACAAATAAAGTTACTAAAAACTACTGAGTATTATGTTTCTCTAAAAAATTTTAAAATCAAATATAATATCTCAGTTTTACCGTAAACAATCTGCAAAGCGTAATAATTTATTTACTTTTTAAAAATAAAATGTCAGACAACGGTTCAAATATATTTTTTACGGAGTTTTGTTACTTTTTTAAAGGTTGTAACGGAGTTTTTTTTTTTCAATTTTATTAAAATAACTTTTTTTCTTCTGCACTTGTTAAAGCTCACATGGGGGCTCTATGAAAAGATTGCAGTGACTCTGGTCATCCTTATGTTTTTTGAGCCCCTGTCTGTTTAAATATATATTTATATATATATATATAAATATATATATATATATATATATATATATATATATATATATATATAATATATATATATATATATATATATATATATATATATATATATATATATATATATAATTATATTCTTTTCTTCTATTTTTTATATATCAATAATTTTTATTCTGATAATTTTTTGTTGCAAAATTCTCAGCTTTTCTTTTTCTGCACATTTTTTTGCATGACCAGTAATAGATTCTTTAGCTATACTGCCCAGTTCATGCGAGGCGATTTTTTTCCGCGTTGAAATTATATTAAAAAAACCTTCTTCAACTTTTCTGTTATATCGATGTTATTCCTTTTTTTTTTAAATAGGGTTAGCTTGCAGTTTGTAAATGACCACCGGTGTTTTTGTTGACTGGATAATGCAATTTATCTCAACTTTTATTATACCCTAGCGCTGTGGTCTTGATTGCTAATAACTGTGACTTAACTGAAGCTATAGCAGAGTTTTTTAATAACTATGGTGTTTATCATTCTAAATGATTGCTCAACATGAGGAGTTTTAAGCAAATAGAATCAATAAAATTTTAATTGCAAATAACAAAGGTGGTTTTAGAATAACAAAACTATAAAAAATAAAATTATATTAAATCGTGGAATAATAATTCATCACAAATAAATATGAGTTCATTTACATTTATTAGTTGCATTCGATATTAGAACGTGTAGTTCGATTAGAACTGTATTAGCGTCGTATATAATAGTTAGTAAATTTGCTATAAGAATAAATTTTTATAACTGATCAAAAAGTTTATAAGTTAGTGAAGCTTATCGTTGTTTATTTAATTTATGAATATTTAATTTATAGCATATAAAAATATTTTTAAACTAATATTTTCGAATTAAGTAACAGAACTCGATCCGGACGCGCAAAAAAGAACCGAAACGATCTTTTGGCGCCAAAACACCACTGGTTCTAACGGAAAATAGGAACCAAAGATTAATAATTTCATTTGACCTTTAACAAGCTCTTCACAGCTGGTCCGGAGTTTAATTTGCACAAAATTTGGAGTACGTTACTATACATCCACAACTGATCATGGATTTATATTTCTGTGGACTGATGATGTCACCAAACGTCGAATTATTGAAATCACAACAATCACAAAATCGCAATTTGATGATTTCTAAGTTCGAAAATACTTTTTTTATAACTTCATGTAAAAATCATTTTACAAATAAAGTTGTTTTATTTTTTTTTTTTTTTTATTTAAAAATCAATAAATTTGTCTTTTACAAAGTTTTTCAAACTTTCCGAGCTCGATTTCAATTTTTTGAGTTTCATTTATTTGGAACGCTTTTGAATTTTTTGCGCATTAGTTATCGAAGCGAACGGATTTGATTTTTTTCTACAACGTGTTTAAATTATTATAACAATTATACATATTTTAATTAATAACAAATTAGAAGAACAAAAAAAATCTATTTTGAAAGAAACAGAGCAGTTGTTTTGCATCGATTATGAGATTAAAAATATTAAAGGACAGAATTGAAACGCTTGAAGTTTATGTAAACAATAACTAATCTAATGTCATGAATATTCATAAAGATACAGTCGACTCTCGATATCTCGAATATTTGATATCTCGAACTTTTGAGTATCTCGAACTTTTTTAGCGGTCCCATGGACATAACGTACTAGTTTAGGCTAAAATCCTCTCGATATCTCGAACCTTATTATCTCGAACTTTTTGGTATCTCGAACAATATTTTCAGTCCACAGGGCAATTTTCTCTCGTTATCTCGAACTTTTCAACATTTTTTTTTTCAAAAATGTTTTAATAAAATTTAATTTTTTTAAATTCCAATTTTCGAAAAAAAAAAAATTTTAATTCGATTTTTAAATTCGATTTTTTTTAAGAATCGAATTTCTGAAAAGTTTTCCTTTAATATATAATTTATTCTTTTTGTCAAACGCAGCAACATGCCGCTCGTTAAGCAAAAACTCACGAACAAATCTATAATAGAAAAATGCAAGGCATTAAAAGACCTAGAGACTGGGATGTCTAACAAAGAGGTTGCCAAAAAGTATGGAGTCCCAAAGAACACATTATCAACCTGAATTAAAAATAAAACCAAGTTATTAACCTCACTGGAAAAAAATGGCACAAAATCTAAACTGAAGAAACTTCGTAGTGGTAATTTCAAAAATGTAGACAAGGCCATATACACGTGGTTCGTTGCAAAAAGAAGTCAACAAGTACCAATTGATGGTACCATACTAAAAGAAAAGGCACTAAAATTCGCAGAAGCATTAGGAGAGTTGGATTTTAAAGCATTTGATTGTTGGTTTCATAATTGGAAAAAAAGGTCAGTTAAATTTTGTCAAATCTTGTTCAATTTTAATATAAACAAATAACATGTATCTGTTTATATTTAATTTATTTAGTTTTTTAAACGTGTAATTAAAATTCAATTATTCTGTTCCTATTTTTAGGAGCGGCATCAGCTTTAAAATAATTGCAGGCAAAAGTGCCGCCTTGACGAATAATATGACTGCTTCGTGGAATGAAACTACACTTCCAACATTGCTTTTGAATTACAAGCTTGAAAACATTTTCAATGCCGATGAGTTTGGACTATTTTACCAGTGCCTACCAAACAAAACATACCATTTATGACGAGAAAAATGTTTTGGGGGAAAAAATAGTAAAATCAGACTAACAGGCATAGCAGCAGGGAGTGCAACGGGAGAAAAATTACCTATGTTTGTTATTGGAAAAGCTAAAAACCCACGTTGTTTTAAGCACATTAAACAACTTCCTTGCACATATAAAAATCAGCTAAAAAGTTGGATGACCGGAGACCTTTTTACAGAATGGGTAATGAAACTTGACTCATTTTTTCGTGCTCAAGACAGGAAAGTAGCACTCCTGGTGGATAACTGTTCTGCCCACCCACACATTGAAGGGCTAAGCAACATCAACCTAATATTTTTCCCCCCTAACACCACCTCTGTCCTTCAGCCCATGGATCAAGGCATAATACGAAGTCTTAAAGCTCATTATCGTCACAAAATTGTGCGTTTGTGTATCAAGGCTGTCGATAATAACGAACCCATGCCAAAAATTTCTATACTTCAAGCAATGAAAGATCTTGTTTCTTCGTGGAATGCTGTGTCGAAGGAGACTGTCATCAACTGCTTTAAAAAAGCTGGTATCAGCAAAACAAACAAGAGTATTGAAGAAGCTGATGATGATCATTCTTTTAAATTTTTGACAGAAGAACTTAACCGTTTGCGAGAGTTAGATCCTCGTGCCGTCCAAGAAGATCTCTCAGCGGAATCTTACATTGATTTAGATTGCGATGTAGTAACCACCGGTTCACTTGCTACTTATGCTGAAATCATTGCTCAGATTTTAGACCCTAATTTTGAAAACGACGATAGTGAAGTTGAAGATAGCGTTGACGAAGCTATTGACGTCGAAGCCCCGCCACGCCCATCTGATATTCAATTAGAAATTGCTTTTGAAACAATTCAAAATGCTTCGCTATATAGCTCAAAATACGGAAATGAAATACAATCCCTAGCACTAAAACTTGAGGATTTAATGAAGATGGAAAAGATGGATAATTTAAAGCAATATCAGATAACAGATTTTTTCCAAAAGTTGTAGTTTTTGTTGTTAATGATTTTTGTCAGAAAAATAACTTGTTTTAATGAAAGTCGGGCAATTTTATTTATTTTCAACCCTTTTCTTGATATCTCGAACTCTCGATATCTCGTACTTTTTTTCCGGTCCCCTTAGTGTTCGAGATATCGAGAGTCAACTGTATATGTGACCTTAAAACAACTCTAAACATCCAAGCAACAAACCTAATGGAAAAGGTTGTACAAAACTTCCAAGAAACAAACCTAATGGAAAAAGTTGTACAAATTAAAAAGTGTTATGATAAGGATTTAAATATTTTACACAAAAAAACAATCGATTTAGGAAACAGATCTTGTCGAAATAATCTACGAATAGATGGAATTGAAGCAAAACCTAACGAAACATGGAATGACTGTTAAAATACAGTAAAAAATATTTTCAAAAAACAACTTAAAATTGACAACGAAGTGGTTGTGGAAAGAGCGCATCGAGTGGGCAAATCACGAGAAAGTAAACTACCAAGAACAATAGTTTTGAAGCTATTAAATTACCAAGACAAAAACAAAATTCTAAACGTCGTGAAAAACTTGCGTGGAACTGGTATATTTATTAATGAAGATTTTGCAAAGTAAACTATTGAGAGTCGTAAAAAGTTATGGGTGGAAGTAAAAAAACTACGCAGTGAAGGCAAGTATGCTATTATAAAATATGAATTTGGAAACCCAAACATTACATTTTAAAAAGAAATTTTTCTAATAATAAATGCCCCTTAAAATAAAATTAAAAAAATGAATGGCTGGGACTAGTGATTTTGAATCCATAAGTTTCAACTTTTCTAAAATAAATAATAATGACAATTAAAAACCCGATATGGATTGCTCATATCACTATCCAAACGAATTAGAAGGGTTTCTTTTTAAAAAAGTTTGCGACAATAATTTAAATAAAATTAGAATTCTCCAAGTAAACATTCGAAGCCTCAATAGTAATTTTGAAAAACTTCTTAATCTGATAGAGGAACAAAAAATTGTTTTAATATAATTTTTTTGACTGAAACGTGGATTTCGAATAATTTAAATAATACTTTAAACTTTTATATTCCTCATTTTAAATTAATTTCTCTCCAGAGAGAAATTAATTTAAAAGGAGTTGTTATATATGTAAATGAAAACATTGTTTGTCATGTTAGGAATGATTTAAGTGTATCTGATGGCGATAAAGAAATTTTAACTATTGAAATTATAAACAATGAATCAAAAAACTTATTAATAAGCTGTTGTTATCAACCACCTGACGGCGTGAGTGAGAACTTGAGCATTTTTTTTGAACAAAGTATTTTTAAAAAAGGTATTAAAGAAAAAAAGATTTTTATTATTGGGGACCTAAATATGAATTGTTTTGAAAACAATTCATATTTAGGTCTTAAACAATGAAAATAATAAATTAAAAACTTTTACGATTCTTTTTTTGAAACTGGAGCAATACCCTTAATTATTCGTCCAACAAGAGTAACAAAAAATACAGTATCTTTGATTGATAACCCAGCAAACATGACAACGTTGAATCAACGTTGAAAATCGGTCGCAAAAGATGTTGCGGAAACGTTGACAAAGTAATCGATTTTGCAAAGATATGTAACGTTGTTTAATAGACGTTGATTAAACGTTATTGCGTAACGTTGAAAAAACGTTACTAAATGATGTTACAAAAGCGTCGCAACTAAACGTTGAAAAAGCGTTACATAAAAAGTGTTGTATAAACGTCGCAACTTAACGTTAAAAAAACATTACTTAAAAAGCGTTGCACAAACGCTGTTAAAGCAGTCTAGGCTTGCAAGGATTTGTAACGTTGTTAGTAAAACGTCGATTTAACGTGACTCAAAGACGACGAGTAAAGGTTGAAATATAACGTTGAACCAACGCTTAAATGCGCTGTATGAAATATCGCAAAACATTATTAAACGCAATTAAACGTGGATATAATATATATTGAATTGGCAAATAAAACTAAATTGTAATTTGAACTCTGCCCTCGCAATATTTCTAAAATCAATAATTAATACAAACAGTAATATACAATGATAAATATAAAAAAGCGTAAAATTAACAATTTATAGATATATAAATAAAAATATAAATATTTTCTTTAAAATTTATGTGTGTGAATGTTTGCATATATATTTATGCAATATATAAAAATACAATTAACAAGATATCGTATCGATAGGCCAGGATATCATTGAGATACAGAATCTAAATCAAAAAACAAAACTTGTACCATTAGTAGTCTGAAAGCAAACGTAAAAAAAAATGTTATTAAATTAGTATAATTATTATTAAATTTAAAAAGTAAAAATAAATAAATAAATATAAATATATATATATATATATATATATATATATATATATATATATATATATATATATATATATATATATATATATATATATATATATATATATACATATAAATATATATATATATATATATATATATATATATATATATATATATATATATATATATATATATGTATATATATATACATATAAATATATATATATATATATATATATATATATATATATATATATATATATATATATATATATATAAATTTGCTTATTCGAAGTAATTTTCATTTCCTGTGAATTTTCTTTAACAAACTCATGCAAATGCTGTTATGCAGAAATGCAGTTATTCGAACCTGTAGTTGTTCGAAACAACTTTTGCTCCTCTTGAAGATAAAAAAACACATTAAACGAACATAAAAAAACAACAAAAAAAATGGATTATATTTTCAATGAATTGTAAAATATTTATTATTTTACAAGGATAAAACTTTTTTACTTTCTACTTTTATTAAAATTTGAAAGAAACTTAAAGTAGGTCATTTTAAAGAGCATATTCAGTTATTCGAGTTTTGGGTAATTCGAAATAAATTCTTATACCCCTTGGAGGTTTAAATAACCGGGAGTTTACTGTATATATATATATATATATATATATATATATATATATATATATATATATATATATATATATATATATATATATATATATATATATATATATATATATATATATATATATATTAGTAGTAGAAAATCACTTAACAAAAATTTTTTCCATTTAACACTGTGTTTCATCAACAAAGATTCATCAGAAATGGATGATCAAATTAATAAAACTTCAATTTATACCAAAATTAAATTACAGGAAGTTGCAAATGTCTTAACTACTGTTAATTTTCACACATTTGTGGAATTTGCTAAAATTGGTTCTCCATAATCGAAAATAAAAATGACTGCACATTTATTCAATATGACATTAATGATTTTTATCCCTCAATAACCGCAGATATTTTAGATAAGACTATTGAATTTGCAAAAAGCCACACAGCTATTCCTGATGACACAATCCGTATAATAAAACATTGTAGAAAAACCTTACTTTATTTTAATAAGGAAACTTGGAAAAAGAAAAACATACATGACTGCTTTGATGTAACAATGGGCAGTTATGACGGAGCAGAAATTTGTGAATTTGTTGGACTATATATTTTAGATTTGTTGAGTAAAATAATCAATATAAAAGATTTAGGCCTTTATCGCGACGATGGTTTAATAGTAATGCGTAGAAAATCTGGTCCACAGCTCGACAAAATAAGAAAAGATATTATAAAAAATTTTAAAAATATTGGCTTTCAAATCGAAATAAACATAAATTTAAAAATTGTGTATTTTCTTGATGTCACATTTAACCTCTCTGAAAATTCATATTAGCCTTTCAAAAAACCAAACGATGAACTATTATATATTAACATTAACTCTAATCATCCACCCCAAGTTCTAAAACAAATCCCGATTTCAATTAATAACAGACTAAACCAAAATTCCTCAAATGAAAATGTATTCAATTCCTCTAAACGAATATTTGAAGATGCCCTAAAAAAAAGTGGTTTTGAAAATTTTGAACTAAAATTTGACCCTGAAAAAAAGAATACAAAAAAACGAAATAGAACTAGAAATGTAATTTGGTTCAACCCCCCATATAGCAAAAATGTTTCTACTAACATAGGAAAAGTGTTTTTAAAATTGGTTGATAAGCATTTCCCGCGATCTAATAAACTACATAAAATTTTTAATCGAAATACAATTAAAGTTAGCTACAGTTGCACAAAAAATATGGAAAGAATTATAAAAGGTCACAATAAGGCTTTGTTAAACAAAAAAGAAATCCTAAATGAAAAAACTACAGAAAATTGTAATTGTAAACAAAAAATCAATTGTCCAATGAGTGGAAGTTGTTTATCAAAAAATGTGGTATATAAATGTGTTGTTTCCTCTAAGAATGTACCTGATAAACAATATATTGGCAAAACAGAGAGTGAATGGAAAAAACGTTTTGCCAATCATAAGCAATCTTTCAAGAATAAAAAGTATTTAAAAGACACCATGCTGTCAAAATATATATGGGAATTAAAAGAAAAAAAATATTGATGATTTTATACTGAATTGGTCTATCCTTAAAACAGCGCCTGCATATAACAATATTTCCAAAAAACGCATACTATGCCTACAAGAAAAATTTGAAATAATTACACATGCAAATCAAGAATGCTTATTAAACAAAAGATCGGAATTAATTTCTAAATGTAGGCACGAAAATAAGTTTCTCCTAAAAAACTATAAAAATAAATGAGTTCAAATAATATTTACATTAACTACCCTTTTTAAAAAAGCATTTTTAAAAAAATAGCATAAGTAATCATTTCTAAAGAATTCTTTTTATAATAGTGTCAGCAAATTCCACAAATGTGTGAAAATTTACAGTAGTTAAGACATTTGCAACTTCCTGTTATTTAATTTTGGTATAAATTGAAGTTTTATTAATTTGATCATCCATTTCTGATGAATCTTTGTTGATGAAACACAGTGTTAAATGGAAAAAATTTTTGTTAAGTGATTTTCTACTACTAATATTAATTGCTCTGTTCTGTTAAGAACATTGAGCACTCTATTGTGTAGAATACTTTTTAAAGTTGTTTAAATATATATATATATATATATATATATATATATATATATATATATATATATATATATATATATATATATATATATATATATATATATATATATATATATATATATATATATAATATATATATATACAGTCACAGGCAAAAATAAGTAGCATTAATGATAAAATCGAAACTCAAACAATAAAACAAAATTATTTGCAGAAGTCTTGCAGAAGTGTTCTCCAGAGCTGTCGTCTATACTCTCAAAACTATTCAACAAGTGCTTATCAGAGTCTTGTTTTCCAGCCTGCTGGAAAGCCGCATCTGTTATCCCTATCGTCAAAAATTCTGGGGAGCGATGGCATTTGAGCGATTTTCAAGCTCAAATGCCTGGAGGGGGCATTTGAGCTTGAAAAGGATCTCACTTCTGCTACAGCATGGGGCTCACAGTGGCTGGTGAACTTTAATTCAGATAAAACTCAATTTTTTTCAGCCAATCGTTATCGCAATTATTTAGATCTTCCTATATTTATGAACGGTGATGTACTCGATGAGTCACCTACTCTTCATCTTCTAGGATTAACTCTTACTTCCAATCTTTCTTGGAAACCATATATCAAATCGGTTGCAAAATTAGCATCTGCTAAGGTTGCATCTCTTTATCGAGCTCGCCACTTTCTTACTCTGGATTCTATTCTCTACCTCTATAAATCTCAAATCCGGCCTTGTATGGAATACTGTTGCCATATCTGGGGCGGATCTTCTAATGATGCCCTTTCTCTTTTAGACAAGGTGCAAAAACGCATTGTAAACATAGTTGGACCTGCTCTTGCAGCCAACCTTCAACCATTATCACATCGTCGTAATGTTGCTTCTCTTTCTCTTTTCTACAAATATTATAATGGGCACTGCTCTAAAGAGCTAGCGTCTCTTGTGCCATCTACTAAAATTCATTCTTGTGTTACTCGTCATTCAATTAAGTGTCATCCTTTTTCTGTGACTGTTCCTAAGTGCTCCAAAAACGCTTATTCGTCTAGTTTTTTTCCTCGAACATCAGCTCTTTGGAATTCGCTTCCTTCATCTTGCTTTCCTGATTCATATAATTTGCAATCTTTTAAATCGTCCGTCAATCGTTATCTTGCTCTACAATCTTCATCTTTTCTCTTACAGTAACTTCCAACTTTAATTAGTGGCTGCTTGCAGCCTTGTTGGAAGCGAAGATGTTTAAAAAAAAAAAAAAAAAAAAAAAGTTTACGTCAGAATCTATATAACTGCAAAAGTTTTATGTTCTTTTTTAAATTTGATTCAAGAGAAAAAAAAAAACATTTATAACTCTTTTCAACTGTAATGCAAAAGTAACTCTATTAAATGAACTTTGCTAACTTACAGTTTTTCTGTCTAAAATAAATGTGACAAAAGTAAGAAACATCTACATTTTTATTATGAAAAATAATGTTTTGTCAATAACTATTTACTTAAAAGTATTGACATCAAAAATATTTTGTTAAAGTTTTTAACAATAAGCATTTTAAACTATATTTTTTGGAATTTATTTTTAGAAAAAGTTAAAATAATAATAATGGTTTATCATCAAAATTATTCATTGGACATCAGATCTCGGGTCACTTGTGATCGAAAAAAGGGCCTAACCTACAAGCAATGTGATGAAAAATATCAAATATCAGTAAGTGGTGTTATAAACATGTGTATAAAATATGAAACAACTGCTTATGCCAAAAATCGAAAAAGACATGGTCGCCCCATTAAGACTTCAACAAGATACAATATCTTAAATGCACTGATAGAAAAAAAAAAATTAACAATAACCTCAAAACAGATTGTTGAAAATCCTTATTTAAATGTTTCATGTCGAACTGTACAGAAAAGACTTAATTTAAGTGGTTTAAAAAAATAGGTGGTTTAAATAAACCTTCTTCAGAAAAGTATAAACAAAAAAAAACTTTTAGCATTTGCAAAACTGAATATTAACAAGTGTGAGGCATTTTAGAACTTAGTGTTATGGTCTGATAAGAATAAATGTCAAATAATTGGCTTAAAAAACAACAAAGAGTTTGGCCCAGACCTTGTGATGCACTCTTAGATAGAAATCTTACAAAAACAGTCTAGCATGGAGGTGGCTCGCCTATGGCTAGGGGATGTTTTGATTCAAATAGTGTGGGACGACTGGTGAATGTTGAATGTATAATGACAGGGAAGTTGTATGTTGATTAACTTTAAAAAAATTTATGTCAATCCGTTTGAGTATAATGTATAATGAATAGAATGTATAATGACAGGGAAGTTGTATGTTGATTAACTTTAAAAAAATTTATGTCAATCCGTTTGAGAATTGATCGCAAATTTTTTTTTCACCATGACAATGACCCTAAACACACATGCAAAGCGGCACA